>NC_060246.1:153485460-153832513 GCF_921293095.1 Ischnura elegans
TTGGCCAATATAGAAAGCAGGGCAGAAATTACTGTGAAGAAGGTAAATGATGTTGGTGGAAGTACAAGTAGTGGAGGGGAAAATCGGTAGGAATTTAAGCTTGGGGAGAAAAGAGGCAGGGGGTGGAGAGAATATCTTGCAGGTTTTACACCTGGGACGATTGCAAGGTGAGGGTGTGGAGATAGTGAATGACTGCGACTTTTGGAGAGGGCGGGTGGCTTTAAATATGGTGTTTAAATTCGGCGGTCTCTTAAATGTTATCCGAGGAGTGGAAGGGAAAATCTGAGAGGTGGACTTGTGTTTGGAAAGAATGGGTTACAGGTCCTTTAATATATTTTGTAGCAAATGAGCACCAGGAAAGTAGGTTGTGAGCAGAGAAGGAGAGCAATGTTTGTCTGCGCGGGGTTTATTGTGAATAGCCGGCTTTTTTCTTATTTTGTTCAACAAGAGTTTTTCGGGGTAGCCGCGGTGAAGAAGAGAGGTGTGGAGTTTGGAGAGGAATTTTTGAAGGTCTTCGGGGTTATTACAGATTCTGTGTCCTCGGACAGAGAGGGAATAAGGGATGGAACGTTTGGTGTGTGGTGGATGGCAACTGCTGTAGTGAAGGTATTGTTGTTTGTTGGTAGCTTTGATGTGAACCAATGTTTTGAATTTGTTATTATCTGAAAGGTGTATGTCCACATCTAAGAAGGTGATATTGGTTTTGGAGATGGAAGAGGTGAAAGAGACTGAGGCAGAAGCGTTAAGTGAAGAAACAAAGGTATTGAGAGAGTCGATGTCATGAGACCAGAGAATGAAAATGTCATCTATGTATCTGAGCCAAAGAGAAGGTTTTAGAAGGTAATCAGTGAGGAAATTTTCTTCAAACAGGCCAAGAAAAACATTTGCATAAGAAGGACTAAACCTACTTCCCATGGCGCAGCCAGATATTTGCAGATAGTAGTTATTGTTAAAAGAGAAGGCATTGTGGGTGAGAATGAAATGGGAAAGATCAAGAAGGAAGTCAGTGCTAGGGTTTTGAGGAGTGGGTCGTAATGAAAGATAGTGGCGGAGAGCGGCGAATCCCTCAGAATGAGGGATTGAAGTGTAAAGTGAGGTTACATCAATAGTGGCCATGATAATGGGCTGATTGGGGGGGAGGGAAATGGAGTTGAGTTTAGAAAGGAAGTCATGAGAATCTTTGATGTATGATAGAAGGGACTAAACGAAGGGTTGGAGATAGAAATCAACGAAGGCCGAGATTCGCTCCATAGGAGAGTTTCGAGAGGAAACTATGGGGCGGCCTGGATTATTAGCTTTATGAATTTTTGGAAGGATGTAGAAAGATGGCGAAGTGGGGTGAGCTGGTAAGAGAAGAGAAATGTCTGACTGGCTTAGGCCCTCAGAGGGAGCATTTCTTTTTAGTGGGACATTCAATTCTGTGTGAAAATCAGAGGTAGGATCTGATGAGAGAGGGGAGTAGGAGGAAGGGCTACAAAGTATCCATTATTGCCTCCCTCCCTCCCACCGACTCCGCCCTCAACCTCCACACCCTCGAATTGGCTTGCATTTGGCACTTTCAAGCCAATAGCTTTCCAGGTCTGAAAGTCGCATCCTAACCCCTATTCCTAACTCCCCCTCCCCATACACCTCTCCCCTTACCCCTCTTCTCCCTCTTCCAACCCTCTCCTTTCCTCACCATTCATACTTCAGCTGACGAAGAAGCCTGAAGTGCTTCGATAGCTTCGACGAGTTTATTTATTCAATGTGAGTGTTTCTTTTTTGTGTCTCTGTGTTTGTCGTATATATATATATATATATATATATATATATGTATTTAATCTGTTTTTTATTCAATACATCGAATTGCTATAAGATTTAGGATTAAACCTCCATAGATAAAGTAGACCAGGAATTAAAGAGTTATTGACCATACACTAAAAGTCAAATCAATACCATTGCGGATTTTACAGTACAGGTGTCAGTATAATGGAAAATTCGATTCGATTGTTAAATCCTATGTGGTATAGCATTTCGATATATTGTAAGAAATTGCAGATTCGATATATATTGAATGTGAGAATATATACAAGCCATTTTCCCATTTTGCATCATGATGAATAATAAGATGTACATATTAAACAAATTTCATTATTCCAACGGAAATACTTATCAAGATATACCAAATTGCATATTTTCTATAATAATTGAATCAAAATTTCGATTATACCTGTGCAATAAAACGCGCAATGATATTGATTCATATTTTATTCTATTGTCTTCTTCCACGTATTTACTTCTCAACTTTGTCCATGGATGTTAATTTCTATATGGTATAGCTATTCGATATATTTTAAGAAAAAAAGATTCGATGTACATCGAATCTGAGACTACATACAGAACATCTTCCCACCATGCACTGTGAGGAATACGGTGATGCACACATTCACCAAATTTTAATGGTCTAACAAAAATACTCATGTCAATTTACTTATTTGGTATAATAATCGAAATGAACTTTCGATTATACTGACAACGGTACGCTGAAATACACACTTTTATTTGTTTAAATTCCATTTGTTGATCATTTTCCATGCTATGTTGGCACATCTATCCCCAGTGATGAATATTCCAGGTACTTATCAGCATTCGATAAAATACAATAAAACGTAGATTCGATATATATATATATCGAAAGTGATTCCACAAGCAGTAGTAAGTTTAACATTGCTCAAGGGAAAATACCAAGATGTACCTTTCCTCCGTATTTCATTGGTGCATCCGAAAAATCAACCACGTTGTGCTAATTCGCTATTTTCGATGGCAGCTTGATAAGTATTTCCGTTGGAGTAATGAAATTTGATGAATATGTGCATCTTGGTATTCCTCATAATGCACATTGGGAAAATGTTTTGTATGTAGCCTAACATTCGATATAAATCGAATCTGCGTTTTCTTAAAATATATCGAAATGCTATTCCACATAGGATTAAACATCCACGGACAAAGTTGATAAGTAAATATGTAGTCGCTGACCATCGAATGAAATTTGAATCTAATTCATAGCGCATTTTACTGTACTGGTGTTAGTATAATCGATAGTTCGATTCAATTAATAGATGAAATACGCAACTTGGCATAGCTTGATTAGTATTTACGTTAGAGCGCTGAAATTTGGTGATTGGGTGAATATTGGTATTTCTTATATTTCCCAATGGCAAAATGTTGTCTATGTAGTCTCACATTCGATATATATGGAATCTACTTTTTGCAAACTATATCTAATTGATATAGGTTATGGGTTTTTACATCCACAGGGATAGTTGAGTAGGTAGTATAAAGGGTATGACCATTGAATGGAAGTGATATCAAAACGATTGCGATTTCAATTCACCTGTCAGTACAGTCGATTACCCGGTACGACTGTGGGTGCAAATATACAAATTGGCATATCTTGATACCTATTGACGTTAGACTCAGGAAATTTGGTAAATAGATACCTCAAGCCATTCTTCATAATGCGTTAACGAAATATGCTTGCTGACTAGGTTCCCACTCCATAAAAATAGAATCTGATTTTTGTAAAATACATCGAATCGCTATAAATTATAGAAGTTAACATCTACGGGGATAGTTGAGCATTTATTACGAAGGAAATGATCATAGAGTGGATGGAAACTAAATAGGATTGCGAATAGTTCAATTTGCAAGTCTCGGTAGGTAATCGAAAGTTGGATTCGATCATAGTAGCCAATTCGAAATTGGTATACCTTCTTTATTATTCAGTTAGCCCAATTACATTTGGTGAATAGGTGCATTTTTGCCTTCTTTAAGCAATCCATTGGAAATATGCACGATTGGTGGACTATTATTCGATATCTTTCAAATCACCTTTTATTCAAGTTATCGAACCGCTAAATTTTATAGATTTATCATTCTTTGGGGTAGTTGTTCTTGCATTAGTCTGGGGATAAACATTAACTGGAAAGGATTTCGATAAGACCGCAAATTTAACATTAAAGATTTCAGTAAATGTGAAATACCGTTTCTATAATTAAGGCTATACTGCACAATGGAATATCTTGAGAGCTACTTCTGTGAGGCTAAAGAAATTTTGGGGATGGTTTCATATTAGTATTTTTTTTACTACATTAAGGACGTATGTTTTGAAGGTGGGATATCTTTATATATCTATCGAATCTGCGTCTTATTTTCAAGTTTCGTTTTTCAAAATACTTATGGACTTTAAACGTTGAAAAACAACTACATAACCTTTTCTTTCTTGGAAATTTTAAAACCTATGTCCAATTATGTCTCAATGGTAAAATTTAACCAATCTAAACAATGACGTATCTGTCCAAATATAATCCTTTGGAAAATAAAAAATATATTTTTAACAGAGCACGTTAGTTTCTTCCTCTTTCATAGAACCATTAGGAGAATTTCGTAAATTTAAACCACTTATGGATACGACTCCAAAGCACGTGATGAAATCATGTTCCCACCCCCCTACAAATCCCGCTTGATGACTTCAAGCGCCAATGTACTCGTTAAGTCCCTATATAGCTGGAAACTAATTCACTGATTGGGTGATTGGTACAAATTAGTAGCCAAAACTGTGATATGTGTGGATAATTGAAATGCTGGACGTAAAACCAAACGTATGCCAAAAACTCAAGCTCATAAATGTGCTTTTGACAAGACGCGTCCATTTATGCGAATGACTAACATGTGGACATTTACAAAGACACTATCCCATCCGTCCCCGAGAAAGCTGAACTCAGGTCTCAGCTAGCCGTATACTACCTTTCACTTGCTGCCCTTAAACACAAATCATTTCCTTTTGAGTGGCGCTATGAAGCTGCACTTGAACTTTGGCCATTTATTCCCTCCTTTGCTCTAGGTACGAATGGCTCCACGGGTATGTCAGCTGACTGAGCACGTCTCGCAAACCCATACTAGCAAACGTCGAAGCAAATCAACAAGCAAGAACACTTTTGCTAATACACGTACATTAGTCCTGAGGTAATTCTGGCATAAAAAAGTGAAGCAGTTGTAAGAAGGATTCGAACGATTTGAAACTTAATTTGAGGAATTTTGAATTGAATGGGGAATTTGAAAATTATATAAAAGTCTCCATTAATTTATATTTTCACATTATTTGTTCAAAATACTTTGATATTTATTCATTTTAGCTACTTCAAGAAGGATAAATATTTTTCTAATGTGTTGAATAAAGCACTAACAATCCAACGTATTTTATGATTTCCGTAAAAAAAAAGAACTTGTCAAGGCTAAACAAAACAAATTTTCAGGTGAGTATTGCTTAATCCACGAATAACTGTTTTCATTGGTTTCCAGAAATGGGTTTATGGAAGTGTTTCTATATCTTAATTTTATTTTGGCAATATGTAATATTGAGGCATAAGTTGTGCAGTGCTTGTATTTTTTAAGTCATGCATTCTTCGAAGCTCTATGAATAGATATTAGTTACATTGTCATGCAACAAAGAAAATTATACTTCAGTCATTTCAGTCCTTTGCTTGTTATCCATAAGCGGACTAAAGTGTAAAGAAATAAAAGTAAAAATTCATAATTTTACAGCATGTATAAAAATGACACGTTATTTCATCGAGATGATAAAAAATCAAGTAGATTTTACGACTGCATGCATTAAAATTACCACTCTACTACTACTATTTGAAATGTAAATTCATTTTTTTTTCATTTAACTGAATAAAGTGTGGCTTTGATCCAAAAAAATTGTTGTAGGTCAAGTGCCAAAACTCAAGAACCTTGGGGTTTAATTTTTCACGGACACAATAAAGAAATAAAAATGAGTTTTTAGGTTATTTAAAAAATGCAGACTGCTTGAAAGCTCTTCGGAGATTAATTTGCCACCCGATGGGCTTGTTAAAATACAGAGAGGAAATTACAATTATAATGCTCTTATTTGAATTACTTTCCACTCTTATGTTATTAACTATGCAATTGACCATCCCATCCGTTAGCGAGATATAATCCAAAAAAGGAAGAAATAAAAACCTTGAGTGAGCACAAACGAAAAAAGCCCCCTGCAGAGACTTTCTCAACAGGTGATAATTCCAAGTTTTTGCATCCAGAATCGCACCTTTTATGAAGCCGTATACGGTTAAAAACAAAATAAAACGAATAAAGTCCAATTAACGCATGTCAGCCATAGAGTGACAGCCTGTGGATTCAGAATTCCATCACTCGTTTAAGCTACTATCAATTTTAGTAATATATTTTTGTCGAATTAATTCCAACATGATAAGTGGTTCAATAAACGCAGCAAATGTAGTAGAGTTAACTGCCAATCTACCGAAATTACATCATTTTTGGCAATGGACGATGCTAATTCGTTGACTGAATATAATTGATAATCTTAGAACCATAACATTCGTTCGTTAAAGTGGTATATCAGCGGAAACTACTATTTGTCACACAAAATATTTGAACAAAGAGGGTATTAAAGGAAACGCTTATGTTGAGGAATGAAAACAAAGTAAACTTTCACACATACAGGGTGGGAGGTCAGGGGCTATCTTTGGGCCACCTCGGACAGCAAGGATATTTGCTAAAATTTTCTATGGATTCCCATGGGAAAAAAACTAGAAGTCAAGTAAGGAGCAAAAATATTTATCCACAAGGCAATAATGCAAAGAAAAGCAATTGTATCAGTGATAGGAAAGCGCGAAAATGGGAAAAGGCAACTGGAAAAGTGGAAGGGCGAAATAGTGACTTTTGGTGATTATTTGGCGAAATGCCTTCCCAATGAACTATTTAAAACTATTTGCACCACTGTATCTTTCCCTTAATTATATCTTATTTAGTTCTCTTATCTTCCCAATATTCCTTGCAGATTCAGTAAATATTTTTTGAGGACATTTTGAAATGTTTTTGTTCCATTTTTGAACTGTATGCTTAAGATCTTTCATTGGCCACTTATGTCACTTATGCCACTTATGCGGATAAAAGCGTGTTTATTATTTGCAACGTGCGGCGCTCGCAGGTATCCTGGAAATTATATGGAAAATATAAGCCTCGAAATTATTAAAGCATTTTATTATTCGGGGGAAAATTTAAGGCGAAAATAAATTGCTATACCTGTTTGTTAGGCAAAATATCTCTCTTAATAATTCGTTTCTGCCGGACCTGATTATATGGTGGGATTTTAACATGATATTCTTTCTTTCGCTCTAAAATACACCTGTTCTCAGTTCCTCAAGCAATCTGAAACTAGCGCGAAGCTTTCGACCCTTTAGCCGTTCCCAAGCCAATACGTATCGTATATGTATAATGCTTTCTGCATGCCCCTATCATTTTTTTACGAATCACAAAGTTTACCTCTGCATTTTATTAATAATTTGTGCGTTGGAGGAAGGCCTAGGAGAAGAAAACCTTTTTATCTCCGAGGAGAGAGAAGGGATGCTATACAATAAATCCACCTCCAGAACTTCAATTTACTTTCTATCGTAAAAGTATCTTTCCTATAATTAACGCTGAGTTTTTCGAAGAGATAAAACAAACATATCACACGCACACATAAACGAGACTTCGTCGAGAGCGGGCGTGTTTTGCAAAGCTCCTTGTCGCAGCTACCCTGTGCTCCTTTTGGATGTTTACATCGGGTAGGCGGGGGGACCCATCCATACCCTTAATTAATTGTCCGGCGCTGTCACCATGACGCCCATCATTAACGGACCCACAGACAATGTAGCGCGAGATAACGCAGCTGAATCTCATCCTCCGCCCTCCCCGGTGACGTATGCTGCCGCAGTTAACGGGAGGACTGCCGCTGCAGCACATGCCTCTCATAATTTGAATTCATTTTTCACTCGTAACCTCCCCTGAGGACCACCAATGAGTTATGCCTTGCCACCGAAAAAGATAACTCCTATTCCCAATGCTTCTCTAAAGAAGACGGGAATTATTCCATCGTGCATAGAAAATATATCGACACTTGACTACTTGTACGCGGTTGGAGACGCGATTGGAGGTGAAATGCTTATTACGCACGCCTCCAAAATCTCGAACGATCGCGTAGCCATTCATTTCAAAAGTGAAGAATTTGTGAATAAGTTCATGGATGAATTTGGAGGAATTACTCTTAAAGATCGGTTCATCGAGGCTAGTACTATGGCGAATATAGTCGAAAGACTAATTATTTCAAACGTTCCTCTCGAGGTCCCAGACTCAGAACTGATATAAATTATCCATCAAACCGCAATAGTTAGTGGACCCGCGAAGCATTTTACCATTGGAGCTCGAAAAGAATACCTGTGATTAAGCGACCTAACACGGTGTTACAGACTCTCTTCTCCTTGACATCGGGGATTCTATGCAAAGGATCTACTTATCCTTTGAAGAGCCTCGTTGAATAAATGCTAGATGGAAGGCCATATAGCGAGCTTTTGCGATTACAAACAACCAGAAAATAAGCCCACATTAACCGCATCTAATTCAGCTCAACAAACCTCCGACCACGCCTGAAACAACCCAGGGCCTTCTTCCATCCCTGAAAGCATCATCCAAGCACAGTCAATCGGGGAAATTTTGCCACCACCATCACAACTTTATAATCCCCCAAATATTGAAGAAAACACGGTGCCATGCCAACCCACTCCGAATGAAGATAATTCACAATCCCTCGGCTTGATCCCAGACACCCCCATTCCTGCCCCCTCTCCCCTCCAGGACACCACGCGAACCCCGCTCGAGACACCTCAGTCCCTTATTACCGAAACCACGCCAACCCATCCATTTGTCATCTCGGAAACTTCAGGGAGTGCTAGTTCATTAGATATGTCTAGCGCTAGCTTTTTCGACGATCAATTAATATCTTCCGGCCACCAAAAAGGCCGCACTCTAATGATATGTATCCATGGACTCCAGCCCAGAAGAAGAAAATTTTCAAGGCAGAAGTAGGTGAAAGAAAATTAAGCAACTACCATCTTGATGATCTAAGCAAAGCCACAATTGAATTATCGCACGCGAAAATACTGCATTTGAGACGCTTATTTCTCTTCTTGAAGAGACACATAACCAAAACGTGCCGAAGCATGTGGCGATAGCAAAGAGATACACAAAAGACTTAAATGGCTTGTGCGAAACGCTCGGAGGCATAAAACCGGATTTGGCCGAGAAATTACGAGCTCGAATACAACGTCTAATTTCGCACTTGGAAAAATAATTTTTCACCCTCTTTGGTTTTTTGGAGTTATTCTATACGTTTCTTCATAGCCTTTTTGATCCGAATGGAACTTCAAGAAACGATCTCTCTTCTCCTTTCAAATAAACTAAAAATAAAAATTATCAATCATAGTGTAAAATTAGAAGCTTCCTTAAGTGGGCACAACTAATGGCCTATGTTGATAAGGCAAAGTCAGATATAATATTTCTCCAAGAGATGAATACTTCTGCAATTTCTATACTTGGTCTCCCAGGCGACCAAATATGTCCTTTTCCACCCGCCACACCACAAACAGGAACGGCCACTGCAGGCAGGGACATCCTTGCGAATTACGTTTCAAGATATGATATAATTTTCCCGGGACATGCATATGCAATTGATATTGCATTTGCATGTCCCGGCGCAGGCGCTTTGCGCAGGCGCTTAGTATTGTGGTGGACAGCAGTGCCCTCGTGGGTGATTGGCGCCTACTGAAGCCAAATAAACGAGGACACACCTTATTTACTCTTAGATCATCAGCTCGCCTCTATCGTTTTAACGTATTTCAGGCTTTCACTATAAATTGCATGGCTATCTCTGATACTTTTTTCCAACCACAAAGGGTTTACGATGTAGATTGATGTGCAAGGAAAAGGCCAAGCATGTTCTTAATGGCGTTTTGACAACTCGATGCTGAGAGATGAGCAATTCGTAGAAAGCTCTAATAGAAACCATAACTGCGGAAAATAACGGAAAGTCCGCTAAGGGGGAGAGTTTATGACGGGAAGTTAAAGAATTCTCAATTAAGTACAAAGAATGGCTGAGGGAAGTAATAAAACGCTTTCCATAACACAAACCAGAGATTTTCTGGCAAAAAATGGAAAACTAGAGTGTAACAGTTTGACTGACTCAGATGCCAGCGCCACCAACCATCTTGGCAGATGGGCGTTAAAAGCAAGTCACAAAACTTTGCAGAGGCTTAATGTCGACGGTTAGGAAATCACTGACACGGGTAGAAAAGAAAGTTCCTTTATACACATTTCTCCGGAATTCATCAATGTGACTGAAACGTTTTATCTGGAATAATACTCCGAAATCTAAAGACACTAAAAGTAGATGAAATCGAATATCTGGACACCCCCTTCCACATACATGATTTCACTACTGCACTCACAAGCCTGAGCAGAAGGAAAGCCTCCGGCTTGGATGGTTTAACAACGGAGTTCTACATTTAAGTCTGGCCCGCCCTGAAGCAAACCTTCTTTATTATGACAGCTAAAGCCTTCACCAATGGACATTTATCCAGGAACACCGTCACTTTATTTATTATTTGCTAACTAAAGGAGGAGACGACCGTAACATTAAAAACTGCAGACCTATCACCCTATTAAATGACGGAAATAAAATCATATCTAAACCCATATCCATGAAGTTGTATGCGCCATTAACTACCACAATGTCCCTTGAACAGACCTGCGTACCCGGATGGTCCATTTTTTACTATTTCCGCCTTTTACGAGATGTGATACGGTGGAAGAACAACGAGAAAGGTAATATAGCTATCATAGCACTCGACCAGACCAAAGCCCTTGATCGAGTGAATCTCTCTTTTCTCTTCAGCGAGAAAATGGAAATGGGATTTAGTGAGGCCTTTGTTAGTTGCACGAAAACAGTGTATAGTACGGCCAAATGCATGGCAAGAGTAGAACAAAATCTTACTGCCCCATTTTCATTTTAGAGGGGAATCAGGCATGGCTGTCCTCTCTCTAGGCAGCTTTAATCCTTATACCTGGATCCGTTTCCTGCCCTGCTGATGGGTTTCCTGAAAGGAATATCTCTGCCTGGAACTGTTAGCAAAAGGCTTGTAGTTTGTGCTTATGAAGACGACATGAACGTCTTCATCACGGACGACTCTGACTTCCAAAAAGTAGAAAATTGTGTCCAAGATTAAGTGAGAGCATCAGGGGCTTTATTTAATTCTGAGAAGAGCAATGGTTTATGGGCTTCCACAGGGAAGGGTACAACCGATGAACCTAAAAATTCCACTTTACCGATGAGGAGAAAAAATTTCTTGGCATCTGACTCGGTAATGTCGAGGACTCAAGAGTCCCGGCATGCCTCACAGAAGCTGATGAAGCGTAAGATGCTTTGCGTAGCAAAAAAAACGATAGTCGCCCCATGGAGTCGCGTTCTCACAGTAAACAAACTCATCGCCCCCAAACTGTGGCATATCTTACAACGCCACTCGCCACATCTTTCTCTTGTGAAACTTGAAGTCTTTTCTTGGATTTCGTTTGGGGTGAAGGATTTTTTGAAGAGTTGTTTTCGGACTGCAGTGGCAGTGTCTTGATCGTTGAAATTATTTCGTGCCCAGTGACTTATGGGTATTAGTCATAGCCTACCTCGTAGTATTTCTCCAAGAGCACGAAGCTACCCGAACTGAAAAGATAGGCGGGGCGAAAAGAACGAGAATAATCGCGGGGAAAATTTTCACTTCGTTTATTGTTGCCGAAGCGAAACGAACACTTATGCGAAAGGAGAAAGAGAATCACCACCCAGGTCAGCAAACTAAATATTTTCTACAATATTGCTTGCCTCATAACTGCGCAGGATTTGGATATCTTCAGAAAATATTGTTTGTAAAACATTTTGTACCACTTCCTCCCTATCAAGAAACAGAGTGGTCTCGGAAGTGTCTTTCATGATAAAAACTTCAAAAAATTCCTCAAACTTCAAAGAAGGAATATCTCTTACTTCAAGCAATCTAATAAAAATATATTTTCAGTTAGTAACTCTTTTATTTAATGCTTTTGTTCCAGTTCTATGTGTCTCCGAGCGCAACCTGTCACCTTTTTCCACAGAGAGTTTTAGTAAATTTAGAGTTGACCAATGCTTGGTGATAAATTGTCAACTTGATTTTTTTCCATCACTTTCAGTATTCACAGCCTCAATTGTACCCCTTAAGTATTGGCACTTAAAAGCGGAATGATGAGCCCATCACCATCCTTTTCTATAAACTTCCAATCTCTACAATGTAGAGTCTTTTCATTCAACCCTATTTATTTTATAAAAACTCAAAATTATGACAACAGGTAAATTTTATGCTTGGAACGTACTTAATTTAAAATATTATAATCGATGTTTATTTTTTCGGGGCCTATTATAAAAAAATGGAATCTTAGTCTATTTTGGAAAAATCAACGTTTTCCTCCATGCAAAATATGATTGAGTACGATTATTTATTTAATCGTCTATCAGTACCGTGTTAGATTTCACTTTATAAGCCACTTTACCGTGGCCCCTTTGTAGTATTGAAATTAGCTTTTGCTGTTGATTACCTTGTGTACAGAAACTAATGAGCTCTTTTTGGACAATATGCGGAAGAAACGGTTCATTCCTACGTTTTGATATAAATTCTAACGAAGTCGAATCTGGGTAATTAATAACGAATTTTTAGCCAGGAACCTAAAAATACTCGTGCCTTCGCAATCTGAACTTATCTAATACATATTTTATTTACCGACTGATCGATTTCACATTCAACTTTACTTTGAATTCCACTCATTATTACTTCAGTTCTAAATAAATCAGGGTTTCGAAATGTATAAAAACAAATTTAAGGAACTGTTTCCGAACATCGGCCCATTTGATTCCCGGTGTCAGTAAGGAGATACGCATAAATCACGCAATAAAATGAAGTCTACTTGACGTCTAGACAAGCCAACCTTTATCATCCCTGGAAGTTGTCGGAATTCAATTGAAGTACTTTCAAGTCGAGCTTTTGTACAGGTATCCAATGTTCTCACATACTTTAAAAATGATGTTTACTACCATCCCTGTAAGTAATCAGAATTCAATTGAGCTACTTCTTCGACGTCCTTTTATTTGGGTATACGAAATCCTTACATAATTTAAAATTTATGATTACCACCCGCTAATTCCCAAATAATTTCCATTTTTTAAATACATGTAAGGAGCATACTTTTATGCAGAAGAATAAAAATACCCACTATTTGCTTACCCATCCCAAGCTTCTAAGAGCCCCCATTTGCCTTTTTAACCGAATACTCTCTACCTCATTCATTTTAGACGATTTATGTCTGTCTCTTTACTGACGCTCGGTATCATAGCGGGCCATTTTCTTCACAAATTCGGCATAGTTAGTGGTAAAGTGTATTAACCCTAGGAAGACTGAAAAAAAATTATCGCGTAGTGGCCTGACTGGGTCCAATGGACCCTCAAACATTTTTTCCACAATATTACTAGTTTATGATGAATTTAGGCTAAGTTTGGTGATGGTTTCCATCTTATTTACTTCCCCAACATATTTCTTCACCTCTTTATTATTATTTAGTTATTTTGTTGGAAGACATTACTGCAGCGAAGCATAATATTATTCCTTCTACCAGAAATATCACTCCACTTTTACCATTTTCATGTAAGTTCATTAGCACAATTACATTTACACAAATTACAACATGGATTATTTGTCAATGATAAATAAGTCATGGAACAAATTAAATGAAACAAATGTATGATGCATTTACAAATGTTATTAAAAAGTGTTATGCTACTACAAGCACTGATTGCATAGAATTTCTGAATGCTCTTGGCATATTTTTTGTGCACATCGTGATGGGGATGCTCATGTATTTCTATCTTTATTGTAGTTTCACTTACGACACTTATTTTCCTTGGTTGCTAAGGTTGTCAAGGACTGTGTCACATTTTCTTTTTCACGATGTAAATTCTTCCTATGTTTGGTTTTATTTTGGATTCCATGAGATTCATGAGATACTACTTTGTTAGGAAACCCTGTAGGCTGTATGGCATTTACAGACGTGAGCTCGGGTGGAATCCCTCGTTTATTTTACCTCATGATCTCTACAATCGCTAAACCTTTGAATAGTAGGCGGTCTACTTTCACGTATTATGTTTCTGGCTGATTAGTCCCACAACCATGCCTGTAACTAATATTTTCCCTTGATTGACCTCTTGACTTTTATTAGAGTCTCTGCCTGTGTATACTTGGATATTCCACTTGTATGAATCACTACTACCACTTGCAGCCAAAATTTGAATTTTATTCAAAATTTTAATTCCATACTTTCCTGGTTTTGATGAAACAAACTCTCTAAAGGTACAGCGCCCAGGGAACATCAATAACTGTTCGTCAATTGTCATGCAGAACCTTGGCACGGATGCATATTTCAAATATTCATTTCGCCCATCAAATATCTCTCTAATAGTCTGCAACTTATCTTCGCCTCTGCTTTTCCTCATTCCTGTCGCATTATCAAATCGAATAACCTGCAGTATTATTTTGACTCTATAATACTGTTGAATATTGGTCACCCGTTTAGTTTACTCCAAAGTTGTGAAACATTTTCATTTTTGACTTGTAAAAATGATAATACTAGCAGTCCCAGAGTCTTATTTATTTCAGAGTCATTTTCTTCATTCTGCAAAGCTTGAAAAACTGTGCGTCTTTGGTGGTCTATTTTCTAACAACATCAAAGATTTTTGGACGCAAAATTAGCAAAAGAGCAGAAGACAGAATAAAAATTCCGCACGGCACACAGGATATGACGCAAAATATTACGCCTTCGCATTCTACCCTTTTTAGTGGAATGAGGTTTTGTTTATCACACCTCTTTCAGATTGCATGAAATAAAAAATTTATCCCGATAGGAATTCCCCATTTTCGTATTTTTATCATCTTCTCAGCAAGATGAAGAAAAAATCGCCCAAGGTTCAGTTCCTCTCCATTCTTTTTCAACATTTTAGGCTTCACCTCCACCGGAGTCACCACTACCCTCTTCCTGTCAGCACTGTATGATTAGATGCCTAACATGTCCTTCTACAATCTTTAGATGAATGCAATCTAAATGTGTGTCACTATAAGCAAGCCTGTGAATAAAGTGACAATGAAATTTATCAATTTTTTCTTCCACACTTTACTTAGATATGAATGGAATATAACATTGTTTGTGCTACTCCTTTGTTGTGAATTGAGGAAAAAATTAGCGAAGCACTGTCTCATATTATGTTTCTGATATCATCAAGCAATTCTAAGAGCTCAATCATTTTACTAGAATAGCTAATTTTTACAATAATTATAAACAATGCTTTTTATTATTACCTCAAAAATATCTTGATAGTTATTTTGACTGTAATATCCAAAGGGCGACGCCGATTTCTTAGTTCCTCAACTACACAGTGTATCAATTGTCACTCTATGAATTCAGTCACATCAATACCACATAACACAAAATTTGGTACCACTAAGCATCCTGTAAAGATAGGAATAATGAAATTGCTGTATATCATAGTAGATGAAAATCATTCTTCATCTAACTAATCCATCTGAAGAGTAAACGATTTCGTAAATGTGGTAGATACTGAAATAGTACATTAGAATGAAAGATTATCATCTTTTATATAATCCGTAGAGGTTTTTACTTACCATTTACGGTATCAAAATATAATTATGGAGTTAAAATTCTTCAATGTCTTCAGTTAGATAGTTGGAATAAAAGCAAATGTCGGCAGGCAGCAAGACCACTCCAGCTTGCGAGCGTAACTTCTGACTGACCACCACGAAAGCACCTCAGATGCTAGATGCTAGAGCAGTCTCACATATAAAGCTGACAGATTATGGGACTGAATGTAGATAATTTACACTGTCTATGCGTCAAACCAGAGTAAGTTGCAAAAACTACCCATTACGAAACGATGTGGATACATGTTTGTGACCGTATCACTCTAAATGTGACATTGTAAGAGCATATGAAAGGCTTCAAGCAAATCCATAAAAATTGCCCACTAATTGGTTATAAGTATCGCCTACGACTTTGTTTATAACTACATAAGCATTGAATCTCCCAAAACTACAAAGTAAATAAGAAAATTGCTGATAAGTTGAAATGAATTACCCATAGCATTGAAAATAGTCGACTGGGTCCAATGGACCCAGTCCGTCCACTATGTAACTTTGTAGTATACTATAAAATGTAATGAGCCCATTTTCGTTATTTCTTGCTATGTTTTAGAGGACATACATTTAGGAAAACTCACGGCGTCAAAATCTGTTTCGTGCATTTTTGACATAATTATAAACTTTCAAAACTACCAACTGGGTCCATTGGACCCAGTCCGTCGTTCTAGGGTTAAGCACTTATTGAGATCAACCAGTGTTTTAGGTGGCTAATGAGGTGGTCTTAAAGTTTAAGGAAAGAACGGAAAGGAAGCACCGTTAAAGGATACAAGATTGACAAGAAAAGAAACAAAGCGATGAAGATGTGAATAAGTCTGGGGATACGACCAAAGAGAATATCGTGGGCACAATGGACTGTGGGCTGGTTGGGGGATGACGAATAGTAGAAGGGGGAAGTCGAAAAAATGTTTTTTCAATTAGGCAAACAATTAGCGTTGTTAGAAAACAGTCACATAGATCATAGCTCAGAGAGATTGTGGAGTAAAGAAAAGCCGGTTGTGGGGGCTTAAAAGGCTTGGGAGGGAGGGGTTTTCTGGGAGAGCTTTATGGGACTCTGGGAATGCGCCCAGGGGGTGGTGGAGGAAAACGGGAATGACTCTGGCTGGTTGAGACTAGGGGAGGTGGAGAGTTGGGGAGGGTCGGAAACTCCGAATTTCTCCATTAGAATGGAATAGTCCCGTTTGGTGACCGAGTTTGGCTACCGAGATTCCACAGCTTAGGATATCAATAATTTAATAATTTCCAACTCACTTGTAACAGCTGAGGAAATGAAAATTAAGGAACGAAGCATCTTTCAAATTTAAAAAGTGATCATATGAATTATTATATCGCGTCTACATTTCAATATCTACCAATTGATAACTAATATAATAAAAGTTAACCGTGAATATTATCGAGATCGACCGGTCATGGTGGTAGCATTGGCAAGTTTCTTCAATTCTCAATGGTTTGGTAAAAAAAAACATGAAATAAAAGCGTTAAATTTGATAAGGAAAGGCTATAAACAGGAGGATATATTACTAGACAGTCTATTTCCCTACATGTTCCCATGAGCTAATTATAATGTCCAAAGTAGATCACATCTTTGTCAACGTTCTAAACAGTTTTGAAGTCTCACTTATTCACGATTCGCTTCCTAAATTTACTTAGAAACTAGGAATGGATATAGATATGTTTCTAAACCAAAGTATTTTATTTTTTACTTTTTTAATTGGAAATCCGAGGATAACTATTCAACTGGTAATGGCTTTGGTTTTTTATAGGTGATCCAAAGACTCTTTGCATGATTGTCCTTCTCCGATGGACATTAGCGTATATTATACCACCGTGAACGTGACTGGATTGAAATGTAGGCTACTACGAATCGGTTAACTGTTGTCTGGTAGTCGGCTTGCAATGTGATATTAAAGTGAGGTTCAGTCTTCCTGCCATCGCCCTAGAGGTCATCAACGGCTGGTTTTGATCACTCTATTTAAGTAACAAGCCTCACATGGGCCGGCAGAGGACGCATGCGCTAGGGAACAACGATAGATTAAGTGGGGACCATGTTTGTGGTTGCCTTGAGTCTTGTCTTATTCCCCCAGCCGGAACTCTGCCCTACATTACCAGACAATGCCTGCCTGAAAAGCAAGGGGCGTGGTGCAGAAATTGAGCCGGAGTTAGCCGATCGAGGAATTCAAGAATGGTGGCCCAAAAAGAGATTCCACTCTGGTAAACATTTGCTCGTAATACAGTTAATCTAACCTCACTTAAAATCATTCAGGTCCTCAAGGAAAAATCACAGGTTCACCTATATTCCTGAGTGGGAAAAGTTATCGGTTCACTTGAATTGGACCCCACTTGGGTTTATTGAAATAGTTTGTGAAATATAAAATATTAAGACCACCTCTCAAAAAGTTATTTCAATCCCATTATAATAAACAAGTAATTTTGGTACTTCATAATCAATATTATATCAACTTTTTGATCATTTAACCATAGCTTTATTATTATGAGTATGTCATAATTAATGCAAAATTAGGTAGGTAGAAGATGAAAAATTGATAAAAAACAACAAAATAAATTTGAAATCGGTGCAGCAAGAAAAATCATAAAAGGAATTTTGGAATGGAAGTAAGGATGCTAGTTAGGCCATATTTACATTACTTAACTCCTTAATTAAAGTAATTTACATCGGCATAGATGCTATTCAAGATGATAGAATACTTATCCGGAATTCAGCGTTGGCTAAAATTTACTATCACATATTTTCCCCATGCATTTGACACTTTGATATTATGTGAAAATTTCTAAAAAAGCCGATAAGAAAAAAACTAAAGCAATAGATTTAAACATATCAATATATTAAGTATCTGTTAATAACATATCACAGAGCAGTTTCAAATGGAAAAAGGGAGAAAACTGCTTTAATGCTAACTCAGCAATAGATTTTTAATAAAAAAAGGCGGAATTGATGGAAAGTTTACCTCAATTCAAGGTTTAAAGAAATTGCATGGCTAATTTTTTTCTTTCTTAGTATGTCCTTTTACAAAAGACGTAAAATCTAACTGTTAAACTTCATTGAGGAAGGTTTTCAACAGCAGTGTATGAAGGGTTACTCTAAATGATGGGCCCATTTTAAAACATTCGTATAATTTATGAATACCAATGATAAACTTTATCCAATAAAAATGATGCCACGCACCCGGAAAAAGTTTTAAACTTCTACATTTAATCGGTATAAATCTTGCTAGCCTCGGATTAGTACCTGAATAAATGCGAAGTTTTGAGAATGGGTCACTCATGTAGAATTAGCCTGTATTACTAGACTGCCCATTTCCCTAGATGAGCTAATTGTAATGTGTACAGAAGACAGAATCTTCGCCAATATTCCAAAAAGTTTTAAAGTCTGGCTTCTTTCCCTTCCGGGTCTCAGCGCAATCCAACATTCATCACTCCACTTCCCAATGCCACCACGCGGCCTTGACTTCGCTTACGCTCCTTCGGTCGTTCTGCTTGCTATGCGCTTCAATGGTAATCTCCGCAACCACATCTCTTTCTCGAAACCTTTCAGCCTCAGAATGATACATGTACGGCACTGTCTCATGTTTGCCTAGCTATGCCCCGTGCAATGTCTTTCTCGTTGAAAGCAAATGGGATCAGAAACATACATTGCGGAGCAATTTTACTTTTTTCTTATCCATCTCTCATCAATATAAGGGGTACGATTCCTACAAATTAGCGACTAAACCAATCAATTTGAGTTCATCTAAAAAATAATATTTTCTTTATAGATATAAACGCCCAAAGTTTTTAGCATCTGCCATTCGATTGCGACAGAAAAGTAATAATCTTGCATTTCCTCAAAATTTTGTCTGCAGAAGCAGGAGATTTATGAAAACCCCGATCACAATTTAAAAAAAACAATGTAACGAGCCATTCACCGATATATTTATGAAAGAAATAGAGAGATAAGAATCGTTGTTTTGTGCCGACGGGAGGAAGGGTGCCTTAAAATCATCTGATCAGCGAAGGCTCAGGCCCGTATCGTCAGTCGCTTCTTTAGCCATCCTTCATCTTCCTCGGCTCCTAAAGGACAGATTTCAGTTCAAGAGACGTCCGAAGGTCTTCTTCAGCGCACTTTGCTGGTGAAGGACTCCTCGCCAGCGTAGGTTGGTCTGACCCAACCTTCACATCCACTTCACAACCATTTCATCACTTTAAAGATTTTTAAAGAGGCCTTACATAAAAGATAGGTTGGTAGAAATGATTTTGTTTTTATTATTTGTGATGGCGATAACGTTTTAATTTTGTTTACGTTCATTTTTCTGTTTATTTCTGCTTTACATTGCAATGTTATCAGTAAGCCGGTGCATCAAAGGCAATGATTGAACAGCGTATTATCATGGATATTAAAGCTGTAAGGAGATGTTTGTGTATTTCGACACATAAAAACCTTAATTAGAGGTATTCCTGAGGCATAATCATTCGCGATCATGTTGAATGACATGTGATAAAAGTCGTCATATCCCATCACCCAGCACGTTAAAATCATCTCTACATCGATGTAAAAAGCCTACAAATAAAGTTTTCTTGCGCATCTGCACTAGAAATGGATATGGAGTAACTACGTAATGCAATTGTGTGCATCAAGTATTCCTCTTAAGCTTAGAAAGGGAAAGTTTAGTCACTTCTTATTCACATTTCAACGCAAAGGTTGATTATTTACATTAATAAAATATAATTGCCTTTGTGTTTGGCATCACTACTGTAACCGATTTAGCCCAGTCGTTAACGCCCGTCGCTACCACACGGAAGACCCACGTTCGATGATGCTTGAAGGTGAATTTTTTTAAGCTTTTTTTTGTATTTCTTTAGCATAGACTTACGTTAAACTATTAATTTTATGATTTTAAATCAGAATAGTGTTTTCTGGATTGAAAATTTTTCACGCGCACTGTGCACGCTACGTCGGTTTTATTATCTTTTGATTTTGATAGTTTTTATCGAACTGCTGTGGCCATTTCGGTATCAAATACCAAACCAGTTTGATAAATTATATTAAATTATATTAAATATACTAAATTTTCCAATGAGCCATATGGCGACCGAAAAGTTTGATAAATTTCATCAGAATTCGATAGTTCTAACAAAACCTTTTCTCCGCGTACGATTACTTATCTCGGCAATACTTGAGGAATTGCCAAAATCCAGTGGAATTTTATTCGGAAAGGGAATGATGGCTTTAAAATAAAACAGCACGTTGGCAAACAACTTTTTGCGTTATATTACCTACACCCCAGGAATTATTTAATCATCATGTTGGCTTGCGTTAATGCTGGATTGTTTAGGTGTACGTTTCGACTACTAAAGACTATAGTTGATATTTACTAATCATCTAACTGAGGAAACTTGTTGCTTTTTTCCCACGCTTCGGTCTGTTGTATATTCGAAGTATGAATTATCTATGAATTTTCGGTGAATTTAATTACTGATTCCAATGCAAACTGTCACTGCGTCCGTTTTCTTATTTTCTTGAATATCCTTATGTTTGATTACCAAATTAAACAGAAAAACTCTTTCCGCGTTACCCATTTGCTCCATTTCGGCATATTTTGTGACCCATGTGACACTAGGTGAGTTATGATTGTCTTTGTTAGACTGGATGAACGGATCTCAGAACCGGACATTCCATGAGCGACAAAAATGATCCATAAGACCAGCTTAAGTCGGAAGATAAAGAAGAGCTTCACTGAGGATCGTCTCTCGAACGTAATCGCATCCTTCGCGAAGGAGGCCGCCGAAGGAATCCTAAGTGAAGACGAGATCTGAAGGAGCGACTGACGATATGGGCCTAAGTCTTAACTACTGCTCCTAAAATGATACTAATGGCCAACCAACGTGCCTATGTATAGCTAAAATACGTATATTTCTGTCAAAGAAACATGTTCAAAGGTTATTAGCGTAAGTGGAGGGTAGTGAAAACTTTCTTTTTTACTACTTATCTCTTTTAATCAAAACAAAATATAATTCCATGGCTTGATTGGCATTTATTGACAAAATCCTGTGGACAAGACCAGAATCATGATCCAATTTTTCACAAACTCATCCCAGAAATCAAACTAAGATTATTTTATCATTCTAATGAAAAGAATAATGAGCTTTTTATCCAAGAGCTAAAGCAAATTACGCATAAATGAATTTCACTGTGCTTACTCTCCAAGACAGTGAGTTCCTGCCTAAATATGAAAAACACAGGACCCTAAGAGGTTAACTGAACTCATTCTACTCCTTTGCAGAATAACCGAGCATTTAAGAATTAAAAAAAAATTGTAATGATATGGAGTAAAAACTAAAGGGCTTAAAAGCGAGGCGCATTAACGGTATGATTAAGTGTCATCCACGTCTTCGTTCTCGCTAACATGACGACTCCTCTCGGCCATCCAAGAAATCATAAGTGATCACTCTCGAACATGATTATAAGAATTGTGGACTGTATATTACGAATTACTATTACAATTATTCGATCAAAGTCGAGCCATGCTGGCGCATACCACTCACCAATCCATGCTACGCCGCGGGCAGGCCGATGGCTCCGTCATGGCCGTTTATCAGGCCCGGGGGAGGAGGTTCCTGCGACCACCACTCCGCCTATAGTTGGAGTAAGCTATAACTCAAATATATTTTTTCAATTTTAATGATGAATTACTTTCAGATATTCGTATTTTTATTTTTATTGATATATTTTACGTTATTACATAACGCAAAGTATTATTTTCATTCGCACATGTGTTTATGTTTTGAATCGTTTCAACGGACATTGCGCACCGTTCCATGCCGTTCATCAGCTGTGTTGTTGTTGTCGTGTTATCGTCGTACTCGTTGTGGGCCGTGTTCTTTTTTGCTTTTGAAGCAGAAAAGGTTTGTCAATTGACAACTTTCTGGAAGTGTAGTGACATTTAAGGCCTCAAAATGCGCGATAAATGTGCAGTTAGGGGTTGTCAACCGAAAGATTGCAAGATTTTTCGATTACCGCGAACCGTTTCCAGGTGAGTGTTTTCTTCATTCAGTCATATATATAATTATTTGATATAATCTGTTAAGTTTTTAAGCCATATTAGCTAATGATGTAATTCTTTCTTCAAGGAATTTTGATGTTCATTCGATAATCATTCCAATGTGTCTATTAAGTTGATGGGGTTGTTGGAAATGCCGGTGGTGATGGTTGTTGATGCAACGTTTTCAAGATACCCTCGTTATTTTTTACAAATTGTCATTCATATGTTTCCGACATTCGTTCTGCAAAATTGGTGAAATGTTTCAGAGTGTAACTTGTTAACATGACCATTGCATCAGCAATTTCCACTTACCGTTTTCATTGCAAGTAGCGACTAAACACAATTATTTTCACTACAAAAGGAGGAGAGGCAGAGTGATAACTTGTTAAGCCATCGGTGCAGATGCATCGAAGTATTTCCATTAATATATGCTGTAGTATAAGAACTTGTTCATGTGATTTGTGGACCTCCTGTATTCTATTAAGATTTGATTCGGTGGGTAATTGTTGACCTTTTTTTTGCAATGGAGGTATTGATATCTCAGGGCCTGTGTTGCCGGTCCCAAGCCCGAAAATGGAGGAGGGTTTTTGTTGTTAATTAATGTCCATTTATAAAGTCATTCTTATTTTCCATCAGTACGTCATTCTTCGTATAGTAAATTTTGGGAGTGTAAATTGAATTTTAGCTTAGAAATAACTGAACAGATGTGAAATAATCCTTATACATAGGTTTAGAGTGTTTTCCACTGAAAATTTAACGAATGAGTAGTTGCTGTTTGACAAATGTAGTTGCAGTTAATTGGTTCTCATGATACAATATGATGGTATGAATGAAATATATAATTTCAATTCATACCATTATTTATGAAGATATGATGGTATGAATTGAAATTGTATTGCTCAAAAATGACTACTCAATACCCGGACATTTAATAATTTCATTATTGCCATCAATCATTTTCATTTTCAGCAAGGTCTTTGATGCATTCTGGCTACTTCTAGACGGCATGACAGAGATATGAGGATGATTAATCTGTTGCTGTTGAAACAAAGGTATGTTATTACAAAGGGACTGAACCATATATGTACATTAACTTTTAGATCTGAAACAATTGTCATCATTGCCACCAATTAAAATATATCCATTGTATTACTTGCAGCAAGCCGGTTGATGTATTCCAGTTACTTCTGATGGCATGCCGTATATATGGTCTAGGAATCTACTGTTTTGCTAAAAGTAAGTATTTCAAGAGGAAATGAAATAATTTTCTAAATCCCTCCATTCCTTCCACACTTTTTTAATCGAATGTTGAGGCTAACATTTTAAAAAGTATGCATCCATTAGTTAAAGAATTCATTGATGGATTTTTAGTATCAATTCTTGGAAGTGTATTGACCAAGGCCTTAAATGAAGTACCCATGTATTTTTGCATGCATATTCCACTTCATACACCATTTTGTACCGAATGATTGTCAACTATTATATGAATGTGGATTCTCAAACTCTTTGTCGTTCTCTTGTAATATTGCATGCAATTTTTTTAAATTTTTGACAAGTTTGATGCTCTAAACCAAACTTATTGATGACTCCAGCTATTCTATGAATTCAAGTATTCTGTCATTACTTATTACTTCATGATTGCAGTATCATATTCATTTTTGTGAGCAGCTGAGAAATCAATTCACAACTACATTTGGTCCTCTGTTATTTTTAATTCTTTCACTCTGCCTTCAGATCTTCTGATCAATCTGTTTCATGTGTTTAAATTTTTGATCCAGTATAGTATTACAATTTCATGAATTCAGAAGTATTTCATAACGATATTTCCTCAAAGAGAGTGCCTACAAGTTGATGAATCATTCTTGCATCATTCATTCATTCCTTTTTCATTTTCATTAAGTGGACACCAACTTAGTAATGCCTTTACGCTAACGCCTTTTAGGTAATGATACACTAATGATTAATATCTGTTAAGCATATGGTGGCATAATTTATCTCAACAAAAAATATTTATGCACTCATTTTTCCTTTGAATGACAGAGATTGAATTTTTCATACTAAGAGTTAAGCCGGTGTCCCACGATGCATCTCATTTTGATCAAAGACAAACGAAAGACGATATGTATGTAAAAAAATTTGGAAACTTGTGGTGGTGAAGGATTCTGTCTTTTTTAGCAGACGGTATTGTCTGAACAGGCAGGGTATGAAAGCGTTGGAATGAACATGCTAAACATGTTGGAGGAGTTGTCGCCGATGTTCGTGTATATTATCGATAATAATTGACAATAAGTGAGGTCCTTTATCAGCAAGGTTGAGGGCAGAATAAAATGCCAGGATACAAACGTAAGGTATTTTATCCCCGCGAGGAAAATGTTATTAATAAATGATGGACATTGTGGTTGAGGAGATGTTATGAATAGTGCTGTAAACGTGCATTTAAATCACATTTTTCTCTCCTAATCTATTAGTTGCTGAAATAGGGTCCTTATCCTATAATCATAGTAATAGAAACGGGAAGCTGTACCTAGTGTTTCACAGGTATAATCGTCAGTTCATATTAGTCATTTCTCCAGCTGCTCGCTTGCATTGTATGCCCTCCTCAAAGCTAACCTGTATAATTACCCCTTCCAAAAAGGGCCCCTCTTCCTAAACCAAAAGCATGATAGTATAAAGGCATTACTAAGTTGGCGACCAATGTGTTATTTTAGAAAAAGTTTGGTTCTCCCTTCTCTTAGGATTTTAATATTACTTTTACCTTAGAGAGCATGGTGGTGAGTGCCATGTCTCATTCGTGTCCTTTATTTATTTCAGGTTATTTGGTTGAATTAGCAATCAGGGATCATCATTGTGGAAAAAGTGAAGAACAGCTATAATTTCTATATAATTGATATTTTTCATATTTTTGTACATTTTTCATTATTTATCATGAATTTTGTTACTGTGTAGCTGCACATTATTGAGTTAATTAAATTTTTGTGTTGACAATATTGTATTCTTTGAATTTTTTAAAGCAGCGCATGCTATTTTCAACTTTGCCAATAATTGCCTTTAGAGTTATTCCATTGCTTTAGGGGTATTTTTATCGATAATATGATTTTTCATCATCTTTTGTAATGGTTGATGAATGACTGCTCATTAAATTAAAGTTCTAAGTAAAGTGACAAATAATTCTCAACAAACAACGAAGATACTTCATGGAAAGTAATCTTTAGCTGCTAATTAATAATGAAGTGGTTTTGCTATGGATATTTTGGCCTATAAGAATTCAAATTACCTCCAGTTCATTTAATTGTTGGTAATTTGAATTGTTATAGGCTGAAATCTCCATGCAAAAACATTAAATCGAAAACTTAAACAGAATTGGGAAAAAGCCCGGTTTGAATTTCCCGGTGACAACTAACGCCATCTATCCTTGGAGTAGGTACTAGATCGGCCAGCCCGTAAATATATTACACAGTTGGCACCTCTTGGCTCCGTCTCCCAGGGTTGCTCTTCGATCATGCGCGTAGGAAGTTCACAGACGACCTCTCACAACACAAATTCACTCCCGTTCGCGGAGTACCAAAAAACAAAAGCAAATCAAAAACTCAAATGTTCGTGGTATCGCCAGCAGATGGCTGGCTCGACTTTGTGTGGGGCAAAATATACAACTGAACAATAAGGGTCGCCCTGCTTTCATAAATGGAAATCCTAATTAAACCATGTCTTTCATCAACTCCATCCTCAGTTTACGAGACCTACGAAACCGTGGGCCAAGGGGCTAGCCGAAGAATCTTCCGCAATCAACTTCATCCTAATCGAACTGCTGTGGACAGCCAGGTTTCCATCAAGCGCACACCAGTAAATTGCTGCACTTTACTCCATAGGGGCCGCACCTGAAGTCCTGAAGCGTTTAGGATTTATTTCATTGAGATCCATATCTAGCACGCTTAAACCTGAATAACTTTATGAGGCTTTCTTATAACTTCAAATTACTTTCGCAACCTTTGCCCACAAGTTGTGAGTAATTGGATTCCTTAAAATCCTATAAAAATGGGCTGTAACTGTAGGAGCTAGTCCTTTTTCCAGTTGTTGGTATATTATTATACACTCTCAAGTCCTCACTCAAATAGAGCCTCGAACCTCAAAGAGCCTCTGTATCCGTGGGATATTCATAAATATCTATAAAATATTGATTCCAAGGGAATTCTCAAGAAATATACGAAGCACGTAGAAGTTGTTAATTTTGGTCGAAAAACAAGAAATTATGTTGAATAAAAAAAATTAAAAATATATTTTTATCTGACAATTTGCATGAGTTCAAAAGAGAAATGGCAAATACCATGAATGGCACACTTTGACCACACAAATAAATAAATAACTTATGTGCTCACTAATTTAATAATGGCTTCAATTATGACCTGATTGGGAATTTAATAAATATTATTAAAGTTTTACATCCAGTGGTAAATGAACAAGTCCCGAGATAAAAATTATTTTTAGTAAAATTTCCGCAAGTTTTGGCTTCGCCGAGAATTTTGACATGATTGGGCAATGTCTTGTTATTACCTTTTTCTGGTAAATTGTTTCGCAAGTATTTCATCGATAAGTATAATAATAATAGTTTTGTTCAAATTTCATATTTTTGTTATACTGGTGGTCATAATCTGGTATTGTCTATTCAATTATCTCTGACTACCCGTGGGCTAAGCTACATCCCGTGAATATTCAATTGGAATTTAAACCCACTTGATTATTGCATTTATAAGCAAAATAAAATTGGAGACAATTGAAATGTGACCAAAAAAAGGTATTCTAAACTAAAGACTCAATTCAGAATTGGCCGTTATTGATATTTTGGGAGGACTTAAAAAAAATAGAAGTCATTAAATCCAACACCATAGAAGATATCATATGGCAATTTTTTACAGAGAACGACGAAAAGAAACCGAAGGGGTTTAAAAGTATCTCTGCGTTAATAAATTATTAAAATATTTTTTGCTAATTACACGATGCAAAAGATAATAGATTATATACTGAAAGACTACACAATTTTTTCTGATGCTTGATTACTCTATAATAGATATACTTGCGTGGCAGTCTGGTGGATAGAGCACATGGTTTCTTGTAGAAGGATCCCAGACTCAAATCCCAGTTGAATCTTTCGGGCACTCCCAAATAAATCCACGAAGGGCATGTTGGCCCAGGGAAAGGTCCTAAATCACTACTCGGAATATGTGAAATTTGAGGGAGCTCTGGCCTCCCCAACCTAAACCAACCGTCGAGTAGAATCACGTGAGTGAGTGATGGCTCTCTTTCGCGGAGTTAACCTTCAACTGACTCCCGTTTACACACTTCGCATAATTTTAGGTAGAGATACAACTAATAATTTCAAAGTTGGCCCTTTATTATTAGCCAATTATTCAACAAATAATTGAGAAATTCAGTGGCACATCATTTTTAGAATTACTGGGAGAAAAATTAAATAGCAATTTCCTCTTAATACACATTGGGACCCAACCGCTTTCGAAACTCTTGCGTCTTCGTTAAGGGTAAATTCCTACTTCCAACTTGTCGAGTAATATAAAATAATGTTTATTTAGGAACAGTTGAAAATAGAGTGAGAATCACCTTTTTCGTCTGATTAAAATGTCCCAGATATAGATTGAAATTTTACGTATATAGTTTTGAAAAAAATTGTAATGTTATTATTATAAATATGTGGCAAATATAACCATAAGTACATTTTAACATTAATATAGTTTAAAGCGTTTTTTTAATTCTTAAAATAAATGCAAGGAAGCTCCTAGTGTAGCACAAAATCTTGTCTAAATAGACTAATTTGATAAAATGGCGATATCACCTATGAAATCTCAAGGCCAAATCATAACACTTTACAATCTATACCTCAGTGCAAATTGAATTGAAGGCTAATTATACACTTTATTTTCCCATGGGGAGCATGAGAGAGCATAACCGCTTCGTATCTTTGGATAACTTATATTTGGAATCCCATACTCAAGAGATTCATTACCTGCAGTTGAAAGTCTTCGTTGAAAGTGGATATTTCAAAACTTCACCCTTTTTTTACGACAAGCCACGTTATTCATAGTTCATCCTTCATTTTATGGTTTATTCCTCATAAAAAACACCACCAACCTTTAGCATGCGAGCGTAATCTATAACGCACATCATAACTTCAGAATGGATGAAAAGTTATTTGAAATATTGTTGTAGGCACATCCAAAGAAGTAGATCATAATGCTCCTCACCTCAGAATCACTCTAAGGGCAGCAGTTTGGGAAAGATAAAAGATAAAATTTGTTCAAAAAATAGAACAGCAGGATAGATGATGAGCTTGGAAAGGGTAAGGAGTGAAAATGAACAAAATATAGATGAAAAAGCGAAAATGAAAAATTTTTAAAACAACAATAACGAGAAAAAGTATACTTCCCCTTTTCCATCAACAATATTGACTAAAATTAAATAATAGTAAAAACGTTTTTAGACATCAAGAATAATTTTTTGGCATCCATTAAAATACCATTTCATATGGAATTATTATTTAGTTATTTCACCCTCAAATCTGTTTCGCATTTCGATAGATCAATCGACTTTTGTTTAATTTTGGCAGAGGAAAGCAAAAGATCGAATGGCAGATTCATCACACCGCCGATACAGGCGGACACTGTTGCGCACCATTGATGTATTTGATTACAAATCTATCACACAGCGTAAACAGTGGCTTATCGGATTTTTATCTATGAAGGTTACTCTGATAGTGATCTCATCAAAGGTCCAAGATCAGTTTCTAGCCTGGACCTGCTCCTAAATCTGCAATACAAATGCAACCAATGGCATTCATTTCATCCGCAGTAATATCATTTTCAGTAAATGTTTTTAGAGCCTATACCTACCTATGAATATGAAGGTAAACCTGTATGCACGAATAGGGCAAAGTAAAAATGGAAGGGGATAAAACATTTAAGTTCTTAACGAGCATTTTACCTCAATGTATTACATCTTTATATAAACGTCCGCACCATTATCTCCCGTGAAAATTTTATTTTTTTAATTTGCAATATCTTCCAGTCAAATTAAACCTTAAACAATAGGAGAAATTACATCGGAAAGAAACCAGGAGCATTTAATGGCAGTAGTTGAAGGATTGTGAAAGAAATAGACGCGCAAGCATAATTCCAATGAAGTACTTGGATGTGGCAAGACGGAAATATGGAAAGGAAAACAATTGATAGGAGAATGGTATGCAATGAAAGATCTGAAGGAATGGCTTCCAATGCGGAGGTCTTGGGTTATCTTCCTGGCGGAGGAAAGAGATTTGAAGAAGGACATCCCACATCGCTTTATTTGTGAAGGGCACTTTAATCACAGTATTCCAACCTTGTTAGATGTATATGAGTGTTATTCTTGGCGATAGCCGTTAAGAGCAATCTAGCCTCGATGCTGATTTTTTTCTGCCTTAATTTTATGCAGCAGTTAGACTCTCATTTCAGTCCCTACTCCTATTGCCATACCTGAGTATCCTATGAGACAAAGAGTGACAAATGAAAAACGGTGTCTTCGAGTTACGGTATGCAAACGAATCAAATGCGCGGGCGCGATGATTAATGATAAAGTATCTTTGGGAGTGGTAGGGAAAACTCAGAGAAGCAGAAAAAGGGAGCTGACTAAACATCTGCTTTGCAATATCACGCACACGAGGGCATTGATTTTGAAGACGAGATGAGTACAATTAGTCTAAAAGAAATTTCTTTGAATTAGTTACACCACATACCTTGCAAATAGTCGAAAACTTTATGCTTGGTTTGATGACTATATATAAATTACCGCACTAATCAAAGACTGTGATTGAATACAAGAAATTGTTATTTTTGTCGATGAATATCATAATTTCTTTTTAAGCTCTCAACCTTTTCTTACAACCAAACAATTTCTTATTACAGACGAAATGTTTAGTGAATTTCAAGCGCTTAAAAATATAAAATTTTTAAAGGGTTAAAGTCACGTATATTAGAACGTATACGGTAAAAAATTGCAAAATATGTAATATGACAACAGCTTAAACGTAGTATGATAAATGTGATACATTATAGGGATTATGGTGCCAAAATGTTGAAGTAAATATTCGGTGCTGAATCTTTATTTAAGTTTTTGATAAATTCCTCATGTTATTGCCTTTTTATTATTTCATTATTGCAAATTACATTAAAATGCATATAATTATTTTAATAATGTTATTTTCTTTCTTAGTTGTAGCACATTGTATACGAAAAATTTTGCAACTTCGTCGCAATAATTTTACGAGAAATAATGAACATTGATAACCAGTATTGCTCATTATTTTGAACCCTGGTGGGCTCCAGATACTTTTGGCATAAAGAGTTTTGGCTGTACACCGTCCATTTATTGCTTTATAAAATTATTGTAACTGTTGCATTCTATAGAATGCCATCATATCCTTTACTATTAGCTAACCAAAGCGTAAAGAGCAAGAAAACGCGTGATCTTTCGTTAGATTAATTTATAGAAGCCACTAGTTAAAGGCTTATAAGATGAATTACTAATGTTGAATTGTACCTCACTCATTAGATAAAAGCGACGATGTAAAGTCCAAAGAGCACCGCTGTTTGCCCGTGATCTCATCAACGTCTATTTTTATGACACACCTTTACGAATAATAAGTTATCAAATGCACGAATGACAAATATATCCTTTATTGACAACTTTCAAGACTTCGGAATGAGCGATAAAATGAAAAATAACTAGAATTACCTTAAGCTCTCTTATTTTTTGATGATTACTCATTTCATAATATATCGTACCTGTAAATTCGAGGAAAAGAGAAAGTGTTCGCGCAATCCGGCCCGTAGCGAACCAGAATATGTGCGCGCCGGGACTATGTACCCCGGGTTACGATAAATAAAGGGCGAGGACACCTTTGATGGAATTCGCTTTATTTCGCGCGCGACTTACTGGGAGGCGCACGCCGAAACTCCACGTTCACACGCTCCCGGTTTTCGTTAAACACTGGATGACACCCACGCCGTCGGCAAGGGCATGAGTGATAGGGTCTGAGGGTTACTGACCCTCAAGTAACGGCAATGCCCTCATTCCAAAAGGGTGCGAGTCGTGTCCCCTTGGTAGAGGCCACGAAAAAGGCTCCAAGAGGGACTCAGCCGGGCCTTGGAAATCCCCGAGGACGACGACACTCACCGAAGGTGAGGGGGGGGGGGGGTACCCAACAGAGAGTATGTTCAAAAAAGGCATTTACAAGATTATATATTTTCAAAACATTAAATATATGATAAATATTTACGTCTCTTTTGCAACTTAAATTGCATTTAATTTATTCATTCACTATTTTAATAACCTTTCCTCGGACCTGTATCAATAGGTACTCTGATTTCCCCATGAAGATCACCCCGTGGAAAAAACAACGATAATTAAAGACCATAAATTCTTTCCTTTCTCTAAATTTGAATTCAGCTGATAAGCATTACAGATAGGGGAGTCATCGTATGCATTACGAAATAAAATTAAATAGAATACATCGTCCATATGATCATCTTTTGCTTGCTTTCATTTTTATGAGCTCAACACAATCCTTGTTTAAGCTTGTCGACCATTTAGCACGGATTCTTCCATCTTAAATATTGAGCGAAGAACTTTTAAAAATGGTGATAGGTGCAAGAGTGTGGTGTAAGAATGCATTAAAACATAGCCATAGAGAACGACTCGTTAGGGTATCAAGACAAATTTACATTATTAAGGGAGCTAAGGGATATTTTCATGACTGAAGGTGAATTCTGCGATTGCTGAATGTCATCTACGTGCCATAAATGTGAGCGGCAACCTTTACGGTCTTTTTTCAGGGTCAAGATCAGTGCCGATAAATTTGTAGCCCTTTCATTTAGTATTCCAACATCGGCAGAATTTTCATTGTTATTGTTAAATATTGTGTTGAAGTTATTATATTTTTGAAAGTCTGAATATAATTCCACCAACGTACGAAGAACCTCGTATTTACCTGGTTACTCAAATTGTCACCTTCAAGATTTCCAGTTTTCACTACGCTGCGCTGTATCAAGAGTGGACATAAATTTAGCTGGAAAATTTCTATTTTTTCCCAAAATTTGAAGTAATGTCTAGTAGTTAGTTCACATTTATCCTATGGGAGCTGAAGGCCAAGTATACCCATGCACAACTTTGCAAAGATGGAGCAATACATTGGGTTAGTAGTAACACGTAAAAACAATTAAGCAATTGATCTTACGAGGTAATAAGCTTGTTATGTTTCATAATTTCGTGCTGTTTTTTGTGCAACAAATATTTGAAATAGCAAAAGTAATTACCAAATAGTAAAAAACAATTAAGTATTAACTAACTTATCACAGGTAAGTGACCAGTAGACACAGACCTGAACTAGATTCTCCTTAATTTGAATAGAAATTGAGAAGATATTATTTGAAAATCAATTCAAAGAAAAAAATGTTGGTCTGCGTTTGAAGAAATAGGGCGAATACCAACCTAAAAATAGAAAGCCATAACGTAGAGGAGGTGAAGGAGATCTGCCACCTGGGGCTGTCGAGTGACCTGTGATGGACCTTGTATGATGGAAACAGTCAGTATAGTAGCCAAAGTGAGGAGGCATACCACAAAAGAGGGTTCAATAATGGGCTGTAACGGAGCAATTCAAGCGGGCTTTCATTCGGAGCATGCTTCATGATGATTGTGAAGCATGGATGATTAATTCAAGAGCAATTTAAGCGGGCTTTCATTTGGAGCATGCTTCATGATGATTGTGAAGCATGGACGATTAATTCAAGAGCAATTTAAGCGGGCTTTCATTTGGAGCATGCTTCATGATGATTGTGAAGCATGGACGATTAATCCAGGTTTCAACCTTTCGGAAGGTAAAGTTTCAGAATAAAGGATAGACTGTGTGGTTAATATAGAAGTTCTACGTACTGTAGGAGAAATGAGGTCTTTTGAAAATCATGGTCAGACGTGGGAACAAATTATCTGACAATTTCGTGGGATACAAAAATAATAATAATTAATAATAATAATAATATTTTTTTTTTAATAATAATAATTTTTTAATAATAATATAATAATAATTTGTTTATATTAATACAAACGCTCATTGAAACAATTAAAAGAAAAAAGAACATTCAATTACATGGTCCTACTAAGCATTGCTTATCAGCAGGTTCCAGTATTTTACACAAATAGATATGCTTACAATTATAAAAATGTATGCACAAAAATGACTTTAAAAATTCACAAAAAGTAAAATTGAAACATGAGGTAATAGTATTAAAATATTCACAATTGTATCAGCAATAATATTAATTTTTTTTTTAATTTATTTATTATTATTGTTTATAAACACATTACAAAAAATTTAAATACATATCTCAAATATTAAAATACATATAATACATTAAAAACATTCCCTTTACAAATTCTTAACATGTTTTTCACTATAAAACAAACACATATTCTGACTTATTGGGGAAGAAAAGATAAAAGGGAAAAACCCTGATATTACAAAATTTTAGAGTAATAAAATATTTTTAACAATTAGGAGACCTTCTGAGCCAAAACAGGCTCATACATATAATACATTACATGTAATACATTAAAAACATTCCCTTTACAAATTCTTAACACGCTTTTCACTATGTAACCAACACATATTATGACTTATTAGGTAAGAAAAGATAAAAGAGAAAAACCCTGATATTACGAAATTTAGAGAAAAAAAATATTTTTTACAATTAGGAGACCTCCTGAGCCAAAACAGGCTCATCGGCAGGTTCTCCATAATTCATTTACAAGAAGTTAAAAACATCTAAAAACAATAAAAGAAACGATAAAAAACTTATATTGTCTTAAAATTAAAAATTAAAGTCCTCAAGTAAATAATTTAAAAGTTTACTTTTGACATCCGAATATGTGGTTAAACCATGCATTTCTTTAGGTAATTTGTTAAACAATTTAGGAACGGTAACCACAATTTTGTTTTCACCGTATTGATTGAAGCATTTGGGGATTTTATATTGGTATAGATTCCTCTTTTCCATTTTATGAAAATTGTCTTTCAGTGTTTTGTATTTATTGGAAAAATAATTATCTTTACTAAAATATGTGTTAGAAGTTTTTCGAGTGGTAGTATTCTTAGTTTTTTATAGAAATTATTTGTATCGTGAGAGTCTGAGTTAGCTGACAGGTTATTATCATTTTTTTTGTTGTAAGCAATCGCTTTGATGATCCTGTTTTGTGTACTGTATATTTTTAATTTATGTACCCTACAGGTTTTACCCCGAATAGTAACGCCATATCTTAATATTGATTCAGCAGTTGCGAAATACAACATCTTTTTAACTTTAATATGCAATAAATATCTAATATGATACATTTGATAACTAACCTTTCGTAATTTACTACATATCTTCTCACAGTGTTCCCTAAATTTGAAATTCAGATCTATTATGATACCGAGATACTTATATTGTGTTACTTGTTCTAGTTTGTTGCATTTGCACACAGACTTGGTTATTTCATTATGCAGGCATTTATAATCATCTATTGTTATGTGAATCTGTTGAACGTTAGCTGCATTATTGGCTATGGACATAGCTTTGGACTTCTTCATGTTGATGGAGAGGTTATGGTCATGTGACCATTTTGTTAAGTTATTTACATCATTTTGCATGTAGGCAATGGCAGTATTTAAATCTCAATGAGCAAATATCAATACAACATCATCAGCATAAAGTAAAATATTACAATTTAAAATACATTTAAATATACTATTAATATACACAGTAAACAAGATTGGTCCTAAAATAGAACCTTGAGGTACACCATATTCTACATTTCCTTGGTTTCCAATACAGTTTTTAAATTTCACCCTGATACTCCTCTGCAGGAGATAGCTTCTAAACCATTTCAGGATATACCCTCTAATTCCAATATCCTGCAGTATATGCAGCAGTGTGGACAAATTGACAGAGTCAAATGCTTTTTTATAATCCACATATGTGACTACTACTTTATTATTCTTATCAAGGTTGGTATTTATTATGTCGGCAAAATTTTCAACTGTATCTTTAGCTCCTCTACCTTCCACAAATCCATATTGGTAGTCTGAGATTATTTTATGTTTTTTCAAGAAATTTGTTAGATACTGTGCCACGTATTTCTCCATAATCTTATTGATAGTTGGTAGCAGGGAGATAGGTCTTTAATTTGCAAAATCTTTGTAGGGTCCACCTTTATATATAGGTCTAACCAATGCAATTTTTAGCCCCCCAGGCACTATACCTTGGGTAATGCTTCATTTTACAAGAGTAGTTATAACAGGAAGAAGTACAGGGTTTGCCTTGATATCTCTGATTCTGATTCTATCTTGACCAGGTCCCTTATTTTTAAGCTCTTTTATAATTTTTTAATGGTATCTTCTGTGGGTTCCGGTAAATAAATACTACATGAGTTATGGAAATGAATATCATCATAAAATTTCTGTCCACAAGTACATTTAGTCTCTTCACTTCTTATTAAAAATTGTTTCAAAAATTTATTACATATTTCTTGCTCATTAAAATCATTAACTAAGTGGCTTAATATTGTATCATCATTACATCTGCTAATATTCCTACCTGTCACTCTGTTAATTTCATTCCAAAGTGTCCTATTATCTTGTATATTTGATACCTTTGTATTCAAGTCATCAATTTTTGCTTTCCTAATATGTTTCACAGTTTTATTTCTTATGGTTTTATAATTTTCTTTGAGAAAATTATTTCTGGGGCTATTTTTCCATTTTTTAAAGGCCTTATCTCTTTCTAATATTAATTTGTAGATAGTTTCATTCATCCATTTATTTTCTTTCCTTCGCCCTATAGGCTTGAAGGTTGCCTTTGATTTTTCATAAATGTCATTGAATATCAGACTAAGTTTTGCAAACATAATATTAGGGTTGTTCTCCTCCACTACAGAGCTCCATTTATAATCATTTATCTGTAGGTCCACCCTACCATTGTCAATATATTCTATTTCCTTATGTCTATAATTTTTACAATCAGCTGACTGACCCAGACTTGTTTTTTTCTTTTGGTCTATGAAGGACACACCGATTAAGTAGTGATCTGAAAGTCTATGTCTTATCATAAAACTGCTAACCAAGTTAGAATGTCCATTAAAATGTATATGATCTATACATGATTGAACCAGATGACCGTCTTTGATCTCTTCCCTTGTATATGCATTAATTAATGACAGGTACCCATGTGACAAAAGAAGTTCTATATATTTTACAGTGTTTGCACAGTGCTAATTTTTAAGATTTATGTTTATGTCACCTATGATGATGGACTTCTTGTTTTTGGACATATTGACAATGTTTTCTAGCTCCTGTAGGAAGTGCATAATAATAATAATAATAATAATAATAATATTTTTTACTCCTACATTTTGATTTTACTGCTGGATAGCTATGATAACAAAGAGAAGGAGCTTTAAGGGGTCTCCAAGGTCATGTGACCAGAATTGAGCCACCATCAGATTTATTCCAATAAAAGAATATAATAATTCTGCAAATATTACATGAGTGCATTAAAGAAATAACATCAAAATAAATTGTCCATTTTCTATTGTGATAAAAGCAAGTCTTTCGCAAGTCTTGCTATTTTATATGAGGATTTTTATTATTTTAGTAAACGAAAAGCCTTTGGCCTCTTGTGTTGACATTTGTAATTTTCAGTTGTGTTTTGTCTCTGTTGGTTGGTTACCAAGATTGTTTATTGATCTGTATTTGTTAACAATCCTTATGTGTGTGAAGTTAAAATACGGTACTACTAAAACTTTTAAAATATGAAGAGTTATTGCATTTAATTCATTTACAACTACCAGTGCTTTCCAATAAAATACCAACAGAGGTTATGGGCCCAGCACTGGTAAATTATAAGAAGTAAGTGAAGTCTTCATAATGTCGTCTGACGCATCCGGTATATCGTCTCACATTAAGCCGTTATGTGGGCGTGAAGGATATCCAACTTGGAAATTTAAGCTGAAGGCGTATTTAATAGATCAAAACTTGTGGCATGCTGTTGATGGATACCCAAATGATGATCATACTGATGCTGCTTCAAAGTCCAGGAAGGATGAGCGTGCCCTAGCTAAGATTTGTTTGTGCGTGGACGATTCCGCTATCATACATGTAAGAAGATGCAAAACAGCTGCTGAAGCATGGAAAGTTCTTGCCGATGCATATGAAGATAAGGGTTTTGCCCGGAGACTTAACCTTCAAAAGACTTTGTACCGGTTATCCCTCGGAGATTATACGTCCATTGAAGAGTACCTAACTGCCGTAATGGATACCGCTCAGAAGCTTGCTGATATTGGGAAGGAGATTCCTGATGAGGATTTAGTTGCTATTTTGCTTGGAGGTCTTCCTTCACATTACGACCCCCTAGTAATGGCACTCGAGAATTCAGGAGTTGAAGTAACGGTGAACATGGTGAAAACTAAACTCTTAAATGAAATGTCCAAAAATGATGGTGCAACTGAGACTGCATTTGCATCCAATGCGTCTCGAACTATTCCGAAGAAAAAGAAGTTCCCGAAACGCGACAACTCTCAAGATGGTATCGTCTGCTATGGATGCAACCAACCCGGCCATAAAAAACCAGACTGTCCAAACAAGACCAAGAAAACGGCACAGACATCGAGTTCAACCCACAAGCAGCTACACAAGAAACAATACACTTTATTCTCGGATTTAGGTGTTGGTGGTTGTGCTCAAAGCAATAAAAATGATTGGTTTGTGGATTCCGGGGCAACTGCCCATATGACTCCTCATAAAGATATTCTGTTCAATGTTAAAAGTAACTCTGGTTTGGAGATTGTGTGTGCTGATAAACGTAAGTTGCGGAGTGACAGTATAGGTGATGTCATGATTCACAAAAGTAATAACAACAACAGTATTAGTAGTATTTCTGAAGTTGTTCATGTGCCTAATCTTGCTACAAATCTTATATCTGTGTCAAAATGTGTTTCAAAAGGTTTTGTTGTAGTATTTACGAAAGAAGGTGCTAAATTTTTTCATGATAATGATTGTAGTATTTCAGGGAATGTTTTAATGACTGCTCTTCCCAGTAACGGGTTATATAAGATAGAGTCACAGGTATCAGAAAAGTCCCTGGCTGCTACAACTAACCCTTCTCAGCAAACTCTTTGGCATTGGAGGTTGGGACATCTCTGCCGCTATGGTATGAATCTACTGAGAAATGGATTAGCTGATGGAGTTGATTACGCCCCTGAGGAAAATAGAACTGTATGTACTGCATGTCTAGAAGGGAAACAGAGTCGAGAACCTTTTCTTAAAATCAAAAGTAAAAGGGCGACTAAATGCCTAGAGTTGATTCATTCTGACCTCTGTGGACCATTCAGTGTAAAATCATTAGAAGGAAATAAGTATTTACTTGTATTTATAGACGATTACTCTAGAATGATATTTACCTATTTCATTAAAACAAAAGATCAAGTTAGAGTAAAGTTTCAAGAGTTTAAAAACCTCATGGAAAAGCAAACTGGCCAGAAAATTAAAATTTTACGATCAGATAATGGTTCTGAGTATGTTAATAGGGAATTCTCAGATTATCTTAAGTCAGAAGGAATTATTCACCAGACTTCCATACCCCGTACTCCTCAGCAAAATGGTGTTGCTGAAAGGGGAAACAGAAGCATTGTGGAGAAGGCTCGTTCCATGTTGCATAGTGCCAGACTACCTAAGTCATTTTGGGAAGAAGCTGTGAGAACTGCTACGTATCTCAAGAATAAATCACCTCATAGATCCGTTACAGGAATGACTCCAGAAGAAAAATGGACAGGTGAGCGTCCCAACTTGACACACTTAAGAGTATTTGGCTGCCGAGCTTTTGTACATATTCCAAAGGAGGAACGCAAGAAGTGGGATAGCAAAAGCAAGGAACATATATTTGTAGGATATAGTGAGAATAAGAAAGCTTACAAATTTAGGGATCTTTCTAATTATATGAAGGTAGTCCATGCTAGAGATGTTGTGTTTTTAGAAAATAATTTTTCCGGTGAGAGCAGTACTGATGCTCAAATTCCTTTGGATTCTTACAATGAAAATGCAGATTCAACAAAAGATGAAGCTGCGGCTGCTGTTAAAATTCTTTTGGATTCTCCTTGTGAAAATGCAGACTCAACAGAAGATAAAGCTGGGACTAATGTTCAAGAAACTGCTAAGAGTCCTAGATATCCTCAAAGGGTACGTAACAAGAAACAATTTCCTGATCATGTTGTTTTACAAGCAAAAAATTTCTTTGACAAAGAACCTACCACATTTGAAGAGGCTATGCAAAGTGAAGACAAAGAGCATTGGATGAAAGCAATGATGGAGGAATTAGAGTGTCTTAGAAAAAATGAAACTTGGAAGCTAGTGCGAGTTGCAAATAAAAGTGTAATACCATGTAAATGGGTTTACAAATTGAAAAGAGACAATGGTGGTAAGATCATCAAGTACAAAGCTCGTTTAGTTGCTAAAGGTTTTGCTCAAACTCATGGTATAGACTTTGAAGAAACTTTTTCTCCGGTAGTCAGAGGTTCAACTATCCGTTTGCTTAAATCGTATAAAACATGAAAAATGTATGAGAGGTTTAGGCATGGTTTAAAAATAATTTTAAAAAATTTGTAATTCATTTGATGGAAATGCTAAAGAGCTGTTTCAGCACATCTTCAATTACGGGGGGGTGTTGACATTTGTAATTTTCAGTTGTGTTTTGTCTCTGTTGGTTGGTTACCAAGATTGTTTATTGATCTGTATTTGTTAACAATCCTTATGTGTGTGAAGTTAAAATACGGTACTACTAAAACTTTTAAAATATGAAGAGTTATTGCATTTAATTCATTTACAACTACCAGTGCTTTCCAATAAAATACCAACATCTTGTAGGGAAATCATCGTTTATATAATGCTAACCTTGGTCTGTTTGTTACTACAAATGACTCACTCCTTAGATTTTATTTATATTTATCACATCCGCTCGGCATATTGTCATAAAACAATTTAGTACTTTGAATAAATAGAAAGGCATTAGTGGCAACAATTTTAGGGCTACAAACAACGGAAATGAGTGTTCATAAGAATTTTTAGACAATATTACCCGACTTATTCTTTTTTTGCAAAACGATCGAACACCTAAGTGGGTTCAGGTATGCGCTACCCCAGCAGATTGTACCATAAGAGATTTTGAAATGAACAAGCTCATGATAAATGGTTTTTTAACCGGAAGTGGACACTTGTTTAGTGAGTTGTAAAATTTGAACAAGGCATCTAAGGCATTTTTTCCAGGAAGTAAATGTTTATCCCAGCGTAGATTACTGCTCCTTTTTTGCTCCTGCTCCTAAGTATTTCATTCAATTCAATCTATCAATAGTTGTACAGTTACGGACAAAGTTGAAACAATTTTAAGCATGAAATACTCGTTTACATTTAAAAATAATTGTATTACATATGCCATAACATATAAACTTCATCTTTTCACTTAACTCTAAAACCCACTGAAAACAAACCATTTTCTTCAGAAACGTATATCCTCTTAAACAAATTTTTCAGCACAACTCCAATAAGGTGCTGAGTAGCGCAGTACTATATCATCAGCAAAAGATGTGAGTTCACCATTGAATTTGTGTTCCTATAAATCGTTTACGTAAAAAATTATCGGTATAGGTATGAAAGGTAAAGGTAAGGTGAACTAGTAAACCAAGTGATATATTTTCGATTTAAGAGACCATTTTTTGTATCATCTATTGTTGGTGATATAATATAAGGCCTCTAAGATATTTATTTTCTCAAAATTCTGATCATTGTTTACATTTACAAAAAAATGACAATCGACTCGGAGTGATTTTTCTTTGGTGCATAAAAGTTTTTGTCTTTTCTTGTGCAAAAATGACTTCTTGTTCACGTTGTGAAGATCAGTTACCCGGTGATGGTGATAATGTGAAATGTCACGGGTGCAGTTCCAATTTACACTATCATTGTGCCGGTTTACGTGACAGTTCGTATCGGGCAATGTCAAAGAAAAATAAGGAATCTTGGAGGTGTCCTACCTGCAGGAATTCTAAAAAGACCTCATCACCGGCTTCACCTTCACCTTCTTCTGATGCAGGTAAAAATAGTGACATTAATATTAATCAAGACATCACTGATATAAAAAAGAGTTTATCCTTCTTATGTGAGAAGTATGACGTTATATGTGAACAAATAAGTGTCGTAAAAGACCTTAGACAAATAATAACCGAGCTAAAATTGGAATTGCAAGAAAAGAACAAAATAATTGACAACCTCCAAATTAAAGTTAGAAACATGGAACAAAAACAAAACTGTAAAAGTTTAGAAATTGTTGGAGCTGACATAACAAAGAAAGAGAGTTGTTACGAAGTGGTAACCGATTTAGCTAAGGACATGGGTATAGAGAACTTTCACATTAAGGACATTGACGAGACTTATCTAGTTCCAAGAAAAAAAGAAGATGGAAAAAGTAAGCTTTTTGTTAAGTTTACTTCAAGAATCATGTGGGAAGAATGGATTGTTTAAAGAAAAGTGTTAAAAAATAGCAGAAATTATAATGGTATATATGTAAACGAAACCCTTACGGGATACTTTAATGAATTATTTTGGAAGGCAAAAATGAAATGTCAAGAAAAACAATTCAGATATGTATGGGTCAAATTTGGAAAAATTTTGGTAAAGAAAGATCCCAATGCATTAACTATCAGAATTACTGATGAGAAAGACCTTAATAAAATAAAATAATTCATATATTATAGCAAATCATAGTGGTCATTGATTATAATCATAATGGATGTTATTGATGTTGTCAGCAAAATTGAGGAGATAAAGTGTTATTCTTATTTTAATATTGAATACATTGTTAAAACTAAATATGATCTCAGTGTTTTTCATCTAAACATTAGATCAATGAAAAAAAACTGGGATGAAGTTAGCATTATTTTACAAAGATTGGCACAAAAATTAACATTTGATATATTAGTGTTTACTGAAGTCAACCTTAATGAGTCTGAGTTATTGTTATATAGTATAGACAATTACAAAATGTACTCTAAACTAAGGATGGGAAGAAAAGGAGGAGGAATTGTAATGTATGTAAACAACTCTATTCATTTTGAGGAGCAAAATACTCCCTCCACTAAATACTTTGAATCAATATTAGGTACCATTACCTTAGGTGATGTAGAGATGACTATTCTCTGTGTGTGTCGACCACCTCATTACAAAGTCACTGACTTTATTAGTGAATTAAATAAACTCATAGATGACTATTGTATGGGAGAATGTTTAACACTTGGAGACATGAATATTGATATGAAGGATAGCAGTAATATAAATACAATTAGATATAAAGATCTTCTTTCTGCTAACGGTTTTGTGAATATCATTACTGACTATACTCGAGAAGAAGTATCTAATAATAGAATATCTAGGACATGCATTGACCACATAAATTACAAAGGGAAATTGTTCCAGACGGATGGTTTAATATTAAAAACAAAAATATCTGATCATTATGTTACTGCTGCTGGTTTCTCACAGTCATATCATAATTTGTCAAGAAACAAAGATGGATTACTACTAAGCATTGCTTATCAGCAGGTTCCAGATTTTTACACAAATAGATATGCTTACAATTATAAAAATGTATGCACAAAAATGACTTTAAAAATTCACAAAAAGTAAAATTGAAACATGAGGTAATAGTATTAAAATATTCACAATTGTATCAGCAATAATATTAATTTTTTTTTTAATTTATTTATTATTATTGTTTATAAACACATTACAAAAAATTTAAATACATATCTCAAATATTAAAATACATATAATACATTAAAAACATTCCCTTTACAAATTCTTAACATGTTTTTCACTATAAAACAAACACATATTCTGACTTATTGGGGAAGAAAAGATAAAAGGGAAAAACCCTGATATTACAAAATTTTAGAGTAATAAAATATTTTTAACAATTAGGAGACCTTCTGAGCCAAAACAGGCTCATACATATAATACATTACATGTAATACATTAAAAACATTCCCTTTACAAATTCTTAACACGCTTTTCACTATGTAACCAACACATATTATGACTTATTAGGTAAGAAAAGATAAAAGAGAAAAACCCTGATATTACGAAATTTAGAGAAAAAAAATATTTTTTACAATTAGGAGACCTCCTGAGCCAAAACAGGCTCATCGGCAGGTTCTCCATAATTCATTTACAAGAAGTTAAAAACATCTAAAAACAATAAAAGAAACGATAAAAAACTTATATTGTCTTAAAATTAAAAATTAAAGTCCTCAAGTAAATAATTTAAAAGTTTACTTTTGACATCCGAATATGTGGTTAAACCATGCATTTCTTTAGGTAATTTGTTAAACAATTTAGGAACGGTAACCACAATTTTGTTTTCACCGTATTGATTGAAGCATTTGGGGATTTTATATTGGTATAGATTCCTCTTTTCCATTTTATGAAAATTGTCTTTCAGTGTTTTGTATTTATTGGAAAAATAATTATCTTTACTAAAATATGTGTTAGAAGTTTTTCGATTGGTAGTATTCTTAGTTTTTTATAGAAATTATTTGTATCGTGAGAGTCTGAGTTAGCTGACAGGTTATTATCATTTTTTTTGTTGTAAGCAATCGCTTTGATGATCCTGTTTTGTGTACTGTATATTTTTAACCCGGCGGTAGTCGCGCCCATTTTCCCAACGTGAGTGGTCGCGTGGGGTGTCCCTGACACCCCAAATGATTTTTGTCTATTTTTTTCGTAAAAATGCATATTTTTCATAAGTTAACATTTATTTTGCGTATTTGATAATTGATATAATCAGTATTTAAAATCATTAACTTAAATTTTAATTTTTTATGTCAATAATTCTGAACACCCGAAGTTGGCTGTTCGAATTCCTCCATGAAATACCAAAATTTAGTTTTTCGTCGTTAGCCTAGGAATACAAACAAATATATTGAGATTAGCAGACATGGCATGTAATTTTATAAAATCTATCACTGTTTCTCATTATATATGGCATTATTCTTTTATTAACAAAAATTTATCATTGACTTCTATTTGCCATGGGTAAACACTACTTACCAATAATTAATCGATTTCCCTACATGTATTCTTGAGACCAAAAATTTACAATGAGTATACGATTGCTTTTAGCTATTAAATTACTCCTTTCAGAATTGCCATGCAACATTGGAAGGGTTAACTAATTTATTCTACAATCTTCAACAACAGTCAAATTTCATGCTACTGAAAAGTTTTATTGAATTGAAAGATACATAGTTGGAAATTATTCATGTACACTATTTATTTACTTTAAGCAGTCACTGCAAATTTTCAACAAATGCTTACCGCACATTAATTTCTTACATAATTCACAACAAATTTTTGTTTTTATATCTTTACATCTAGGGCAAAGAACGCATCTTCCAACTTTTTTCTTCACTTCCTCCTCTTTCTTTTCCTCACAATCAGACTCATTTTGCGCATATTTCTCTACTTTTCTTCTCAGCCCTCTGGGAATCGTGCTTATTTTTGATCTCCTTTTTATGTATGGTAAAGTTAAGGATCGAGCTATCTCACGAAGAAAACTTCTCCTCTGCAATTTTGAATTAGGATTGGTATCCCTAAACATAATGAATGCATTGATGCCAGCAGTGTTTAGCAAATGAAAGAAAACAGTCATTGGCCATCTCCTGGTGTTTCTGTTGGTACAATAGGTGCTGCACATTTCTTCTACTGTGTCTACCCCTCCTTTAGTTGAATTGTAAAAGGTCAATATTTCCGGCTTCCTTTTATTTCCCGTGGATTCGTCGATAGAAATTCTGCTGTGCATTGTTGATAATAAAATGACATTTTTTGATTTTTTTTGGGACGTACGAAACCAAAGCTATATTCTTCCTAAAGCAGAATAAGCTGCTATTTTCTTCTCTCTCTCTTACATTCACTATATCCGGTGGTAATTCCCTTTTATTCTTGCGCACTGTTCCCACAAGCGTCAAATTATTGCTTATCATTTCCTCTGCTAACGGAATACTAGTGAACCAATTATCTACTCTGATGTTTCTCCCACTTCCGATTATAGGAGAAACCATTCGCTTTACCACCTCTTTCGGACTGTTATCGACAAAAAACGGACCCTCTGGTTGCCGTCCTGCGTAAATCTCTAAGTTCAAAGTGTAGAATACCCTCGAATCTACCAGGGCAAAAATTTTGATGCCATATTTTGCGGGCTTGGAGGGTAAATATTGTCTAAATGAACACCTTCCCTGAAAAGGAACCAATTGCTCATCAACTGTGGCAAATAGTCCAATTCTGTAATGCTGTTGTATATTAGCAACAAATATCTGAACTATATCCCTAATTGGTGCTAATTTGTCTGCCTTTATTCTCTCCATTCTAGTATTGAGGTCGTCAAAACGAAGACACCGAAGGAGAAAGAGAAATCTGTGATGGCTCATTGAAGAATAGCATAGTTCCACCCCTAATCCACTGCGATCCCACAAATCCAATAAATTCTGTCTCCCAGATTTATTTGCCCCGGCGAAAAGTAAAATGCCAATCAGGCATTCAATTTCTTCCATGTCTGTTTTGCTAGAATCTCTTTCACGAGAATAATTTTTAGCTACTTTTTGTATCTGAATATTGGTGCAACTTACAATACGCTCTATCATTCGTTCATCAAACATTGCACGAAAACAGTCTATTGGTGTTCTGAACCCATTTTTGTTGCCAATAATCCCACTCCTCTGAGTAACAATGTGACTTCTTGATGTTCTGACATTTGGTCTTGGTGCCTGCGTATTCCATTTAGTTACCCCATCCTTACCGACATACACATGTTCACTTCTCTTTTCTGAAAGTTCAACGTCACTGCACTGTTGTTCACTATCAGTGTCATGCTCCGACATAGAACACCCGTCTTCTTCCTCATCCGAAGTTCCGCCAGAATCAATGACTTCCTCATCCGATGATTCATTCAAAAGACGAAGTATTTCGGTTCTTTCTTTTTCACGGGATACAGCTGACATCTATTATAGATTGGAAACGATGAATGTAATCATTAGAAGGCCTATTGTCAACGGCAAATGAATGATAATTTACGTGAATAAGTACTGCGCTTACCTTATTGAACGAAGTATTCAAGAAATCACCGCAAAAACTTCGCAATTTGCTGCGAAGGCAGAATGTAATAAGTCCTCCTCCAACTATTCAATCTAAAGTCGAGGTATCTCTGTCTTTTTTTCAAGAGAGACTGTAGACGTCTATAATGTATTGAATGCAAATATTATAAGTATTGCAAAATCTGTCTTTCATGTTACCGAAAAACTAGAAAAATGATTTCTATATCGATTTAAAAAAATTCTCTTACCTCATTGACGGTCGTCGGCAATTATCAAAGTCAGTGTTTCTCCAGAATGTAATAATTGGATGACGAATCCATGGAGATGATTATCACAGCTCTAAATATCTCACGTCTGTCTTCACAGGCCAACCATTCAACAAGACAAAGCAAACTGAAGTCACAGCCCTGTATATATACCCACCCCTGTCCTACTCCGATTAATCCCCAGCATTGAGCAATCATCCACCAGTGGTATTTGTTTTCAGACTAGATCAACTTACACGAGAAGTATCTCTATCACTTGCAAAGCATAGAGACTACCAGCTGTGTTCTCCTGTAATTCTTACCCAAAATTGAGCAATCATCCACCATTGGTATTTGTTTTCAAACTAGATCAACTTACATGAGAAGTATCTCTATTACTTGCAAAGCATCGAGACTACCAGCTGTGTTCTAGTGTGATTCATACCCAAAATTGAGCAATCATCCATCATTGGTATTTGTTTTCAAACTAGATCAACTTACATGAGATGTATCGATTTCACTTGCAAAGCATCGAGACTACCAGCTGTGTTCTCCTGCGATGCTTACCCAGCATTGAGCAATGGTCCGACTGCGGTATTTATTTTCCGAAGAAATCAAATTATGTGGAGAATATCTATGCCTCTTGCAAATAATTGAGGCTAACAACCTTGTTCCCGTGCTTTTTTAACACATTTTACATGCTTCCACCAGTGGTCATAGGAAAAATTGATTCCATTTGCTTACAGTATAACTGCGTGAAATAAATTCATTTCAAAAATTGAATGCGAAAAGGTAGTAAGCTTATGCATGTATGCATATTTCTCCAAAGCTAAAAATGTAATCGTAAATAAAGAGGACTAGCAATGTACAAATAACTTACAGAAAAATAGAAATTGAGAAACTGGATGAAACTAACATTGAATTTGTTTATGCGAATATAGCCACTAAAATCCACCCATGCGTAAATATTTATTCATGTAAACATAGAAAGACAACTTTCATTGTGAGTTTCAGAAATAGTAACAATCAAATGAAATTCAAATGGCTGAAAACATTTAGGTGACAAAAAAACTTATGAGGAAAACCGTAACGAGAAAGGTCGCGTGGGTTGTCTAACGCACCCCACTCTGCAGAGCTTTGACGAAAGTAATTTTGTTTAAAAACTTGTGGTGATATTATAATCATATTTCACAGGTGTCTTCAGAAAGCTTAAAACCTCAGCTAGAGGAAGGTACAGATCAATGCAGTCAAAACGGCAAGAAAAAATCGCGCTTTTATAAGGCTGGGGTGTCTGGGACACCCCACGCGACCACTGCCGGGTTAATTTATGTACCCTACAGGTTTTACCCCGAATAGTAACGCCATATCTTAATATTGATTCAGCAGTTGCGAAATACAACATCTTTTTAACTTTAATATGCAATAAATATCTAATATGATACATTTGATAACTAACCTTTCGTAATTTACTACATATCTTCTCACAGTGTTCCCTAAATTTGAAATTCAGATCTATTATGATACCGAGATACTTATATTGTGTTACTTGTTCTAGTTTGTTGCATTTGCACACAGACTTGGTTATTTCATTATGCAGGCATTTATAATCATCTATTGTTATGTGAATCTGTTGAACGTTAGCTGCATTATTGGCTATGGACATAGCTTTGGACTTCTTCATGTTGATGGAGAGGTTATGGTCATGTGACCATTTTGTTAAGTTATTTACATCATTTTGCATGTAGGCAATGGCAGTATTTAAATCTCAATGAGCAAATATCAATACAACATCATCAGCATAAAGTAAAATATTACAATTTAAAATACATTTAAATATACTATTAATATACACAGTAAACAAGATTGGTCCTAAAATAGAACCTTGAGGTACACCATATTCTACATTTCCTTGGTTTCCAATACAGTTTTTAAATTTCACCCTGATACTCCTCTGCAGGAGATAGCTTCTAAACCATTTCAGGATATACCCTCTAATTCCAATATCCTGCAGTATATGCAGCAGTGTGGACAAATTGACAGAGTCAAATGCTTTTTTATAATCCACATATGTGACTACTACTTTATTATTCTTATCAAGGTTGGTATTTATTATGTCGGCAAAATTTTCAACTGTATCTTTAGCTCCTCTACCTTCCACAAATCCATATTGGTAGTCTGAGATTATTTTATGTTTTTTCAAGAAATTTGTTAGATACTGTGCCACGTATTTCTCCATAATCTTATTGATAGTTGGTAGCAGGGAGATAGGTCTTTAATTTGCAAAATCTTTGTAGGGTCCACCTTTATATATAGGTCTAACCAATGCAATTTTTAGCCCCCCAGGCACTATACCTTGGGTAATGCTTCATTTTACAAGAGTAGTTATAACAGGAAGAAGTACAGGGTTTGCCTTGATATCTCTGATTCTGATTCTATCTTGACCAGGTCCCTTATTTTTAAGCTCTTTTATAATTTTTTAATGGTATCTTCTGTGGGTTCCGGTAAATAAATACTACATGAGTTATGGAAATGAATATCATCATAAAATTTCTGTCCACAAGTACATTTAGTCTCTTCACTTCTTATTAAAAATTGTTTCAAAAATTTATTACATATTTCTTGCTCATTAAAATCATTAACTAAGTGGCTTAATATTGTATCATCATTACATCTGCTAATATTCCTACCTGTCACTCTGTTAATTTCATTCCAAAGTGTCCTATTATCTTGTATATTTGATACCTTTGTATTCAAGTCATCAATTTTTGCTTTCCTAATATGTTTCACAGTTTTATTTCTTATGGTTTTATAATTTTCTTTGAGAAAATTATTTCTGGGGCTATTTTTCCATTTTTTAAAGGCCTTATCTCTTTCTAATATTAATTTGTAGATAGTTTCATTCATCCATTTATTTTCTTTCCTTCGCCCTATAGGCTTGAAGGTTGCCTTTGATTTTTCATAAATGTCATTGAATATCAGACTAAGTTTTGCAAACATAATATTAGGGTTGTTCTCCTCCACTACAGAGCTCCATTTATAATCATTTATCTGTAGGTCCACCCTACCATTGTCAATATATTCTATTTCCTTATGTCTATAATTTTTACAATCAGCTGACTGACCCAGACTTGTTTTTTTCTTTTGGTCTATGAAGGACACACCGATTAAGTAGTGATCTGAAAGTCTATGTCTTATCATAAAACTGCTAACCAAGTTAGAATGTCCATTAAAATGTATATGATCTATACATGATTGAACCAGATGACCGTCTTTGATCTCTTCCCTTGTATATGCATTAATTAATGACAGGTACCCATGTGACAAAAGAAGTTCTATATATTTTACAGTGTTTGCACAGTGCTAATTTTTAAGATTTATGTTTATGTCACCTATGATGATGGACTTCTTGTTTTTGGACATATTGACAATGTTTTCTAGCTCCTGTAGGAAGTGCATAATAATAATAATAATAATAATAATAATATTTTTTACTCCTACATTTTGATTTTACTGCTGGATAGCTATGATAACAAAGAGAAGGAGCTTTAAGGGGTCTCCAAGGTCATGTGACCAGAATTGAGCCACCATCAGATTTATTCCAATAAAAGAATATAATAATTCTGCAAATATTACATGAGTGCATTAAAGAAATAACATCAAAATAAATTGTCCATTTTCTATTGTGATAAAAGCAAGTCTTTCGCAAGTCTTGCTATTTTATATGAGGATTTTTATTATTTTAGTAAACGAAAAGCCTTTGGCCTCTTGTGTTGACATTTGTAATTTTCAGTTGTGTTTTGTCTCTGTTGGTTGGTTACCAAGATTGTTTATTGATCTGTATTTGTTAACAATCCTTATGTGTGTGAAGTTAAAATACGGTACTACTAAAACTTTTAAAATATGAAGAGTTATTGCATTTAATTCATTTACAACTACCAGTGCTTTCCAATAAAATACCAACAGAGGTTATGGGCCCAGCACTGGTAAATTATAAGAAGTAAGTGAAGTCTTCATAATGTCGTCTGACGCATCCGGTATATCGTCTCACATTAAGCCGTTATGTGGGCGTGAAGGATATCCAACTTGGAAATTTAAGCTGAAGGCGTATTTAATAGATCAAAACTTGTGGCATGCTGTTGATGGATACCCAAATGATGATCATACTGATGCTGCTTCAAAGTCCAGGAAGGATGAGCGTGCCCTAGCTAAGATTTGTTTGTGCGTGGACGATTCCGCTATCATACATGTAAGAAGATGCAAAACAGCTGCTGAAGCATGGAAAGTTCTTGCCGATGCATATGAAGATAAGGGTTTTGCCCGGAGACTTAACCTTCAAAAGACTTTGTACCGGTTATCCCTCGGAGATTATACGTCCATTGAAGAGTACCTAACTGCCGTAATGGATACCGCTCAGAAGCTTGCTGATATTGGGAAGGAGATTCCTGATGAGGATTTAGTTGCTATTTTGCTTGGAGGTCTTCCTTCACATTACGACCCCCTAGTAATGGCACTCGAGAATTCAGGAGTTGAAGTAACGGTGAACATGGTGAAAACTAAACTCTTAAATGAAATGTCCAAAAATGATGGTGCAACTGAGACTGCATTTGCATCCAATGCGTCTCGAACTATTCCGAAGAAAAAGAAGTTCCCGAAACGCGACAACTCTCAAGATGGTATCGTCTGCTATGGATGCAACCAACCCGGCCATAAAAAACCAGACTGTCCAAACAAGACCAAGAAAACGGCACAGACATCGAGTTCAACCCACAAGCAGCTACACAAGAAACAATACACTTTATTCTCGGATTTAGGTGTTGGTGGTTGTGCTCAAAGCAATAAAAATGATTGGTTTGTGGATTCCGGGGCAACTGCCCATATGACTCCTCATAAAGATATTCTGTTCAATGTTAAAAGTAACTCTGGTTTGGAGATTGTGTGTGCTGATAAACGTAAGTTGCGGAGTGACAGTATAGGTGATGTCATGATTCACAAAAGTAATAACAACAACAGTATTAGTAGTATTTCTGAAGTTGTTCATGTGCCTAATCTTGCTACAAATCTTATATCTGTGTCAAAATGTGTTTCAAAAGGTTTTGTTGTAGTATTTACGAAAGAAGGTGCTAAATTTTTTCATGATAATGATTGTAGTATTTCAGGGAATGTTTTAATGACTGCTCTTCCCAGTAACGGGTTATATAAGATAGAGTCACAGGTATCAGAAAAGTCCCTGGCTGCTACAACTAACCCTTCTCAGCAAACTCTTTGGCATTGGAGGTTGGGACATCTCTGCCGCTATGGTATGAATCTACTGAGAAATGGATTAGCTGATGGAGTTGATTACGCCCCTGAGGAAAATAGAACTGTATGTACTGCATGTCTAGAAGGGAAACAGAGTCGAGAACCTTTTCTTAAAATCAAAAGTAAAAGGGCGACTAAATGCCTAGAGTTGATTCATTCTGACCTCTGTGGACCATTCAGTGTAAAATCATTAGAAGGAAATAAGTATTTACTTGTATTTATAGACGATTACTCTAGAATGATATTTACCTATTTCATTAAAACAAAAGATCAAGTTAGAGTAAAGTTTCAAGAGTTTAAAAACCTCATGGAAAAGCAAACTGGCCAGAAAATTAAAATTTTACGATCAGATAATGGTTCTGAGTATGTTAATAGGGAATTCTCAGATTATCTTAAGTCAGAAGGAATTATTCACCAGACTTCCATACCCCGTACTCCTCAGCAAAATGGTGTTGCTGAAAGGGGAAACAGAAGCATTGTGGAGAAGGCTCGTTCCATGTTGCATAGTGCCAGACTACCTAAGTCATTTTGGGAAGAAGCTGTGAGAACTGCTACGTATCTCAAGAATAAATCACCTCATAGATCCGTTACAGGAATGACTCCAGAAGAAAAATGGACAGGTGAGCGTCCCAACTTGACACACTTAAGAGTATTTGGCTGCCGAGCTTTTGTACATATTCCAAAGGAGGAACGCAAGAAGTGGGATAGCAAAAGCAAGGAACATATATTTGTAGGATATAGTGAGAATAAGAAAGCTTACAAATTTAGGGATCTTTCTAATTATATGAAGGTAGTCCATGCTAGAGATGTTGTGTTTTTAGAAAATAATTTTTCCGGTGAGAGCAGTACTGATGCTCAAATTCCTTTGGATTCTTACAATGAAAATGCAGATTCAACAAAAGATGAAGCTGCGGCTGCTGTTAAAATTCTTTTGGATTCTCCTTGTGAAAATGCAGACTCAACAGAAGATAAAGCTGGGACTAATGTTCAAGAAACTGCTAAGAGTCCTAGATATCCTCAAAGGGTACGTAACAAGAAACAATTTCCTGATCATGTTGTTTTACAAGCAAAAAATTTCTTTGACAAAGAACCTACCACATTTGAAGAGGCTATGCAAAGTGAAGACAAAGAGCATTGGATGAAAGCAATGATGGAGGAATTAGAGTGTCTTAGAAAAAATGAAACTTGGAAGCTAGTGCGAGTTGCAAATAAAAGTGTAATACCATGTAAATGGGTTTACAAATTGAAAAGAGACAATGGTGGTAAGATCATCAAGTACAAAGCTCGTTTAGTTGCTAAAGGTTTTGCTCAAACTCATGGTATAGACTTTGAAGAAACTTTTTCTCCGGTAGTCAGAGGTTCAACTATCCGTTTGCTTAAATCGTATAAAACATGAAAAATGTATGAGAGGTTTAGGCATGGTTTAAAAATAATTTTAAAAAATTTATAATTCATTTGATGGAAATGCTAAAGAGCTGTTTCAGCACATCTTCAATTACGGGGGGGTGTTGACATTTGTAATTTTCAGTTGTGTTTTGTCTCTGTTGGTTGGTTACCAAGATTGTTTATTGATCTGTATTTGTTAACAATCCTTATGTGTGTGAAGTTAAAATACGGTACTACTAAAACTTTTAAAATATGAAGAGTTATTGCATTTAATTCATTTACAACTACCAGTGCTTTCCAATAAAATACCAACATCTTGTAGGGAAATCATCGTTTATATAATGCTAACCTTGGTCTGTTTGTTACTACAAATGACTCACTCCTTAGATTTTATTTATATTTATCACATCCGCTCGGCATATTGTCATAAAACAATTTAGTACTTTGAATAAATAGAAAGGCATTAGTGGCAACAATTTTAGGGCTACAAACAACGGAAATGAGTGTTCATAAGAATTTTTAGACAATATTACCCGACTTATTCTTTTTTTGCAAAACGATCGAACACCTAAGTGGGTTCAGGTATGCGCTACCCCAGCAGATTGTACCATAAGAGATTTTGAAATGAACAAGCTCATGATAAATGGTTTTTTAACCGGAAGTGGACACTTGTTTAGTGAGTTGTAAAATTTGAACAAGGCATCTAAGGCATTTTTTCCAGGAAGTAAATGTTTATCCCAGCGTAGATTACTGCTCCTTTTTTGCTCCTGCTCCTAAGTATTTCATTCAATTCAATCTATCAATAGTTGTACAGTTACGGACAAAGTTGAAACAATTTTAAGCATGAAATACTCGTTTACATTTAAAAATAATTGTATTACATATGCCATAACATATAAACTTCATCTTTTCACTTAACTCTAAAACCCACTGAAAACAAACCATTTTCTTCAGAAACGTATATCCTCTTAAACAAATTTTTCAGCACAACTCCAATAAGGTGCTGAGTAGCGCAGTACTATATCATCAGCAAAAGATGTGAGTTCACCATTGAATTTGTGTTCCTATAAATCGTTTACGTAAAAAATTATCGGTATAGGTATGAAAGGTAAAGGTAAGGTGAACTAGTAAACCAAGTGATATATTTTCGATTTAAGAGACCATTTTTTGTATCATCTATTGTTGGTGATATAATATAAGGCCTCTAAGATATTTATTTTCTCAAAATTCTGATCATTGTTTACATTTACAAAAAAATGACAATCGACTCGGAGTGATTTTTCTTTGGTGCATAAAAGTTTTTGTCTTTTCTTGTGCAAAAATGACTTCTTGTTCACGTTGTGAAGATCAGTTACCCGGTGATGGTGATAATGTGAAATGTCACGGGTGCAGTTCCAATTTACACTATCATTGTGCCGGTTTACGTGACAGTTCGTATCGGGCAATGTCAAAGAAAAATAAGGAATCTTGGAGGTGTCCTACCTGCAGGAATTCTAAAAAGACCTCATCACCGGCTTCACCTTCACCTTCTTCTGATGCAGGTAAAAATAGTGACATTAATATTAATCAAGACATCACTGATATAAAAAAGAGTTTATCCTTCTTATGTGAGAAGTATGACGTTATATGTGAACAAATAAGTGTCGTAAAAGACCTTAGACAAATAATAACCGAGCTAAAATTGGAATTGCAAGAAAAGAACAAAATAATTGACAACCTCCAAATTAAAGTTAGAAACATGGAACAAAAACAAAACTGTAAAAGTTTAGAAATTGTTGGAGCTGACATAACAAAGAAAGAGAGTTGTTACGAAGTGGTAACCGATTTAGCTAAGGACATGGGTATAGAGAACTTTCACATTAAGGACATTGACGAGACTTATCTAGTTCCAAGAAAAAAAGAAGATGGAAAAAGTAAGCTTTTTGTTAAGTTTACTTCAAGAATCATGTGGGAAGAATGGATTGTTTAAAGAAAAGTGTTAAAAAATAGCAGAAATTATAATGGTATATATGTAAACGAAACCCTTACGGGATACTTTAATGAATTATTTTGGAAGGCAAAAATGAAATGTCAAGAAAAACAATTCAGATATGTATGGGTCAAATTTGGAAAAATTTTGGTAAAGAAAGATCCCAATGCATTAACTATCAGAATTACTGATGAGAAAGACCTTAATAAAATAAAATAATTCATATATTATAGCAAATCATAGTGGTCATTGATTATAATCATAATGGATGTTATTGATGTTGTCAGCAAAATTGAGGAGATAAAGTGTTATTCTTATTTTAATATTGAATACATTGTTAAAACTAAATATGATCTCAGTGTTTTTCATCTAAACATTAGATCAATGAAAAAAAACTGGGATGAAGTTAGCATTATTTTACAAAGATTGGCACAAAAATTAACATTTGATATATTAGTGTTTACTGAAGTCAACCTTAATGAGTCTGAGTTATTGTTATATAGTATAGACAATTACAAAATGTACTCTAAACTAAGGATGGGAAGAAAAGGAGGAGGAATTGTAATGTATGTAAACAACTCTATTCATTTTGAGGAGCAAAATACTCCCTCCACTAAATACTTTGAATCAATATTAGGTACCATTACCTTAGGTGATGTAGAGATGACTATTCTCTGTGTGTGTCGACCACCTCATTACAAAGTCACTGACTTTATTAGTGAATTAAATAAACTCATAGATGACTATTGTATGGGAGAATGTTTAACACTTGGAGACATGAATATTGATATGAAGGATAGCAGTAATATAAATACAATTAGATATAAAGATCTTCTTTCTGCTAACGGTTTTGTGAATATCATTACTGACTATACTCGAGAAGAAGTATCTAATAATAGAATATCTAGGACATGCATTGACCACATAAATTACAAAGGGAAATTGTTCCAGACGGATGGTTTAATATTAAAAACAAAAATATCTGATCATTATGTTACTGCTGCTGGTTTCTCACAGTCATATCATAATTTGTCAAGAAACAAAGATGGAAATAATGGTAGCATTAGATATATTTGTAAAAGTAAAATGAACTCTCTTATGAAAAATACTAATTGGTGTAATTTAATGGATTGTAATGACCCTGATAAATTATATGATGCTCTGTGTTTGAAAATGCAGAATATTTATGATAAATCAACTGTCATTAAATATGTTATGAGGCGAACAAATAATAAAAAGGAATGGATGACCGAGGAATTATTAGAAAAAATAAAACTTAGGGATGCCTTGTTTAGAAAACTGTCCAAAGATCCATCTAATCCCGAACGTAGACGTCAATACCAGAGTCAGCGAAATAAGGTAGTAGCAGCAATAAGAAATCAAAAGAGGGATTTTTATATGAAAGAGGTGTCAGTTATAGGAAGTAATCCAAGAAAAATATGGACCATGTTAAACGAAATCACAGGCAGGAAAAGTGTTGTACGTGCTGACAGAAATTTGAAGGGTTTCAAAGGAAAGTCTGATGTTGATCTAGGAAAAATATTTCTAAAACAGTTCACCGAAGAAATTGAAAAACTCAAAGTAAATTGCACCCTAAAAATTCTATGTACTGCTGGTAGTGCTATGCAAAATAGTATTTATGTTCCAGAGATAACTGCAAATGAGGTGAAACAATTATTAACTACTATAAAAAACAAAAGCCCAGGAATAGACGGTATCAGAATCACTGATGTAAAAAATTATGAAATACTGCATGATATCACGGCAAAATTTATTAATTTGTCTTTACAGAAAGGCAAAATACCTGAAAACATGAAAACTGCTATAGTATGTCCAATTTATAAAGATGGTTTACATAGTGATCCAAACAACTATAGACCTATATCCATATTGCCCTCTATGCACAAAGTCATTGAAAGACATATTGCTGACTGTTTGCTTAAATCTATGGGAAAAAAATGAGATAATTGCTAAGCAACAATTTGGATTCCAAGAATCAAAAGGTGCCAAACATGCACTGGAGAAACTTTAAGAAACTGTTAGAAATTCAATAGAAAAGAGGATGAGTGTAATTTTATTATTTATTGATTTTAAAAAAGCGTTCGATACAGTAGATCATGATATACTCTTGCATAAACTGAATACTTTAGGTATAAGAGGTACAACGTTGGAATGGTTTGTTAGTTACCTAAAGGATAGGAGAATAAGGATAAAAATAGGACATGACTATATAAGTGAACCTGCTCAAACAGTTACAGGTGTACCTCAAGAATCTATTCTGGGACCATTATTATTTTTAATTTATATTAATAATATATTTAAAATTATTAAACACTGTACTTTACTACTGTATGCCGATGATGCCTTATTAATATCAACTCATACTAATTTTAAAGATGCAGAGTTGAATTTAAAAAAAGATTTTGAGCATTTTTATGCTGGTCCCATGATAACAAGTTAATTGTTAACGAAAAAAAAATCAAAAGTCATGCATGTTGTGACAAAAACTTCACAGAAAAAAACATTAAAAATTTGTAAACACTCAAATGACTGTTTACAGGTAGGTACAAAAAATTGTAAATGCCCATATCTAGAAACAAGTAACAAAATATAAATATTTAGGTATAATAATTGATGATGCTTTTAAATTTAAGACACATGTCATTGCATTAAATACAAGATTAAGAAGAATATTATATCAAATGTATTACATTAAGGATATAGTTCCATTTTCTGCTCTGAAATTAATATATTATGGATTAGTTGAGAACTTAATGAGATACGGGCTCACTATATGGGGAAATGTAAATAGTATGTACCATAAACTGCTAATCAAGAAACAAAATAAATTCATGAAAGTTTTATATGATAGAATAGACAAATCATATACAAATATTGAACATGTTTATAAATATTTAGGCATTTTAAGGTTAGAAAAATTATATAGATATATAATTATACAGGACAATTATTTCTGTAATAAATATAAAAAAATGCGTTCCTTTCAAAATAGTGAAAAATTGCGTTCAATAAGAAAATTTTGTGTTCCTTTGAAATACACAGGTTATGGTAATAATACGTTTCAAGTGATTGTACCAAAAGAATTCAACAAAATACCAAACAGTTTAACTACATTAACTACTAGACATGAAGTCAAGACAAAAATAAAAAATGGTTGTTGGAAGAACGATAGGTAAAATATTTATGTGATGTATTGCATTAAATGTTTAAAAAAGTTCTAAATTACATATCATAATTGAATATATGTACCAGTATGCTTACATAGATATACAATTGAAAAAAAAGTCATGTGTTTGTATTTTATGTATGTAATAAGGAATAAGTATATGTTTGATGATCAATGGTTAAAAATTATTGTTAATATGTTGTTGAAAAATCTATTAATTGGTTGTTGGAAAATGAAAAAGAAGGTAAATGAAATCGAGTGACCGTTTTTCTAATGTATGTTATTATCCTTGAAAGCAATATATATATAAATATAAAAAATGTATATAAATGTATTAGATACTGGTATACTAATGTATATGAATATCAATTGAAGGCTAGTTCGCATGTGTATGTATGCTTGCATTAGTTGGGAAAATGTATCTGTATTATACAAATGCTGTCATATATTTTTGTGATGTATAGGAACCCGCTGACAAGTCCTTGAGACTTAGCGGGGCCTAGATTGTTATATGTTAAAAGACATGATGGAAATATATATATTGTTATTAATAAACTATTATTATTATTATTATTATTATTAAAACAGAGGAGACCTGTCGTACTCCCGTCTCAATAGTTACATATTCACTAAAAAAAATATTTACTTTTACGCATTGTGATCTCGTCGACAAATAACTTTTGAAACACAATCCACGCATTCCAGCTTGCTCAAGTTTCATTAGTAGTATATTGTGCGAGAGTGTACCAAATTCCGTAGTTAAGTCTAGATATTACCCAATAGTTCGCGAGCTTGAATTAACTGAATAGTTTACTTTGGTCATATGCTTCTCTAGAGCACCTTCAGCTCCCTATCTATATTTAAACCACACGAATTTTTTATAATACATTCTGCCTTGTCTAGGAATTTCAGAAGGCGGCTTTTCACGAGTATCTCTAGAATTTTTGCAAATGCATACAAAAGAGATATCCGCCGGTAATTCGTGATTTGTCACTTGTCTCCTTTTTTATGCTCTTTTATAACAACAGGTTTCTTCAAAGGGCTCATAAATACTCCATAGGTAAAACTTAGGTTACAAACGTAAGCAACCACAGAAGTAACATCGTCAATGACTAATTTCAACACTCTTGTATCTATACTATCATGTGCACGGGACTTATCGCACGAAAGATTTTTTTTACTAATTTTATTATTCCAATTGGCACCACTGGTTCTACGAAAAGGGAATTCACCTCGGTTTTACAAGCACAGGAGTTTTAATCCATCGTTAAAAGACAGTAAGAGGGAAAGAATGGCAGAGGAAGGCCTTGGTTGACGTATGTATAGTAGGTGATAAATGATTTTAAAAAAAGAACTGTGCAGTAGGGCGGATCGCAAAAATCGATTTTTTTCAAATCCATCTGGCCCACTGAAAAAAAGTTGTGGGACCGATCAAAAATAAGGCCTGAAAAATTTGAGACCTCTACGTGAACCCCTGACCCTCGCTCAAATGCAATTTAGGGGGGGAAGGTCAAAATTCAAAAAATATAAAATTTTATAGTCATTCCCTATAGATTTTGCCGAGTTACTGCCCTTTCAGGGCAAAAATTTCGTGCATTTTGACGTATCTGCCACCGTTTAGCCACAAAATGCCTAATTTGAGTCCGCGCCCGCGAAGAAAATATTACCACGCCCGCGCAGCGTCGCGGATACAAGAGCTGCTAGCCGATCCCGTCCCCTCCCCGCTCGGTTCTCCCCCTCCCATGCCTCGAATGCAGCAAAATTCATCTCGCGTGTGCTGTTAGGAGGGCGTTTATCTTTGATGATATAAATCGGAAGATGGTAGAAGGTAAAAAACGGTGCGTAGTGAGACGACTTGTCCCTTATTTGGCGCCTCGTCGGCGTTAAACAAATCGATGTTACCAACTTTTAGAGAAGTGATGAAATATTTTAAGATCTGCGAACGCAGGAAAGGAGTCTGCGGTCTACGATGAGGCCTCTCGAGTGGCTATAAAGGTGTGCGAACTATGGTGACGCGCTTCTCTTCCATTGTGAATGTGACTAAATGGATTTAGCGGTACCACAAGGAAATACTATAACTTACGGAAAATTAGAATAGGCCAAAAGTAGGGTTTTATTGAAGTATAAAACTCAAACAATTTTAAAGGAACATTTTTAATTATGCGATATTTTTGCGTGTAAGTGCAAGGAGGAGCATAAGTTTCCCCCAATGAAGAAGTAGTTTGAAAGACAAGCTGACGAAAAGAAAGAGGATGGCTGCTGGATTGAATCCTAAAGAAACTCAACAACTGAGGAAAAAAAGGGAATAATCGGAGATCGATGAGTCGACATCGTCAATTCTTGTACGGGAGAATAGTATCAAAAATTTTCTTCATCAATTCATTCGAAGAAAATGAAATTAGCCGATTTGTATCTTTACTTTCCTCATAAAATAAACATTAAGGACTGTAAACTCAAATTGGAACTTCTTCGGGGAAAATGCGTCTGCCAACTGTGAGAGAGGTATATGCAAGAACCAAGCAACAGCAATGATCGTTCCCGCAACTTTAGCCGACGCAAAAGTCATAACTTCGTAAGATACATCAAAGCTAGTGTACCAGAATCACTTACGTACATAGAAAAAGATGCTACCTACTGACAAATCGCTGTCGAGTTTACAAAATTATACGAATGTTAAGAAAATGTTCATCACATTTAATACAAGCCTATGCTCATCTTCACCGGTGGAAAGACTATTTTCACTTGCTGGGTTTATCCATACCCCTGTGAGGGGAGCTCTGTCAGACAAACTTTTTGAAAAACTTGTATTCCTCAAGGGGAATAATTCATTCATAGAGAACAACATTTGATAATTTTTTAATTGAAAAATCTCAAATGTATATGTGTATGTTAGAATTTTTATGTTTATTTATGTGTTAGAACTTTTTAAAAGATGTCTTAGTTTCCTTACAAGTGTATTTTGTATTTTAAAAAGTATTTAAAATACTATTTTGTATTTCAAATACCGAAGTCCAAGGTATTTGGTATTTTGCATTGCAAATACATTTTGTGCAGTATTTTGTATTTCAAATACTCCTCGGCCTGTATTTTGCCCAGCCCTGCCTACTGTGGATAAAAAGAGAGAGGTTTCATCAAAGGGCTCCATTTTATTGGAACGAAAGACTACACTCTTGTCTGATGAAAAAAGGCAAGAGGACTTATCAATATAAGATCAGAGGGGAATGTGTGATGTTAATTGAAGAAACAGGGTCCAACTTTTGGAGGTTTGCCTCCCCCGTCGGAGCATTAGCAAAAGTTATAAAATCTGGGATTATCGATTCCTTTCGGAGTGAAAAGTAGATACACAAAATTAAAAAAGGAGGTATCATCCCTATGCTATAAGCATAATTCCAACATCCCTTGCAGTGCGGGTAAACTCATCTCGGTATTCCCACCGGGTTAATTTTTCCATAATGGCCAACATTTCAATATCCGACTCGGGGCTCATCCTAAGAGATAAATTTTGTTGAACCCCGAAAAGAGTTTATCCACATCGTTGGGAAAGCATTAAATCCGTATTTCATCCCTTACACTGGTCTATTCGCTAATTGTACTATGCTGACTTGGATTTGCGGCATAAACATTGGGAGGGTAATCTAGGGACCCAATTTGCGTTGCTGCGAGGATGCGTTTGGCGACAAATCCGAGATTTTTTTAATTGCTGGATTTTAATATCGACGTAAAGGACTACACGCTGATGATATATTGGAGAGAGACTCCGGTTCCTTCGGCTATATCTGAGATTAGCGCTGTGGAAATTAAAAATCTATAAGTGAACGTTCAAATTTGAAGTTAAATATTCTTTTTATTATACATGCGGACGAGATATTCGTGAAAGAATTCACCAAATCTTTGTTGACAGCAGCGAAAGACGAGGAATGACACTGATATAAGGAATACAGACTGGAAAGCAGATAATTGAGTAATTCTTTCGTGATTGTTCCTCACCGGACGATGCTGAAACATCAAATATTAGTAAGACTAACGAAGAAAAACGCACTTGGTGTGAATTTTGGTGCATTTGGGGCGTGGAAGAGGCGGGCGGGGAGAGGACGCGAGCGGCCTTCACCCAAAATCCATTTAGACACAGCTGTCGGACAATACCGGAATAGAAGTGTATATCCTAAGTTCCCACACCTTATAGCCACTCGAGAGGCGTCTTCATAGACCGCAGGCTCCTTTCCTGCGTTCGCAGATCTTAAAATATTTCATCACTTCTCTAAAAGTTGGTAACATCGATTTGTTTAACGCCGACGAGGCGCCAAATAAGGGACAAGTCGTCTCACTACGCACCGTTTTTTACCTTCTACCATCTTCCGATTTATATCATCAAAGATAAACGCCCTCCTAACAGCACACGCGAGATGAATTTTGCTGCATTCGAGGCATGGGAGGGGGAGAACCGAGCGGGGAGGGGACGGGATCGGCTAGCAGCTCTTGTATCCGCGACGCTGCGCGGGCGTGGTAATATTTTCTTCGCGGGCGCGGACTCAAATTAGGCATTTTGTGGCTAAACGGTGGCAGATACGTCAAAATGCACGAAATTTTTGCCCTGAAAGGGCAGTAACTCGGCAAAATCTATAGGGAATGACTATAAAATTTTATATTTTTTGAATTTTGACCTTCCCCCCCTAAATTGCATTTGAGCGAGGGTCAGGGGTTCACGTAGAGGTCTCAAATTTTTCAGGCCTTATTTTTGATCGGTCCCACAACTTTTTTTCAGTGGGCCAGATGGATTTGAAAAAAATCGATTTTTGCGATCCGCCCTACTGTGCAGGTAAGATGATAAAAGGTATCAGTTAGAGTATATATGCAGATACTCATAAATACTCGGAGATGAAGAGAGAAGTAGTTGGAATACCCATAGATATCAATAGTAGAGTACTAACTACGAAATTGATACTTTTTTGGAAAGAGAAATGCTAGAAACAAAAGTCCTCGGGCGACGTACGGACGGCAGGTGATGAATACTGTAAAAACAGAAGAATTATGCAGGTACAATGATATAAGGTATGAGTATAATCATGCGTGCAGGTACACAGAGAAACAAGAAGCTGGAGTACCCGAAGATATCGTTAGTAGATACTTTCTATGGAACGGAAACTAAATGTGTAAGGGTTGTGCCACGGTTTAAGCCGTGAGTCTGGGCTCGTCGGATGACTAGGTGCCAGTACGGGATGCTGCGTCAGGGGAAAAATTATTCCGCCCGCACTCGGAATGGTGACAACTCCCCTGTTGGAGAAAGTAATTACCTCAGAATGTTGGGAGGATCGCGCTAGTGACCAAACCACTCCCTATTCATCACCGAAAATACGGGAAAGGGAAATGAGATAACAAATAAGGAATACATTGAAACGTTTTTTAATCTTCGCTACTTTATAAACAAATAATTCCAATACAATTCGAAACAAACTCTATATTTTGAAACTTAGAGCATAAAACCAACATCAAAAGCCACCATGATATCACAATTACATTTATATCTACCACCACCATTCACTGAACCACCGCCATGAACTGCACCCGCGTAGATCCTGAGTTCCGCCGTATTCTCCTCCTCCCGCTCTCTTCTCCTCTCGTAGACGCCTCCCCTTCTCTGCTTTCTCTTCCTTTCTCTGCTACACCGCCACCTTTCTTAGTCCCTCTCCCGAATTTTCCTTTAAACACGTCTGCCTCCTTCAACTCTCCATACACAACTCCCGTTTTCCTTCACAACAATCCGCCTGTCCCTCACTACCATTGTCAGTTTTAAATTATATGAAAACAATATGGTGGCTTGTTTATGTTATGTTACATTGCCCCGTCGAAAGAACAATTTCTTATTTTTTAGATACAAAAATTTTGTTTCGAAAACCTCTAATTATAAATTTTGATGGTGGCCCCGACACCTCTAATTTGACTGGTATTTCTTTTCTAAAATTTTCAGCATTCCAACCTGTAGGTCTTACACTATACACTTACCAAACAATTTCAAAATATTGTCTTCTAAACAAATGAGATTGAATACCCTATTACTCCCTCCAAATACCAATAAACAAAATAACACTTCAGTCGTTTTCTTAAACACAACAATATTATACTTAATTATTCACATTAGCAGAATATGCCTCGTTGACCACTTGATCAGATATAATATCGGCATTGACCTGAATAATGTACAAGATTAACAATAATATTTAGAAAATAATAAACACTTGAAACCATAACTTTGAAAACACATTCATACCTCTTCTATTGCAGTTTAACACTAGGAATACCGGACTTGACACCCCTCCTAGAACTACCAAATGGAGTCATTTTGACTCCTACCTTATAATTGTTTATTTTTCCAGTTTATCAATGTTTTATGTATACATTGCTTTAGTTTATCATTATTGTTTATTATTGCATTATTTCAGACGTTATTTAAACAAAAAAATCATATTTTTAAAAAAATGCGAGTTTCGACGGCATTGCTTTGAAATTCTTTTTTCCTACATGTTCTGTTGTTTTAATAGGATTTTCACAGAGTAATTGGATAAAACAGCAAACATGGACATTTCAACACATTTTATCATCATGTTTGAATGATCAAAAATATTACCTAGGCTACATGGAAGTTGGGAAAATAATTAAATACAGCAAAAAAACTGCATTTGATAAGCCACGCATTTGGCTAAGGTGCTTTACAGTTCAAGAATTGTCGTTCATTGTCCACAGTTGCCCACAGAAATACTTTTGGCAGGTCATACAATTCCATACTGAGCGATTATTTCTGCACTTTAGTATTGCCTGGAAATATTTTTTTGCAGAATTCCGTCAGAAGAATATGCAGCATTGGACACGCCACGCTTTTGTCGAGATCTAATTTGAGTATCAGCCGACTCTGTATCGAGCTTTTTCAAAAGCGTCTTGCGCCAAATGTTTTAGGTAGTCTCCTTGTACACTATTCATGAATACCTGCTAAGTCGGAAGTATTTTCCAACGAGTGGATAGGCCATCGCTGAGTATATGTTCTTGTGGTAATAATGTGATTTCATTTCTTTTGGTACTTCTCTTCGAATTATTTACCTTTCCCATAATGCTAGTATCCTAGCTTTTTCGCTGTTCGGCGAGTTTGACTGAGGTAATGTAATTATCTACAATAACATTTCACCATTTTTCAGAAACGTTTGCATTAGTTTCAGTACTACTAAACAGCAATCTGCATGAAGTGAATAATCTTTTCCATCATTAGGGAAGGCATTTGCAAGATATTTGCCATCATTGTTAACAGCTAGCCAATATTCATGGCGGTATTTGTCCGGCTTAGATGGAATGTACTGAGTAAAATACACCTGATTTTACTGGGGAGAATTTGTTCAACAACCGTGATGCATGGACCAGGTTTGTAACAAGGAATGTAATTATCTGTGAATCTATCCTACACTATTGAAAAGATGGCATAATTGACAGTTTTGAGCCGCTGGAATCGATTAGATTTCTCATCAAATCTTAGATAATGCAAAACTTTTACAAACCGGTTCCCAGTCGTTCATTTTAGATAATGGTATTCCCCAGTCGTTTGACCAAATACTTGCAATAGAGAGATCATTTGTACCTGATATTCAACGGGCATAAAATATGGCTATACATGCATCTAGCTCCCCACCGAAAAGAGTAAAATCTTCATAATTTTGTATGCGTGCTTCCACAATTTTACATTACTTTATGTGGGTCAGTATAAACGAATCAATAAATAATCGTAGATAATATCTTTGTTTTGTAACTCCCTATGAAAGGGAAAGTAAATGTAAATTACTGCATATCCTTTGCACTCGTTTTGTCTGAATCTTCAGACTAGCTAGAAACGTTTTGAGGGATAAAATCTTCGACTTCGTCAGAGACAAAATGATCTTCCTTTTCGCATTCCGATTCACCTTCCGGTATAGAATGCAACATAGAAAGGACTTCTTCACGCTTTAGCCTACTTCTTCTGGTCATACTGCCAGTCAGAAAAAATGGAAGCCTTACTTCACAAGAGTTCTGCAGTCCACTCGAGAGTTCACTGGATTCACTAATGCGAAGGACAGCGCACGATTTTCCTGTGCGGCGCGCGACCGCCAGCGCTGTCAGAGCCGATAATGCTAGGACAATAACTTTATTTCATTCTACTGATTTATTTTCCTGGTTCATCCTTATATCAATGGAAGGATACAAAGGTACTTTTTCAGGTTTGAAAATGAACTTCCACGAGGTCAAGGGTGAAATAAAAGCGCTGCAGTGCAATACAGTATTGAGCTGTAGCGAGCCTGATAGGCGGGGAGAAGGGAGGGGTAAGGGATGAGGGCAAGACACGACGGCTTCTAAACACATGAATTTGAAGATGCTCAATATGAATAGCATATTCACCACTTTATCGCAGAATAAAATTATATCTGGACATTCATATGGTTTGTAGTTCCAAACACGGACCCGTAAAATTAGAAATGCCTTCAAATTCTCGCAATTATTGACCTAAAAGCGAAATAATTATATATTTAAGCCACCGATTGATTTAAATTAATTATTAACATAAGAAGAAATAAACTCTTGAACAAATATTACTATTTGGCGAAAAGACGAGCAAAATACAATAGGGAGTCAAAATGACTCCCTTTGGTAGTTGAAGGTAAATTTAAAAAAATGAGTACTATTTGACTTTCTAGAACTATTTTGATCGCAAAGTTTTATTTCGTGTCAAAAATGAATAAAAGTCACGAAATTTCAGGCCGAAATTCGGAAAATTTTAGTCAGAGCAGAGAAATAAAAATCGCGAGGAGTCAAAATGACTCCATCGGTAGTTCTAGTGTTAAAGCCAGAGCACTTCACTCTCCCTTCCCATCACATAAACACTGTTCACTCCATACTGGCATTTCATTTTTCTATTTGCCACACTTATTTCACTTATCACTCCCCTGCTTTATACACTTTACTCATTCATTCATCATTGTCATCATTCATTCCAAGCATATAAACATTACATATGTATTTAATAAACAACCAACAAAACATTTTTTTTATCATCCCTATCAAGTTATAACACATGTACTTACCCTCAATTTTATGTGGTCATATCACCCTTCCACCATCTCTCCAGGATGTAAATACTTTCGCCACTTATCTAATCGCCCTACGCGCTAATCCCCTAAGTTGCTCTCTCATTGTCCTGCAACTGACCCTTTTGCTACAAAGTATTTATTCTCCCGTCAGTATAGGATTATTCCTCGCGTTATAATTGCTTCTTCGTGCTTGCCTTTCGCTGCCGTAACTACAATGTAGGTATTCGTTGCGATCTAACTTCCCCCTTTCTTCATCTACCGTCCATAGTTTGCTTCTGAAATCGGGTTAAGACGGTTGTGGTGTTTGCGTGTGTGTGTTGATGTTGTTGGTGGTGTGTTTTTGTGATCTCTCCTTGATATCGTTTTAACTTGGATACATGGAATACTCCACGTTCTTCTTCTGTTACGGGATGTATCAGCAGAAAGGTAAAACTTCCCTTGGACTCCTTGATCCCGTATGGACCCTCTTAGATAGGTAAGAATGCTTTGAAAATTTTTCTTTCCTTATTTGAAACTGGATCCATACGTATCAACACTTGGTCTCCCACTTCAAACTTTTCTATCCTTCCTTTGTGTTTTCTTTCTTCTCTCAACCACCTCTTCTCCCCTTTCTTCGCAATATGTTCACGGATTTTAGTTAAAAGAATTTCATCATTCTCCGTTTCCACGGCGTCTTCGTTATACAACCATTTGTGCCAAATACGTTCGGGTTTATGTCCGAAATGTGCTTCAGTAGGAGTTACTTCAATAGTGCTATTTCTGGTGTCATTCATATATCTTTCCGCCACCGGTAACCACTTCACCCAACTATTATGTGCGCGTTGACAAAATATTCTCAGCAACGTCTTCACCGTTCTGTGGTAACGTTCAACCTGATTCCCTTGTGGATGACGTACACTACAGAAAATAGCTTTCCGTCCAATGGCTCCCATTACTTGAACTCCTCTTACAGGTAACTCCATCACTTCCTTAAAATATGCTTTGTTTTCATCGTAAAACTCTTCACTGATACAGGTAATCTCCGATCCTGTGTCTATAAGTGCACCAATTTTCAACCCGTTAATTTCTATCTCTATTTCCGGGCATCTAATTCCTGGACCCCCGTCTTCTTTCTCCTCTTTGAGTAATTCTTGTGGTGACTTTACTAGACTCCTAACTCTATTTTTCCTCTTCCTTTTCTCCTCTGTATTCGTATTCTCGATCGTCCCATCTTCTTCGGTCTTCGGTGCGTCGGGAAATGGAATACAACGAGACCTATTTAGTTTTCCGGCGCCGTCTTGCCTCCTTGGTTTAGTCCCTCACTGTTTTCCACCACTAGTGAGTTTATGGGGTGTCTTTGTCCCGATCTGAATCCTCTCGTAACGTCATCGTGGCCTTGCTGTCGGTCGTCTTGTCGCTCATCCCTCTCATTTTTCCTCTTGAACCTTGGGTAATATCCTTGCGATTGATATGGTCTTCTCTCGTCCTGTCTCCTCGAAAACGGACGTCTCCCATATTGTTGAGGCTGCTGGTTTACCCGTCTCGGTGTTCCTGCTTCCGGTCGCCGTTGGCTTCCGTGGTTTCTTTCCTCTCGCATTCTTTGGTTTTGATCAAACCATCTTCTTTGCCCCGTCTGTCCAGGATGTCTATCTTCTCCTGGGATCCTGTCGTATCTCGCCAGCAAAGTTAAGAATTGTTGTAGCGAGCTTACGTTGTGGGATACCATCCCTACACTCACCTCCACACCGAAATGTTGCCTAAGCAGGTATACTAAGCTTTTGTCATCTATCGGTGGCCTCAACTCTTTTGCTGCGCTGATTTTAGAGGTAGCGTATTCGAACCGTGTTTGCCTATCGTCATCCGGGTATTTTCCCGTTTCGAGGGCTCTCCTTACTTCTATCGGTCGCTCTTCCCCCAGTATTGCTCCTGGAACATCGTCCGGAATGTTGCGAAGTCTCCGTATAAATGCTGCGTCGCGGCAAACCATTCTCCAGCCTTCCCGATCATCCCTTGTCTCACTACACAAAGTGCGTCATCTTCAGTCAAGCGGTAAATTTCCCAATACTCTCTCAGCTCCTGGGGGTATCTCATGGGCCTTGCATTGTGTCTTCCATCGAATGAAGGGATCTTCATTTGCACCGCACCTACGGCTGTTGGTGCTAGGGTTAGCCGAGCGCAATCCTCCTTCACACGTCTTATAATTTCCATTAATATGCCCTCGTCCAGATCGGTCACTTTTCTGATAGACTGCTGATGAAATTTCGTCACCATCCTCTTCTCTGTTTCCTCGATCTTCTCCTTAATTTCCTCAATCCCGGCCTTCATGTCCGCTTGGCTTGCCTCCAACTCTTCAAATTTTTCGCCAGTCTCACCCAATTTTGTCCCTACTTCAGCGATTATTTCATCAATCTGGTCGCGTATTTCCGCCATTCTCTTCTCTTACTCGGCGATTCTCCCACCATATTCTCGCTGAAACGCCGTTAACCCTTCATTGATGCTCTTCATTGTCTCCTCCAACTTTTTGTCTCTTTCTTCTTGTTTGCTATCTCATCTCTCCAGTTCTGCCTTTAACTGACTATATTGCCTCTCCTGTTCTTCCTTCAACTGACTATCTCGTCTTTCCTGTTCTTCCTTCAGCTGTCTTAATAGCACCCGTAGGTCACTGTATCCTTGCTCCTCCGTTTCCATCTCAAACACATGGGTCTCTACATCTATCCCTTCTTTTATCAAAAGCGGTTTTAAACGCTCCTGCAGCTCAAATTTAGCCCCTTGAGTCGTCAATCCCCGATCCCTCAACAAACTTTGTAAATCCACCTTTTTCAGTTCGTAAAATTTTTTCATTCCCGCCATTTTGAATTCCCGCTCTCTACGACGCGACTCGTTCCTCAGGCGTTCCGTGGTCTCGATCCTCTCGAGAAGTCGTGCCCTACACGTTGCGGCGCCTAAAGGTAACGTTTTTTAATCTTCGCTACTTTATAAACAAATAATTCCAATACAATTCGAAACAAACTCTATATTTTGAAACTTAGAGCATAAAACCAACATCAAAAGCCACCATGATATCACAATTACATTTATATCTACCACCACCATTCACTGAACCACCGCCATGAACTGCATCCGCGTAGATCCTGAGTTCCGCTGTATTCTCCTCCTCCCGCTCTCTTCTCCTCTCGTAGGCGCCTCCCCTTCTCTGCTTTCTCTTCCTTTCTCTGCTACACCGCCACCTTTCTTAGTCCCTCCCCCGAATTTTCCTTTGAACACGTCTGCCTCCTTCAACTCTCCATACACAACTCCCGTTTTCCTTCACAACAATCCGCCTGTCCCTCACTACCATTGTCAGTTTTAAATTATATGAAAACAATATGGTGGCTTGTTTATGTTATGTTACAACATGTAACCTCAACTAACTACGCTCCTAACACCCGAAGGACGGCAGGAGTCATTTGACCCATTTTCAGAATTCAAATTTATTTTTCTCTCATTAAAATATTTTTTTTAATTTTGAAACTTTTTGACATTGTTCATTTTGGTCCATATTTTTATAAATTAGTGAAAATTCAACAATAATGTTTTGTTTTAAAATTTTATGACGTGTTATACCTAGAAGGACGGCTAGGGGTCATTTGACCCACAACTGTTTTTCGCGCTATTTTCTTGCCCGTGGACACTTAAGTGCCATGTATATCATATAATCAGCAAGAGGCTAGTGTGGTAGATGATTTGCTTCATTTTGAATCTGGAAGTACCCGGTTCAATGCCAATTTCGTCCCAAGGGCTCCTATCTGTATTCGAAAACCTAGGCATAGCGACTTGTTGTGCTCAATCTTTCGATATTTTTTGGGCAGCAAAGGGAAATAAAACCTATTTTTCAATCCTTGATTTGCGTAAATTCATGTAATTATGATATTTAATTAGGTGTTATTTATTTTTCAATGATTATTGTATTACCCACACCGGAAAATCGTCACTTATCCCAAGAATTGTTTTCCGTCGTCCAAGATTCAGAGCTCTTAGAGACATTATTTTCAATATCGACTCATCAGGTTTACGAATAACTTTCATTTTTCTGGCCTGACGGCACTGTCACTTGACCTAGCCCCTTTGCCGTATGTCCAGCATTAGTGCCGCCTGACCCCGTCTGGGGTCAGGCGGCACTAGTGCGTTTGGGTTTGGGGCGGGTTGACTGCACGCTGCGTCCTTGGGAAAAATCCTGTCTCTTTTTGAAAGAGCGGAGGAATTGGGTGGACTGTAAAATTCTACTGTAAATCCTACCCTTGGAATCCGCGCATAGGTCGAAGAAGAAGCATTACTGCAAGTTCCTGGAAGATACAAATCAGGATACGGTTGGCGGTTGAGTCCCTGCCTTTCGAACGGCAATTAGCGTTACTTCTGAAAATTTTGCCCTTTTGTATGAATTTCTAATGCTCTCCAGCTCTCTATACCTCCAATGCAACTAGAGAAGATTCTACCACAATGCGCTTTCGTTTGTAGGTTTTTTCGCAAGTTTATCAGTAGCAAGTTGAGGAAGAAAGTAAGAGGTCGAGAAATATATCAAGAGAAGATAATTGTCTTGATTCAAATAGCTGTAGGGAATTTTGAATATCAGTCTGGAAGTGAATCGTAAACATCAGTTCAAGGACATTCTGACCAATCCATCAAGATCTGCGTGTGATGGAAGCAACGAAGTCCAAGATAGTGAATTCGATGGAGACTTTGGCGTGATAGAAAATGCACAGCTCTATCCAACAAAATGCAACTGTCCTTTTATGAGGTAAATTCCAAATAAACCAGACAAATTTGGAATCGAGTGCTGGGTTTTGTGAAAAGTGAATACAGTTGTGAAATGAAAATACTGCCTAAATGAATTTCCATATTGCGGAAAAGGTGATGATTTACCATCAAATTAAGCGTTGGGGAAATAAATAGTTACTAAAGTGACCATAACATACAAGAATTCAGGAATAAACGTAACTTATAACAATTATTTTCCATCCATCCTGTTGGCAGGAAGTCGTACAAAAATGGAAAACTTCTCTTTCATGGACGATCTGAAAAAAACAGGCGTGACGCACAAATATCCATGACCCCTAAAATAACCATGTAATCCATTCAACTTGAGTGTTCAAAAATACCTTAGGCCATACTCTTTCGTAGAATCAGGCAAACTAGAACAATAATGTAGGTACTTTCACTCAACAGCATGATCTCAGACGACACAATTTCCGAAACGAATAAAAGAATACCAGAGACCATCCTATTTCATAATAAAAAAACAAAGCGGGAGTAGGTAGGATGGATAGCATGTATGAATTTATTTACAAGTCTCCAAATCCAACAGCCATATCTCCACGGGCACAAAAAAGGGAAAAGGTGCCAAATACCATCAAATTGAATCATTGCACCAATTTCCTTTCCATTTTACAAATTCCTTTTCATGTGCAAATGGCTCGTGTCCCACACCCCCTGCCACACGCTTTTCAGCGGCTTGCGGGTTAGTGTGTAGATTTAGATGTAGAGGAATAAATCGTCCAATGAACGCATTCAGCGCAAAAAAATATTTTGTGGAAACAGCGCTGAAAAAATACTATCTGTCTGAGATTCACAACAAAGTGACAACTTTTTAAAACTTTAATGCAAATTTAGTAAACCCAGTACCCCTATTGTTTAAACATGTAACACAACTTTTGTATTGAGTGTATGTATATTCATTATTTGATTTTAAACCGACTACTACATACGGTACATACATATGATTCGTTAACATAATTGTTATTAACTTTTGATGATGTAAATAATATTTAAAAACGTTAAATAGTGTTTTTAATGAACTGATTCAACATTTATTTCGATTAAACTGAATATTGGTTGAAAATTAGGCGTTTTATCCCAAAATACATATTAGGGGTCAAATGACCCCTAGCCGTCCTTCTAGGTAGCGCGAAACTCCCGTCCTCCTAGTGCTAAACTAACTGCACAAGCCACGCAAAAAGAAAAAAACACAATACTGCCAAAAAATAGCTTACTGCCTACGGCAATCCTCGCGCTCACGTCTCCTCGGAACGACTCACTACACTCTTCCCTTGGGCTCACGTTCCGTCTACCGCCCTCTGCGGTCGGGGGTGGAATTCTATGGAGACATGAAAGCAGAGAGCGCGGTAGCGTAAGGACTGGCAGCCGTCAAAAATGCATATATAGAGATAAGAAATTGGAGTACTCGATGATTTACCACATTATTAGAGTACTGCCTCCAAAATTGATACTTTCGACGGAATAGGAATCACTGAGATTTATTAGTGCGGCCATGAGATCATCGTCGTCACCAGTCATTGAGATCATGTACAAAAGCATTTTGAGGAATAGGCCCTGGATACCTTTGACAAAAAGCCATCCCTTTGGCTTTTGTAAGTGAATGATATATCCATCGTCTTGCCCACAAAATAGGAAGACTACAGGAATTCTGAATTCATTGAAATTATCAAAAAAGGGTCCTACAGTTTACCATAGAGAAAGAGAAAGACAACCAGCAACCCTTTCTGGATGTACTAGGAACGAAAAGAAGTTATGGCGGCCTGAGACACTTCGTGTACAAGAAGACGACGTACACGGACCGATATCTTGATAATGCCTCGCACCATCATCCTTGACAAAATGTATCATTGATGAAAACATAACTTCACCGTACCCACCGTATTTTTGGCACATAGTCGCTGCTATAGGAGAAGAAACATCTTACGGCAGCAAAGGTGCAATAGTAGACTACTGGTCTGTTGAGAAAACTTTTCCCCTCCCCCTCCTCTCCACCCCCTCCCTCGCTCCCCCACCCCCTCTCCCACCTCCAACCCCAAAATTCCCCATGCGAGCGTATTCTGGTCTCTTGAGGACACTTTTCCCCTCCCACTCTCCTCCTCCACTCCCCCGGCCAGGACATTCTGGTCTCCTGAGGACACTTTTGCCTCTGAGAACATATGGGAATTTTCCATGGCCAGTTTATAGGACACTTCCCCCTCCCACCCTCGCCAACTCGTTCAAACAGGTTTCAGGGTAATGCTGGGTGGTTGGAGATCTCGGTTACCTGGACAGTGGACAAGGAAACGCAAAAACCCCTTCGCGTAGGATAAGAAAAAAAAATATTACGTTTTGAAAATTATAGACCGTAGTGCGTAATGACAAGAGCACACTGAGAGCACAGGTTTGGGTGCTATACCCTAAACCCTTTTGGGAGCGGAGGTTTGGATGCGCCATCAAGAATGATACGACGTCAGAACTAATTCTTTGGACGTGAGAACCAAAGGCAAAGAGTGTCACACCAAACACGTCCAGTCAACGTCCTTGGGATGGGAGAATCAAAGTTGTGGTTGGTGCACTCTGCTGTTTTAGGTGCAAAGTCTAAATATATTGTTGCGCCCTCTGTTGGCAATCTCAGGAAGCTCTCTAGCACCCACAGTACTGTGTTCAGCTGTGAAAGCTGACGACACGTGTGGACTTGTTATGGCCATAACGGGCGAACTTTGTTGGGACTCAGCTGCCGCGTGTGCTTCAGTGTTCTTGCAGCTCGAAATCATGGACGAGGGGACGGTGAATTTTGGCCATTTTGTGTTAACTCTCTCCGACATGTTGCATTACTTCTCAAGCTCATACTAGCACCCTTTGCTTATGACTTCTTCTCAGATTCAAATTTTTATCTCCACGAATTGGTTATCTATATGTGCTTATGGCAAAGTTCAAACTCTCAGATTTTATTTTGTCGGCAGTGCTACTGTGCTTATTAACATTGAACTTTATTTCTTTTATTGAGGTTAAACTGCCTCAAATTCCTTGTATTTCCGGATGGTATTTTTATTATGCTATGAGTGTATTTTAATAATATTTTATGTTGTTGGCATAGAATTTGATAATGATATTAATTCACTATGCTTTGTGCAATTTTTATGATGCTATAACGTGTATTCATTGAGAGCCTTGCGGAGTAATCATCGAGAGCGTTAACAACGGAGGTTATTGACGAGGAGAGGAGAATGATCAAGGAGGGATCGAGAAAATTTTGTGTTTGGAGTGACTTTAATGTAACTGTGTGTTTATATATTGGGTAAAAATGTTCTTTCTAGTGTTCTACAAATAGGGATATTTATTTTTGCACCCACCCACGTTACCTTATGTTGAATTTTATGATAATAGATATTATGAAAACCACATAGCTAGGCTTTCTCATTTTTTTTAGTTGCACTGTCCATGTGACCTATTTCAAAATGGGTTAAAAAAAGAACAATATTAAGGTGTAGTGGGGTTTAATAGGAGTGACGAAGGGGTAGGGGCGCATTTATTTGGGCTGGTTCTGAAGTTTTCATTCGCCATCCAAACGCTCTGTTGAGCAACCCAACGCTTTGAGACCGATGACAATCCCTGTACACATAAGATGCCAGCTATTGAAATTAGTACGCTCGGAATAGAAAATATATTGAAATCGCTTAGTACAAATACATCACCTGGTTCAGACGAAATCCCTTCTCGCGTATATAAAGAACTAGCCTCAGAAATTGCCCATTACTTGCAGTTAATATTCAGTAAATCCATCAAGCAACACGAAGTACTTAATGACTGGAAAATCGCTAATGTAACGCCAATATTTAACCCTCATATGGATTCGCTGCGCTTTAGCGGCGCTCGTGGTTTTAAAAGTGGTGTAAAAATTTTCCATTCCAATGAATCATTTTGAAATTTTCAGTAGTCTATTTTTTCTGCTTTGTGCGTCTAAATATAAAATTTTGTTAGCGTAGTGTCTATAGTTTACATTTTATTGGCCTCTAATGGAAAAAGTTACGTCGTTGGATTTTCGGCGCCGCTGCGGCGCTCAGTATTTCCTCGTCGCTACGTCGTTGACTGCACTCTCAATGTTAATGTCAAAGCAATTATGTTTCGTATGAAATGCAATAATATATTTATAATCATATTATTTATATTTCTAAACATTATAAACAAAATAAAATTGTTAAACAAAAGGAAAATATTACCATACCAATTTTGCTTTCTATTTTAGCTAAGAATCAATCTATTTGCCTCGTTATGATGTTCATTGACAAAACTTCATCTTTTTACGAGAATTATTCATAAAAACTCATGGCTAGTCGAAGTTGTTTTTTCATGGGCCTCCGACTTAGTTTTGCTTGGGCCGAGAATTTCCTCGTCGCTACGTCAGGGTCTGCACTCTCAACGCTAATGTCAAAGCAATTATGTTTCATATGAAATGCAATAATACATTTATAATCCTATTATTTATTTTTTTAACTTATAAACCAAGTGAAATTGTTTAACAAAAGGAAAATATTACAATACCAATTGTGCTTCCTCTTTTAGCTAAGAATCATTATGTTTGCTTCGTTGTAATGTTCATTGACAAAACTTCATCTTTTCGCAAGAATTATTCATAGAAACTCATGGCTAGCCAAGTTTTCCTTGTTTTTTCCGTGGCTTCCGACTTAGTTTTGCTTGGGCACCTTCTCCGCTCCGCGCCCGCGTACCTCCCGTGGTGATAGTCGCCTTTGGGTACATCCTAGGGTGACTCTGTTTAGAAATACTCCAAGCCGCAATTCTAAGAAAAATTTAACACAATGCATTATCCGAATTCGTAGAATAATGCTTCCTCACCGTTGTGTGAATATTTCTCGCTGAATGAGTAACTGTAACTTGCCAGGAGATTCAGAAATTTCACCGACTACCGTGAAGAACACATCGCACAGTTATTGTTATATGTCTTGTACCTTTCATTCGAAAAAAAATCCCTTTGCGTCTAAGATAGTCTATACAAAATTGCAAGCGTTAATACAGTTACTGATGACGTGACAGTTTACCATTGGGGTGAAATCCAGATAACTACCCAACTAATTGTGTGATAGAAAATAATTTCTCTTTCCTGACGATGAGTTTAGACTTCACATGGTAAAAATCGTTTCATTATGAATAGGTGAAAAGACAATTTACCGTGAGGTGAAAATTTGTGAATATATTTCTCGTTTCTTTGTGTACTGAAATGCACAGATGTTTTATGCATTGGGGGTGTTACTAACGTAAAGGGGTGAGTGAGGAGGAGAAAGGAGAAGGAATGCCAAGAGGTTGTTTTGAGGTGAAGTGGTGGTAGTGTGTCGACTGCCAAGGATCGGGGAATACCCAGATCGTTAGGACAGGTAGGAGTAGAAAATCCTTATTGCGGAAAAGGTTGGGAGTGCAAGGAGGCAATTAGATACAAAAGCATGCTTTTTCTTCTTCCTTCCATCGCTGCATGAGGGACAGGGAACAAAAGCCTTGTCAAAACGCCCCGCGGTGGCCCTCCCTTCATTCCGGGAAGGTCTAGCTCGGTGGGTCATTAGGGTGGAGAGAAGTTCAATCAAGTTCTGTGGGTGGGGGGAAGAAGGTGGTGAATGGCGAATAAGGGAGCTTAGTGGGAAGGTATGGACAGTCTCAATGTTTGGGTCAGTGAAACGCTAAGAAAGAAAACGGAAAGAAAATGTAAGGGAAGTCCTTCCAAAGTGAGGGTATTTTTGTCACCCCAAAGCATTCTTTCATCGGTTTCTCACGCAGAGCTGGACGAAAAAAAGGCAGCTGCTCCTTCTCCCCTACCACCAATAACACATACTTCTAAGAATTTATTTTTTTTGGATTTCCCACCAATCCAGGAGTAAAACCTAATCTGATGCACTCCCACGCAAAACATTTACCCGTCCATATCTAAGGAAACCTTTTCCTTGGGCTACACGTCCCCAGTGGGGGAATAGGGCTCCGTGGTAGGAAAAGAGTACCGACTCTTCTAGCTTCAACTCCAAAGAAGCGTAGGGTTCTTTGACACGTCGCTTGTCATCCCATATTATTTATATTTCAAAACCCATAAGACTTGATTTTTTTAATGCAGGACATAAGCTCCCAGAATATTCGTAAGATTTGTCTTGATCGCCAGAATCTTGTAAAAATCACGAAAGTAACACTCGTCTCTTCTCACTTAACCTACACCTGTTCCATTATTAACGTTTAATAACTTATCCTTCTATATACACTGCAAAGATATAACAAATGGGTGGACGTAGTGAAGCAAAAATATGTAATATGGGCATAAACGAATTTTATTCGGTCATCATTTTTAGTATTTAGATACATAAAATTATAAACAATATAAACATTAAAAAGCGGAGTTTGTCGAGCTCTGCATATCAGAAAAATATTTCAAACAACAATAACACATGAAATTAAAACTTTCATTCAAAAATAACAAACAAAGGGAACTGAAATAAAGAGCATTACGGCAAGAAATGGAAAAGAATGCAGCGTTCAAGATTTTTTGTTATAACTTCTACAATAAGGGTTTAAATCTAGCAAAACACGGTAAGAAATAAAGATAATAGATGTATTTACCATTATCAATCGGAAAAATTGTACATTCTGGCTAACTTTGAAAGATAATAGCAAAAAATGACGCGGCGCCGCTGCGGCGCCGAGAATCCAACGACGTAACTAATTTTGTAAATCCATATGAGGGTTAAAAGTGGAGACAAGGAACAGCCATCTAATTACAGGCCGATATCTTTAACGTCCATCTCTTGCAAAGTCCTTGAACACATCGTAGTCAGCTCGGTAATGAAACACCTAGACGCGCAAAACTTATTAATGGGAACTCAACATGGATTCAGGAAAAGCAGATCGTGCGAAACTCAGTTAGCGCTTTTCGCCCACGATATTTTAGTCTCCGGGGAAGACAACCGCGTCCAAAGAGTAGTATTAGACGGTGCATTCTCCAATGAGGTTAGAGTCACTTCTGACGTTCCTCAGGGTAGTGTCATTGGCCCACTCCTATTCCTTCTTCATATAAACGACATTGGCGAAGTAGTGCAGAGTAGGTTACGATTATTTGCAGACGACGCTGTAGTTTACAGAGAAATCCGTTCCAGCAAAGATATAGATGAACTAACGAATGACCTTGCTGCTATCCAAGCTTGGTGCGATGCTTGGCAGTTAGAATTAAATTTGGAAAAATGCGTCGTAATGAATTTCTGGAAGAAGAATTACTTTCTACAGCGTAACTATATCATTCGGGGCACCCAATTAAAGGCAGTTGAATCCGTGAAATATCTAGGGGTTAGACTCAATAATGATCTATCGTGGAACAAACATATTCGAGAAATAACCGGTCAAGCTAATCGTAAAATGGGTTTTGATAAAAGAATATTAGGAAAGTGCGACGACAAAGTGAGAGAAATTAGCTACTTTTCCCTCGTTAGACCGCATTTGGAGTACGCTGCCAGTGTTTGGGACCCTCATGAAAAAGGCTTAATAACAGAGTTAGAACGCGTGCAAAGAAGAGCTGCCAGGTATGTGAAAGGTCGTTACGATAGTCTTGTTAGTGTAACTGACCCCTTAGATAAACTCGGATGGGAATCTCTGTCGGACAGATTCCGAATGTCATTTTTTCCACGATCAATAAGAGATTATAACGGCAGCAATAGAACTCGTAAATAGATTGCATGACTTGTAGTGTAGCCTACTAACCTATGTAAAAATTAATGCATGTTTCTAAATATCTACTCTATATTCTATTTCTAACAGCATATAGTAGTATAGTTTGTTATTATATGGGACGTTTTTTGGACGGTGTGGTGTGCATGTGGGAGTTTAAATGCCTGCTGCATGCTGGTGATTGATCACCCCCTGCCAAACACCCTAGAGGTGGCTCGCAGGGTATTATGTAGATGTAGATGTTTGGTTCTCACACCCAATGTACTGGTCCGCATTCTTTGGATGTAGCAACCAAAGGAGAAGTTGGAATATCTAACTCTTCATCACCCATTCCCTTTGGGTGACAGATCCAAATGTATGGGCAAGTTCTTTCCTTCACCTCAGGTTTGGGTGTGACACCCAAACCTACGATTCTCATACCCAAAGTGTTTTTTCAGTGCAATGTTTTCGACGCTACGAATGCTAGGGATGAAGCTTAGAAAGAAAACGTTGCGACAAAATAAGTACTGCGTGGCTATTAAAAAATGCTTAGAATCGTCAATTTTTTTCATAATTGGTATGTTACTCATGAGTTCAACTATCGCAATAAAATGAAATCAAATTCCCGAGCTCTATTCGGCAAAATAAATACTGCGCGGCTAATAAATATGCTTGGAATTAAACTTTTCTTCATTGGTAAGTTACTCATGAGATCAACTCTCGCAATAAAATGAAATGAAGTTGAGAATGAAATGAAAATGCTACCTAAATTCTTCGAATCCTTTTTTGAAACATTTTTTTCTATACGATAAATAATATGGCGGCTCAAATAACTACTTTGAATTAACCTACCTAGCTCGCAAGAGAGTTAGTGATGGGGTTATTAATGTCAACATTAAACATATTCAACTTTTCTTGTTAAATTATTTATTGTGATATAACATTCTACGAATAATTTTTAAAACATCTACTTCTATTCGAAAAATAATATGGCGACTAAAATAGCTACTTTTAATTGACTACCAAGTTCGCCAGATAGTTAGTGACGGGGTTATTAATGCTAAAATTAAACGTATCCACTTTTTCTTGGTAAATTATTTGTCGTGATATAATAATTTAAATGTTTCTTTGACAAGTTGAAGCTCAAGCACACTTTTAAATAACGGGAAACAAAACATAAATATGGATTGCATACGAATTTGTTGAAACGGCTAACAGGAACGCTCAGAGATTTTTAAATGAGAAAACCGATCACTACTTTACTTGCAATTCACTTTAACTGTAACAGAAATTGGAGAGAGAGAGAGGTTTTTTAAATAAAAGAGAAGAATTTTAGTTTTAAGGTTAAGAGAAGAATATTACATTTCCTTTGAGAGCGATTTTATTGTTCTTTGGCAAGTCATTTATCATTCCATCCATAGTTTAATATCACTCATTTTAAAAGCATATTACATAAACAACAAAAAATACGATTTGAATGATAAATAGAAATTTTATAAAGTTTATAAAGTCTCCGTTAAAAGCGTTCCTGCTTCCAAGCGTGGAGTTTGTGTGTGTGTATGTGTGGATGTTCAAGTGTGTTGCTGTAGGAGTGTGAATATTCCGCTGTGGTGTGATCAACTGTTGATTTTGAAGCGGTTGTATTCGGAATTTTTGTTTTCAAATTCAGGAAAATATTTTACGGTGCAATTTTTAAGCAAAGTTGCTTCTTATCAGGGCGGTGTGTGTGCTTGTGTGTGTGTATGCACGTGTGTTTGGTTGTATGAGTGTGAATATCTCGTTGCGGTGTGACTGTCTTTTGGTTTTAAGAATATAGTATTGTAATATTGTTTTACTACAATCGGTCATATTTGGGTGTTTGGTCATACGTATGTTTTTGTGTGAATAAAACTGCAGTTATTGTGTACTTTTTTGACAAACGACCTAACAAGTCATGTTCGCTATGGAGCAAATTTTCAAAATTGTTTCGGCGGCAGATATCATCAGAGGGTATCATGCTGGTGCGTATAATACAGATGCGCTTATGCTAAGTGCGTGTGCTGGATTGTGCCATCGAATAATTGTCTTGGCGGAATGCGTAGATGAAGGCTCGCTTTTAATATTCTACAATGCCGTTAATGGTATTCGCAGGCGTCAGGTGATTCCTGCTCCAAACATTGAACGAGGTGAAATAATTCCTAATAATTTACACGAAAGAAATTACTTGCCTAAAGTTGTTGATCAATTAAACTTAAATGTGCCGGGTAAAAGTAATGTAAGCACTCCCTTGGGTCAGGAGCTTGATTTTATTTTAAATTATCTCGATTTTGTTCCTGACGTTGCAGGGCGCCAACAAGACACAGAGCTCTCACAATATCAAGATATTTTAGAAAGTGGTAACGGTAATGATTTACCAATATTACCTGATGACGTGTTCTCACAGCTCCACCCATCTGATGAATTAGAGATGGATATGGCGGATATCCGCGGTTGCACACAGGCGTTGAATATGACTGCCAAGTTAAATCCATCCCTCTCCCTATTACCAACTACTACTTCCTCATCCACTTCTCAAAATGGGACCCTTCCTTTCTCAGTAAGGATCTTGCAGCTCAACAGTCAAGACCGTTTCGAGCAATCTGTCTTGGGAGCATCGGGAGAAAAGTTTTCCTTTTACCCTACGGTAAGCCAATTTCCTTTTATTTTCCCCCTGTTTTTAATGGGATTATTTTCATTTCTTTTCATTTATGCATGAATATGACTATTTTTTGTTACGTTTTATTTGTATTTACTATGTATCTTGAACTTAGTTAGGTAACGCTTTTAATATTATGTCTCGTTTTTCATTGTAAATCGGGAAAATAAATTTTCATTTCAATCTTTTTCCTTCGGTTGAGCCTTTTATTTTTCGATATATTATTCTCTGATGGTATTATGTTTCATCCAAATAATGTATTAAGTGGTGATATTAGTTTATCTTTAATGTAAATTGGAATTTGTTGTTACATTATTATTTTTAAACGTAAAATATCCCTAACTTTTTGCGCTCTTCGTTTGTTTGTCAGTGCAACTTCTCAGCAGTGGCGGCGGCGGGGGATAAGTGAAGCGGCAGTTTTGAGAGAGTGAAGAAAATCATCCATATTATAAGTGTAAGTTTTTAAGTACTTAAATTGTTAACATATGCAATAAGTGCAAAAAAAAATAATTAACATTTATAATAATATCGTAAATATCTGTTTGGATATCATCCCAGTTCTTGGCGTAAAGGTGATTCTAAAGAGCTGCTTTATCAAACAGCTCTTTTTCACTCAATAACTGTCTAATTATTGGTTTACATCCGATCAAATTATTTAGTCACACCATTGCTCAAGTTATTGATAAATTAAAGCTATTCGGACCATTTTATCTTTTCTCTGTTTTACCGTAAGTGCTTCTTTGCTGTTATTTTTCTGAATTTTTACATAAATATAAAATGTATGTTCGTATTGCAGATGCTGTGTAAGCGAGGTGTAAAGCGGCCATTGTCACATGCTGACCGGGAGTCGACGCCGTCTGGTGTAATTGCTGATGCATAGACCTCTGCCGATGATCAGATGACGTCGCATGACGACCCACAGCCGTCGACGTCGAGGGCGCAAGGATTGCCCTCTGAGCTCTCCGCCTTCTCTAGGCGAGCTTACACGGAGGAAGAATTGCGGGAGCTTCTGGAGGAGAGCGGTGAGTCGGAGTTCTCGGAAGACTCCGAGTTCCAAGTTAGCGAGGAGGAGAGTGGGGAGGAGGATGAACCCTCACAGTCAGGTACTCCGTTGCCGCCTTCTACGCCCGATCCCGTTATGCCAATCCCTGGCCCATCCCCATTGTTCCATGGCCGAGAGAAAAGGAAGAAAAAGCTAATCCAGCAGTCTGGTGGTTTTATTTTACCTTTGCTTATACCACTGATTAGCGGTGTAATATCCAAAATTTTTTAGCGATGGAACACGCCAAGAAAATGGTTCTTGTTCCTCAGGAAAATGTACAACGCATTATGATTCCAAGTATTTCAATGACCAAATATAGCCAAATCCTTTCAGATTTGTATCGGGAAATGGAAAGAATTCTACGTACACTAATGAAAACAGATGATGAGAAACGTTGTACAAACGGACGTTGTACAAACAATGTCTGCATCGATTTTTTCATTTTTCGGGTGTAGAAAGAAGTCCACTGGTCTTTCCCATCACATCCGATGTTGAGAACACAGATGTTGAGTTAACAAAACATAGATACTGTACAAGGCGAAAACGAAAGAGATATAGACTTTGAAAACCTAGGAGTCAAAGTAGAAATCCCTCTCCATACGGAAATTGTGTCATCGATACCTCAAAAATTATGTAAAAAAGGGAAGTTGCTTATCGCTCGATTGTTGTCATCTGGTAAAGTAAACTGGAGTGTTGACGGTACTGTTACCATCAAGGCTGGTGTATTTCCAGGATCTAACATAACAGATCTCGTTGGTGACGTCATGCGTGCACGCAAAAATGTCAATCCGAAGAGCATCAATTCATTTGTGGCTTTGCTCTCGGAAATCAATATGCCAAAAGAATTTATTCGCAATCCAAAACGACTAAATCTCATTCGTCGCTACGACTCTGCGGATAGTGTAAGACACGAGGAAACCGAAAGATCAAAACGCTACACTTCAACTGCCTCATGTAATTCATCAAGACCTGCAAAATTAAAAATTAATAAGCGTTGGACACCTTATTACTTCAGAAAATGAAGAATAAATTGAATGGCATACTTTCAAAAATTTATTACAGTCCATCGCATCCTGCTTCCTTCTCGGGCATTGATAGATTATGGAAAGAGGTATCAACGCTTGCATTTAAAAAGATGTTTTAAAATGGCTCCAGCCACAAGATACTTACACACTTCACTAACCTGTATGTAGGAGATTTCAGAGGAATAAGTACGTGGTTGACAACATTGACGATTTATGGCAGGCTGATTTAAACGATGTGAAACACATAAAGAAGCAAAACGATGGGTTTAATTACATACTTACAGTAATAGGTGTGTTTAACAAGTTTGCCTGGGCGTTACCCATTCGTTCCAAGACCGGTACCAGCATTTGCGATGCTTTTTCCGAGACTGAAAACGTCTGAACGGATACCCGTTAATCTCATGACTGATAAAGGAACTGAAGTTTCTAACAGGCTTTTCAGCAATTTTTAAAGAAAAAGTCTATAGGTTATTACCGTTCAAACAATCCTGACACAAAAGCTGCCATTGTAGAACGATTTGATAGAACAATGAAGACGAAGTTATGGTGTTACTTTACTAAACACTCTACAGCTAGGTACATTGGCGTTCTTCACGATGTAGTTGATTCTACAACTCAACGGTTTATAGTACCATAAAAATAGCTCCATGCGATGTCAGTGAAAATAATGTCTTACAAATTTGGGAAAACGCATACAAAATTAAATCTCAAAAAAGTAAAGGCCCACATCTAAAAAATGGAGATTATGTTAGCATTAGCCGAGAGAAGAGTACTTTCAAGAAGGGCTACAGATCCAACTGAACTGAAGAAATATTTATAATGGAGAAAGTGATCCGTTGTACACCAACGTTTGCGTTCTGAAAGATCTGTAGAATGAGGTAATTGAAGGTATTTTTTACGAGCCAGAGTTACAAAAGGTAGCATTTTCAAAGTTTAAAAATTTTAAATCGATAAAATACTTAAAACGAGGGGTAAGGGTGCCAGAAAAGAGGTGTATGTCAAGTGAAAAGGTTACAGCTCTAAATTCAATTGTTATATTCCTGCTTCATCGGTAAAGAAGTTGCAATGGAGGGTGAATTTTACTTAACTTTACCAAGTAATAGCTCAATTTTGACTTATGGAGGTAATACCACGGCTAAATTTACGACGTTCTTACCCCGTAATGTCACTTTTACGGGGAGCTGGGAAATGGCTTTGGTTGAAATTCATTTTCCAATGACTCTATGTAACGTGTACGGTAAACAACGTGAATATTCCGTCCACCATGGAGGAAGTAGGTATTCATTATACAGAAAGCTTTCTGTAAATCATTACAGTTCTGTAAGGGAACTAATCAAAACTTTAAATGAAGACCTTGCTAAAATATCGCATCCTGACAGAGATCAATTCTTCTACAACGAAAAAAGTGGCATCACAGTCAAGGCAAAAGATAGCGTTGATCTATTCATGCCCGATATTTTAACTCTGCAGTTGGGGTTCGAACCAGGTGAAGATGTTTTGGCGCAAGGGATTTCTAAGCGCAAACCAGATCTAAACCTAGGGTACCCCTTTCAAATTTACGTCTACTGTGATATAGTTGAGCCGCAAATATTATGGAACATTGTGGCACCATTGCTACGTATAGTTAGTACAAAGGCCGAAAGAAATCAGTTCGGTCTTGATATTAATCATGTGTTTAACAGGCCCTTTTACTTTCCCGTACTGAAAAGAGAATTTGAAGCAGTAGAGATAGATTTAAGGACGCACTCGGGCCATCCTATGCCATTCATTAGCGGAACATCAGAGTAAAACTATGGATAACATATACCTTGGACAACTCCCCAAGCGTGTTATAGTCGGATTCATATCAACTCTTCACAGGCAAAAATTCTTCCAGAAATGAGAATAGAGTTGTAGAAAGTAAAATAAGCGTTTCAGAATCAGCATTACCGATTTACAATGATACAGGTATTACTTTAAAGCACGAGAAGCGTCAGTCGATCAATATATTTAAAGGCAGTCAAGGCTCAAGTCATTTTAATAGTGAGACAAGAACACATGCATATCCATTTATCAGCGGTATAGAGCCTGTGAATAGTCTATTCGACAAAAGCAAATCAGTATTATTCCCAAATCGCGATAATACTAGTTCCGAAGTTTTAATCGTGGCTGTGGTTAATTGCCGTAGTTTAAGAAATAAGATTCCAGAATTCCAGTATTTAATTCATAGTACGAAGTGTAACGTCATTTTTGGAACAGAAAGTTGACTAACAGATGATGATTCAGTTAATGAGATCTTACCAAAATCGTTCACTGTTTATCGGAAAGATAGAATTAATCGAGTTGAGGGCGGAGTTTTTATAGCTGTAAAGAATTCAATCGTCAGCCAAGCGATAACCGTAACTGAGACCAGCGTTGAATCTGTTTGGTGTTTAATTAAGTGTCCAAAATTCAAAACTATTTTAATATGCTCGTATTACAGACCACCTAACTCAAATATGACGTCAATGTTGGATTTTTAAAATCAAATAAACAGCCTAGCATCCAAGTATTCTGAAAGAAACTTGATTGTAGTTGGAGATTTCAACGTACCTTCTATAGATTGGGAGACTTATAGCTACATTCCTGGTGGGAGGGATAAAGTGATGTGCGAGGCTTGATTACACACTTTTACATCTAATTCATTGTTTCAAATAGCATCCGCACCAAACATAGGAGAAAGTATTCTTGATTTATTAGCGACAAATATACCACATCAGGTAATAAACGTTGCACTGTCAAAGGAATAAGTGACCATAGGGTAGTAACTGCAAAGTTTTCTCTAAATACCACTGTAAACTTGAAAAAAGAGCGTAAAGTTTTCATTTTTAAAAGAGCTGATTTTGATGGGATTAAGAGTCATCTGAAAAATGCTTTCCCCGAGTTTCAAGAATCAGTATTAAAGTTAAATGTAGAGAATACTTGGAAAGCCTTTCTTTCACTCGTAACTTCAGGAATAAATAGCTACATCCCTAGTAAAACGGTAAAAGAAGGCAGCGAACCAAGATGGTACGACGCGGAAGTGAGAAAATCATTGAGGCGACAGAGAGCGTGTCATGCTAAAATGAAAAAAGTCATCACGGATTTATCCGCTAATGAACGCGAGCTAATAATTAAAAAATATAGGATGACTAAAGCCGCCACGAAGGAAGCGTTCAGGAATGCGTTCACGAATTTTAAAAGAAAAACATTAGTAGAGCAGTTACAGGATAACCCAAAAGCATTTTGGTCATATGTTAGGGAAGTTCAAGGTAAACGATATACCGTATGCTCGCTGAGAAACGACAATGGAGATGTGTTGACAAGCAGTTACGATAAAGCCAATTTATTAAATTCCTACTTTAAGAGCGTGTTCACGGAGCCTTCCGAAAACTCACCCGAGACCGATGACAATCCCTGTATACATAAGATGCCAGCTATTGACATTAGTACGCTCGGAATAGAAAATATATTGAAATCACTTAGTCCAAATAAATCACCTGGCCCAGACGAAATCCCTTCTCGCGTACATGGAGAACTAGCCTCAGAACTTGCCCCCTACTTGCAGTTAATATTCAGTAAATCCATCAAGCAGCACGAAGTACCCTATGACTGGAAAGTCGTTAATGTAACACCAATATTTAAAAGTGGAGACAAGGAACAGCCGTCTAATTGCAGGCCGATATCTTTAACGTCCATCTCATGCAAGGTCCTTGAACACATCGTAGTCAGCTCGATAATGAAACACCTAGACGCGCAAAACTTATTAATGGCAACACAACATGGATTCAGGAAAAGCAGATCGTGCGAAACTCAGTTAGCGCTTTTCGCCCACGATATTTTAGTCTCCGGGGAAGAAAACATTCCAGTGGACGCGATTTTTCTTGATTTCAAAAAGGCATTTGATAAAGTACCCCACGGAAAGTAAATAATAAAACTGAAATCTAATGGTCAAGACGAAGATGGTATACCCTGGATAAGAGAATTTTTGAGCGACCGCGTCCAAAGAGTAGTATTAGACGGTGCAATCTCCAATGAGGCTGGAGTCACTTCTGGCGTTCCTCAGGGTAGTGTCATAGGCCCACTCCTATTCCTTCTATATGTGAATGATATTGGCGAAGTAGTACAAAGTAGGTTACGATTATTTGCAGACTACGCTGTAGTTTTCAGAGAAATCCGTTCCAGCAAAGAAATAAATGAACTAACGAATGACCTTGCTGCTATCCATGCTTGGTGCGATGTTTGGCAGTTAGAATTAAATTTGAAAAAAATGCGTCGCAATTAATTTCTGTAAGAAGAACATCTCCCTACAACGTAGCTATATAATTCGGGGTACCCAATTAGAGACTGTTGAATCCGTGAAATATCTAGGAGTTAAACTCAATAATGATCTATCGTGGAATAAACATATTCGAGAAATAACCGGTCAAGCTAATCGTAAAATGGGTTTGTTAAAAGAATATTATGAAAGTGCGAAGACAAAGTGAGAGAAATTGGCTACTTTTTCCTCGTTAGACCACATTTGGAATACGCGGCCAGTGTTTGGGACCCTCATGAAAAAGGCATAATAACAGAGTTAGAACGGTGCAAAGAAGAGCTGCCAGGTGTGTGAAAGGTCGTTACTATAGTCTTGTTAGTGTAACTGACCTCTTAGATAAACTCGGATGGGAATCTCTGTCGGACCGTAGATTGAAAAATAGACTAAACCTTTAAATAAACCGTTTAGATAATGAGCAGTGTGTTTTCTGACGAAGTTAATCATATCTTACGGACGCCAACGTACCGCGGAAGATCAGATCATATAAATAAAATAAGAGAGATAGATTGTAGAACAGACTAATTCCGAATGTCATTTTTTCCACGATCAATAAGAGATTATAACGGCAGCAATAGAACTCGTACACAGATTGCATGACTTGTACTGTAGCCTACTAACCTATGCAAAAATTAATGCATGTTTCTTAATTCAATTATTATTTCTAACAGCATATAGTAGTATAGTTTGTTAGTATACGGGACGTTTTTTGGACGGTGTGGTGTGCATGTGGGAGTCCAAATGCATGCTGCATGCTGGTGATTGATCACCCCCTTCCCAAACACCCTAGAGGTGGCTCGCAGGGTATTATGTAAATGTATATATAGAAGAGTACTACAGGTGAAACCCATACTGTCCCCTGGTCAGGGTTCCCGTAGAGTTCGGACCACCCCACATATACCATTATGAAATTAAGTGGAATTCGCATTATGAAAAGAGCTGCGATTGACAGAATGAACAGCAATAAGCTTTCTCTAGCTCTCGGAAGTCTTAAAGGCACTCGTACATTTTTTAAAGGTGTGTTTTCCGCCAGCAGACTACCAAGAAAGTGCGGTGACAGTATACTTTTATCGAATCTGCAATTATCGTCCTATCTTCACCAAATTTTGGATTTAAAACTTATTTCACGTTGTAAACAAACCTAGAGGTGGGCGGAAGCGATACGATGACAATACAAATGAAATAACACCATACATAACTTGATTTCGGAGTTGTAACTTTCACGGTCAGACAGCCATCTTGGACGACAAAAGTGGATCGAAAGCAATTTACATACGAATATAATATCAAAGACATGACGGCATCACTTTCCGGGCATATGTACGGGCTGGTCAACTAGAAAAAAATATCCTTCGAGCTGGTCAAATACATAACAAAGTGGGAGGTAGATGTGGGTAAATCACTTTCCGGGCAAATGTACGGGCTGGTCAACTAGAAAAAAATATCCCTTGGAGCTGGTCCAATACATAACAAAGTGGGAGGTAGAAGTGGGTAAATCACTTTCCGGGCACATGTACGGGCTTGTCAACTAGAAAAAAATATCCCTCGAGCTGGTCCAATACATAACAAAGTGGGAGCTAGAAGTGGGTAAATCACTTTCCGGGCACATGTACGGGCTGGTCAACTAGAAAAAAATATCCCTCGAGCTGGTCCAATACATAACAAAGTGGGAGGTAGAAGTGGGTAAATCACTGGCCAACGTCTTCGGCACCATTCGGTACGGCTTCCGCCGTGCGCTACCCAACCCACCCCTCCGGTCCTACGACTGTACACTGAGAATTAGTAAAAAAAAGGTCGAAATCAGTCCAAATTATTGGAAAATAAATGTCAAATTTTCAAATATTTTTTAATGTGGCAAAATATAAATTAAATGAACATGTAGCAAAATATAACATTAGAAAACAAAAGGTTTATAAAAAATAGAATTACAAAGGGTATCTTTCCCTCAGATGAATTAAAAAATTTTTATACATTGCGGCAGGGGATCCCTTGAAACGCTGTCTGAACATAAATTCGTCTATGTGTTCTGCTAATAACTTACTCCGCAACACCTCGGTGTGCCGGCAGAACTGCTTCAATCTTGACCAGTATCCTTCAATTTCGTTGGTACACACACCATCCGCATTCATGAATTCCTTTTTATGATTCACGGTATGGTGTGTGTACCCCAGATCCTTCAACCCCTCGTAGGCTGCCCAGCCATCAGTCCATATAATGCTACCTTTTCTAACATACTCCTCTATCAGGGGAAGTAATGTACCCTGATCTCTCCGCACAACATATATGACGACACCTGCTTTCTGTCGGGTGTCGTAGATACCTAATACCCATTTCTCCCGCACTATCCGGCCCTTATGGTGCTTTCGTCGAGTCACGACACTTTCATCGACTTGCACAACTACTCCATCACCTCCGAGTTGTTCTTTCGGCATGTTCAAAATTTTCCACGAGGCTATGTTCCTGTAAACATAAGTAAATTAAGAAAAGACGTGGCGGATAAGTTAGAATCTAATAGTCTAATCCAATCTAGAAAATAATTTATTACCGAAAGTATCGGTAGTACTGAACCACGCTTTCACGGTTGATACCGGTAAACTTTGAAGTGTCCTTGCTTGAAACTTGGCACACCCAAAACCACAAAATGACGAAAACAGACTCCCAAGGAAGACTGCAGTTCTCGAAGAATGTGTCAGTACACAAACTTGAGTATCTTCTACAGGAATTGCAGAATGCTGCATAATTCCCCTTGTACCTAACATTTTTTGAAAGCACCTGCATTTTTCTGCAGCGATTTCGGGGGCACTTCTTCAATTTATGTAAAAATCCTCCTTCTTGTAATTTCTGCACAACAGTCTTCTCATTCTGTGTGAAAAAGTTGTAAATATCCTTAACTGAGGAAAAACTGACTTCGTCCATCTCCTCCTTTCTTCTATTGTCAACGACTCGAGTTTAAAAGCCCGCTTGTTGATGGCTGGTCGTCGTAGCAACCAATGGGTGAAGGTTATAATCATGTTTTCGATTATCTTTTGTCGTGCACGATGGCTGCCTGACCGTGAAAGTTACAACTCCAAAATCAAGTTATGTATGGTGTTATTTTTATTTGTATTGTCATCGTAGCGCTTCCGCCCACCTCTAGGTTTGTTCACAATGTGAAATAAGTTATAAATCCAAAATTTGGTGAAGATTGGACGACAATAGCAGATTCGATAAAAGTATACCGTAGCCGAAAGTGCTACCCCCCAAGTGCACCTATTGTAAACACGGACCCTGCGAGGAAGCAAGGTACTATCATTTGCAAAAGTCTTGCAACAAATCGAGCGGCGCCACTTTCGCTCCACAAAGATTGTGCCCGGAAATTGTATGGTTTTCCGGTGTATGCAACAATCCACGACTAGTCTTTATGATTCAATGCATGGAGAACGGGTCATTGGATGGTTGAGGTATTTTGTCATCCTTTTCAGTCTGGGGATTTGACCGCTTCCATTTAAATGAAATTAATGTTCATGATATTCTTCCAAACACATTGTAGCATTTAATGCAGTAGGAAAGATCGAAGGTAATTCCTCGGAGAGATTTTAAAAAGTTGGTAGCTTGGCTCTTTTTGAGTGATCTCAGCTCTTTTCAGAGAGCTGGAAATCACGAGTCGTTCACTGTGAACATGGCAGACTTTTGTTTACATCTATCGACTCGGACTGATGTTTTAATACAATATCTACGACATATGATACGAGGCAGCTTTGAAATTCCCAGTGTTCCATCAAATTAATATCTGAGCAAACACGTAAAATATGAATTAGTTAAGCTGATCGGCATTAATCGTTGTGTAAGTAATAACAGAGTTCTCCGACGTCCGCCAATCGGTTAAGATGTATTCCTTTCCACTTATTCAAAGTATGACGAGGAAAACTTAATTCCAGCTAAAAGTCCCATTTTTAATGATTGTCGGATATCAACAGGTATTGTTTGATAAAATGTTCTACTGCTGAATTAGTGTGAATGCGAATAATAACTCTAAGCTGATATGTCGTTGATGATTAAGTTATCTTATATAGATGCAATCATTTACATATACACAGATGAATTCGGGATAATGTAGGATACTTACTTAGCATTATTAATTGAATTATCTACTTGCATTAAGTAGGTTACATTGTATCGGAAAATGTGTTTGTTGGCAATACGTTTTATGTTTAAGGAACTGCATCTCATTTCATAAAACCTTTCAAGTCGAGTAAGAAGGACGTAAGCAAATCCTAACAGAATTTCTGTTTGTAATGAATGTATACGCTTGCTTCATTAGAAATACAAATACCGAGTTTGAAACATAAAAACAAATAATATTAACTTAAAAAGACGATAGCATACCGAAGTCGCAGGCCACAACATCATTATATTCCTATTGTATATACTAACCAGCCGAAACATAGAGTATGCGAAAGCCTCCATGCTCAAGTTATAATCTTATAAACGAATAAAAGACTGATATACCGAGAAAGTGATTATTTTGATCAATTTCGTTCAAGTGAGAAGCCGTAGAAGAAGCACATGAAGGAGCTCAGTGTTACAATAACACCAAATAATCAAAATTACCGCTCGATATCTTTGAGTTAGTAATAGCTCAGTGGATAAACATTCGGGCTGGTGATAAGAGGGGCCCGCGTTTGAGTCCTTCCCGTGGCCGAAAATTTTTTATCCTCCGCACAGCCGTATTTTATTTTAAAGTTTTTTTATTTTTGAAATTTATGTTAAGAGGGTTCCAGCTGTTGAATTTGAGCATTTTTTGCAACAATTTCTAATTTAAATGACCGTGCGACGAGAATCATGCGTAGTTAGCGCGGTAGGACAAATCAATTGCGTTTTCTTGAAGGAGCTCCAATCAGAATCACTGGTGAATGTAATTCCTAGTTATATATGGTTTCCTATTACAGGTCCGTAACTGCTCAACATTATTAACCTTTGGAATGTGAACTATCGTAATAATCTAAGGTTCTATATACGTAATTTCTTAAATAGATCAATTTTATCTGATTAAAAAGAAAGTTATGAATGATATTTTGCAGCGATTATGCTGTCCGTCTATGTAGTATGCTGCCTATTTGTCATCAACTTGTCGCCATTTCCTACCAAGTTACTTTCTCCAGTAAAGTTTTTCAGAACAATTTTACCCTTTTTCGTTTCATAAATGAGCAGTGATGGAATCTTTTCTTAGAGATAGAAAAAGATATAAATTAAGTGAAGAATTTAACTTTTAAACTTTAGGCTTCAGTATTCTACAATCAGTGTTTTTTCAATACAGCTATTTTGTTGGAAAGGGACAGAATGTGAGACTAGCTGATCTACTTAGTACAATTCTAGGAATAACCTATGTAACGGTAGGAAAGGCTTATCTTGAGGTATTTATCAACTATTTTCTAGTGCGTACTTTCTTCAACCAAATTGTGGCATATACATGTATATTATAGTGCTACAAATTGACCCTATTTACACTATTTTGGAAGTGCGTGAGAATCACTTACGGCATTCAAGTTTTACTCCAGGTAACCTACTTCCTTGTCCCTGGCTGGTAAAGTTGCGATAAAGATGTAGGGCAAGACGAGGTGCAGGACATATTAGCTGACCAAAACTACGGCCCGGGAGCACCCGATTAAGCGTTAAGAGCTGAGGGAGCGGCTAAATTATGCGCAAAGTATTTTACCTCCCTAATATATGCGCAAGGTATTTCCCTCCCTAAAAAAGGGCGAATATTGGTTTAAATTGACTTTCAATTTAATCTCTGTCCGTTGTTGTTATTGGAAACCTTACCAATGGAGGCATTAAGGATAGGGAAAAGTCGTACTATTAAGTCGTTCTCTAAGTTGGTTGTCCTAAATAATATAATAATAGCCGAAATATTAAAATCGAAACAATAACTAATTTATTATGACAAAAAGAACATTAATGCGACATGATCACTAAATATGTTAGTGCTATCGTAAGAACTTAAGCCTCTCCTAGATATGTAAACAGTAAAATAGAGAAACATTCTGCTAGCAACGATGAGGCCTAGCGATTTTTTTTGGCAATCAAAATTCCATTTTTCTCCGAAGAAATATTTCCATCGGTGTAAATATATTTATCCAATTAACAAATTGATAGTTAATGAAGAAGAAAGCTTATGGAGCTATCCTTATCAGCTTCAACCTACGTAAAGAACTATTTAATGCCAATCAATTAAATATGGTGGAGACGAGAGAGACGTGTTTTTTTCCGGAAAATTGCCAGTTAATTTTTTTTCATTTATTATTTCTTCTATATCGAACAAATATTTCAAAAACTTAATATAAAGTCTCCTGAACGACGTTGAATCCCTAAAAAAAAGCGTAACGAGCGAGTTGATTTCCGTGTTCCTAATGGCGAAATCGTGCCCCCAGTCGGCCTTATGGGGTTTACCCACGGTCTTAGAGTTTATCATTGGAAGCCAGGCGTCATAGGTACCCACTCTTCCATTAATGCCCAGAAGATTTTTTTCTAAAAATTTTACTTTTTTTGCTTAAATTATGATTACACATCATACCTGATGCGGGAAAAAATATTTTTAAAAATCTCTAACATTTGCATAGTACTTAATCCTTCACGTATCTTAACCCGGTAACGCCTGAATTAAAAATTTTCTGCGATTTTTGTGGTAATCACATGTTTTAATACGAGTGAAATTCTGAGTCATTCAGTGCAAATTTTATTCTTTTATCTCTAATAGTTACCGAGATACAGCCTGGTACCGTATGGTACCGCTAGGCGTTTAAGGGGTCAAAAAATCGAAATTTGAAAAACTTTTTGGAAATCACATTTTTAAGCCAAAAACGTTAAATGATTATTATTTTCTGCAAAACACATTCATTTTCATCCAAAAATACGCTCAAATATCGATAATATTCAATTAATTATTAAATATTATTGTATATAAAATAGAAGTTACGTATAATTGACGTAGAAATCAAGAATAACATGATTTTAGCGTTTCACTCAGTCGTTGCCGCACATGGAAATGAACAAAGCAGTCACTGCATTGCATTTCAAGCATTCTGTTCTTATTCTACTGGTTCCGTTTTCAGTAGCACACCGTCCCCGCTTGGGCTTGGATTTTATTTGTTGGTTGTGCCCGTCGAACCTATCAGGGGCACTGGAAAGAAGATAGACCTCTGTCAGTTGAATGCGATCTTTGAAACATGAATCAATTATAAATCTATTTCCTTAGCCAAGTAGCCCATTCCAGTCGCACTTTGGTAAATTGAGCACGTCCTTGATATTTTAGGGGATCCTTGTATCCAGCTGTGATTATACTACTGGCCATCGGAACTCAAGCTGAGTTATGCTTTTTCAGGATTTCCGCATCAGCATCCATGCGTTGTGTGTCATTGCATCTAGAATCTAAGTAAAAATGAGCCACGACCATTTTGTCCCCCTCTGTTATTTTTTTGCCCTCACACTATCTTTCCCAATTCCTTTTTCGGAGGCTTTCACATTCCTGAGTTTTACGAACTAACTATCTGATCTATTGATGCCCCATACTTTCTAGCCAAACCTAATTAGCCTCCCCCGCATGAATTACTAACAGCTATATCTTCCAAAAGAGAACATTATTGACTCATTCAAACTCAAGGACGGCTTTTCTCTGAAATATCCGCCGAATCTTTTGTTTGCCATGCCCATAAAAGGGCGCATTTTCCACATCTTATATGACTTATCCACAGCGGTGTAATCGCCGCAATGAATAAACCTACGACGTTGCAGAAATCTATTACGTCTCATTGTGTAATAAACAAGATTATTTCTGGCTTTTAGTGTTGCCTCTGCACAATAGTGCCTCTGGGAGTCGTTTTATGCCAACTTATAAAAAGAATTGCAACAAATATTTTCAGTACCTCATGTGTTATATTTGGGTCATAACAGTTGCAGAATTGTACACACCTATTCGACTCTAACACTTAGTGTGTAAGGACATTTTCGTCAAAGAACAGTTCAAATATTCTGGTTGGGGATGCTTCATGAAACAGTGAGTTGGTAATCAGGATTACGAGAAATCCTTTCGTGCTTTACGATCTCTTCATCATCAAAAGCGCGTCCTTCCTCCTTATTTTTATACCTTTTGGGTGCTTTACGGCTCGGTACAGTTTCAATACACTTTTGTAAATTCTTAGACATTTCTTGAGACAAACTCAGCTGATTGTCCACCTTTTCGAACAACAACTTCAAAGTCGAGCAAAATTGGCGTCCACTCGTTATTTCATTCTCCTCAGTCAGAAGGAAGGTATTCATCCTCTCTTTGCAGCAGTACATGCTATATTATAAGCATTATGTGTAAGTTATTTCGGTTTTACTAGCACATGAAAGTGTGAAAAGTATCGGAGTGTGATTGAGATACGATAGACAAAAATTAGGATTAGGCTGCTTTTGTCGAAGTGATGCCTGTCGCGTGGTCTTCTCTTGCCGCCAGCCGTCATTGAATTTTCCCCTTAGCAAGCCCGCTTATTCCCCATCATACCCCCTTCCTAATTGAGTTCACGGATACTCTTCCTATTCATGTTTTTCTAAATAGCATTCAGATATGCAATTATACCTCCCACTCCTTGAGCCCTCGTGAGGGTACGAGATTCTGAAAAAATGCGGACAATTTAGGGCCTTATGTACTTGGATGTCGTCCTTATAACAAAAAACTAATTTATTTACACATTTTATATGCGTTATAAAATTTAAATAACGCAAAATGTTTAATATTAATGATGAAAAATAAATAATTGTAAAATAAATAACTGTTAGAAAACAAAAACAACAGAAATATTCGTATTTACGCTTTCCGCCAAAACATGGTAGTGCAAGCGCCTAGCGGTACCATATGGTACCACCAAAATGTTTTGCATCATAACATCCCAAATATTAGGCTCACATACAAAAACAATACTTTATATGAAATGTACATATTATAACAATCATAATTACATAAAAACATCTTCGTATTATGTGTACATAAGACACAAGTAAAGAAAATCGAAATGCTTGCACTGAAAATTCCATTTTTTTCGCGTAGCTGAAAATTCTTAATTTTCAAACGGCTCTAAATACGTTAATTTCAGCTTTAAAAAAGCGAACTTTTCGGGAAAATGTATATAAAAACATTCTTATTATGTTTAAGCTCCCAAAAACCCAAATAAATTACAATAAGTGACAAAAAAGTTATGTTTAGCATTACGCTACCGGCTGGTACCATATGGTACCGCTAGGCGTTAACGGGTTAAGATACATCTGGGCACTTAACACGTTCCCTGCCACGCGCCGCCATAGGGCGTCTCACATAACTTCAAATTCGAGTTAGTGAGACGCCATAAGGCGTCTCGCATAGCTGCTGGACGCTACTAGTGAGACGCCAATGGGCGTCAAAGTAGCGTTTTCGTTGAATCATCAAGCGATGTATAGAACTTGAAATTTAAGCTACATTTCCTTATGCACTGACAAGACAATGTTGTCTTCTGTGAAGGGAGGGTATTGGTAACACATTTCAGCTCGAATTTCATTTTTTTTTCGTCTTCGGTTTCTCATGTTTTTTTAAAAGACGTTTTAACGAAGAAGAAATCGAGCATATGTTTCATTCTGACAATTCGGCTTCCACCAACGACCTTGAAGGGTTTTCTGAAGGAGAAACCGCTAATTCAGGGTGTCTGAGGAGTCGTATGAATCCTCAGAGTCAGGTAATCTTTCTTCTTCTAATACAGGTATGATTCCTTATTCCATTTTTTTATTCACAATCTAATAACTCCTGCTCAGTGGCGCCGACTCCATGGGGCCTGAGGGGGACCGAGCCCCCCCAAAAATTCGTTACAGATGTGAGGAAAAAATGTTCATGCTTGTCAATTTTCCCCGGAGTGTCCAGATATAGCGATTCGAGTGATCAGGGTTCTAATGTCGATCATATGACTATTCTAAAATGCTTAAAAAACATAAAATTCACTACTTATAAAATTTACAGAGACAGGGTCCCCGGTTTGGGCCCCCCCAATATTTTTTGTAAGTCGGCACCCCTACTCCTGCTGTAATGTTTAGATACTTCTAGTGATTTGATTCATCCCACGCTTATGGAAAGAAATGTTGTGAGATAAGTCTCATTTTGTGGGTACCATTAGGAAAAATAGGAAAGGGCTGTTAAGAGAAATAACGACTGCTAACTTAAAGAAAGGCATTTCAGTGCTATGAAAAACTTGTGGAGCAACGGTAAAGAAATGAAAAGATCAGCGTGACGTATTCATGATCTCCACCACCATCAGATAGGAAATAATCCCAACGGGGAAAGAAATCGAAGAGGGCCATGGTTACTAAGCCAAAGATGGTGTTTGAGTACAATAAAATAAAGGGAGGAATTGACATTGCTGAGACCCTTTCGTTGTATCACTGCACCCATCGAAAAAAAGTAAGGTGGTACCACAAGGTGGCCGATGATGCTCTTTTTGGGACTTGCATTGTTAATGCTTTTATACTGTGGAATGAAACACGGTGCCAGGTGCCCACATGATCTCTCTCCAGTAGTTAAGACGATAAATTATAGAAGAATGGCTGCATATTCTTCGGGATTCCGTTGATAGGGTCTAAAAAAATAGACGCACTACCTGGTAAATACAAATAACACTGAAGGAAGCCTTCGAAGTCTGGTCATTTAGAGGATAAAATTATCATAATATAAAATCAAGAATTAGTATTTTTCGCACTATTAGATATTAGCGCTGTTTCTTCATTTTAGAAAAGCCCGTGTTGGCTGTCGTGGATGTTACAAATAATTCTTGCAGACGATGAGTCGCAAAGTTGCCCTCAGTAAAGCCAAACGTGTTTCTACAAAATTTATGATCTCTCCGGATCAGCCGTACCCAAGCCTCCCAAGTATAAATCATTGCACTAATCATCTCTGGATACGATAGCAAATATTATTAAAAGCATAATCAACAATTAAAATTTGTTTTAACAGTATTTTCAACCATAGCTTTTGAGTGTACACTAAAACGTTGGAACGAAGATCCAATGGCCTGAGCCGCCAAATGGCGTCTCATCAAATTTTAGGCATTCTCAAAAGTGGGGAGACGCCCTATGGCGTCGCACGTGACTAAAGTTACAATCGATAGCGCATCACATAATGAGTCCAAATATACCGAGAAATATTAGTAACACCCGGAGATAGGCTCAATATCGTTATTGCCGTTTGGTAATAGGTTCGAAAATATTCGCCTGGCACACGCGGAATGACAGTAGAATTCGGGCCCGGCAGCGAACGTGTTAAGGGGTCAAAAATGCACATTATTATTTAATTGTGTTAATGCTCGTTTTTGCTATATTATTCATTACCCATGCCTTCATCAGTAGTTTTTAATACTTGAATTTGTATTATTATGCATCAAATAATATAATTTTGAGTATTATTATAGTATTATAACGTGAACAATTTACATTTGCATTTTGAAATTTTACAGCAGTGTGATACTGTATCCGAGTTTTTTATACCGTAACCATCCCTGTACAACTGATACATCCAAGTCTCATCTAAAATATTTGAACCACCATTTTTATTCCTGATTGTTGTCCAGTTTTTTGCCAGCAATTGATCACACATGTCCATTCCACCCATGTGAGAATTGTAGTCCATGATTGCCACTTGCATTTCGGAAACAGAATAACAAACAGGAGTTTTCATTTTTTTATGTATGCTCATAGTAATCAATTCTGATATGAATAAGTTGTCAGCAAATATGTTTGTACCTGGTGGTAATTTTCACTCAACCACTAGTCCTAAAAGTACATCTCCTTGACCAAGATCTGTTCTCTGAAGGTTGGCTACAGCGTGATAAAGGGTGACTTGATTCGAAAATATACCATAATTTTAACCATAATCTTACTCATTTCCCTCTAATACATTGCTTTCAGCCATATCTACCATAGTAGAGGTTAATTGATTCATCCACCAAACAATATTCTCCAGCGCTTACAATTTTGAAAGTCTAGTTCAAAACCTCAAACTAAGGTTGAACTTTATATAGCCTATCCTTGCCATCATTCTTCCCATTATAATAATTATCTACCAGATGCAGAAACCTTAACATTTCTTCAAACCTGTTCCTTCGCATTGACTGAGAAAGTATTTCGATGGTGCAGTCTGGAGATGACCTCCGATAAAGCCATCAACTAAGTAGACGGTGACCTGAGAGAGGCAATATTCCAAACACTTCATAAATCACTTCGATTTGTCGTACGAAGAATGTACCAACATGTTTAACAATTGTTCATAAAATTTGTCTTGAATTTTTTCTGCTGACAGCGCTGATGTTAGAGCTATTTCAGATTTGTTTCACCTCTGCTCCATCACTAAGGTACGTCTTCTCTTCTCAGCGGTAAATGGGAGCCCCTATGCTGTTTTCTTGACTTATGTAGCAAGGGGTGTGCAACAAAAGTAACAAAAAAGTATTTACAGAAGAGACGGTTGAAAAGTCTTTAAAGCGCAGATTCCTCCTTATGTCAGGTATATCTTTCGGAGACTCGAACTTGAATACAAAGTACAGAGTTTTTGGTGATGGAGCGTAGTACAAAGTTTCTTTATCAATGTTCACCAAAGTTACTTATTTCGCACACTGATTTCCGGCTTGCAAATAGGATATTATTGCCAGGGGAAAGTTGAATGAGAAACAAAGTAATCAATCCATTCCACCGTCGGCGATACAGAATACAAGTAATGCCATGACAGTGGCAGATACATATGGGGGGCGAAGGGGGAGCGCGCCCCCCACTTACGTGGCCGCCCGCATTGCCTAACAGGGCAGAACCACAATTGTAACTCTTTCATATCATAAGATGGCATTGCCTTGTATATATAATAATTATATAATATATATAATAATAATGCCTTGTTTATAATTTTTTAAATAAAACTTTCCTAAACTTTGCACGTGACTTGATTATTTTTCATTACGATACAAGTAAAGATAGCTCAAGATATCTTTTGTGCCCCCCTTGAATTCTTTTCTGTATCCGCAACTTTGCCAGGATACGCAACTTGATATTGCGAGTATTTGCATTTCCAGAAATCCAATACTGACTCATTTTCTGCTTCCAATGAAGGTACTTTATCACAATTCAAATGAGGATACACAACAATTCTGAGAAAATTCCTATTTTGCTGTATTTACCTAATTGTTCAATATTATACTTCATGAAACGGCAGGAATATAAAACTGTCTTCGATCTATCACATAATCTTATATATAAAAATGAATCGCAAAATGTGTTGGTAAGCGCATAACTCAAAAACGCCTGGACTAATTTGGCCAATTCTTTTTTTTAAATGTTTGTTGAAGTCCAAGGATGGTTCTTACGGCGAGAAAAAATCGAATAATTGCCGGGAAAATCCTAAAAACAGCCCTTTTCTTTTTCACATACAAACGTTTTCTAACTAAAACGTAGAATCAATTTGAGCTTTATTGCTATTATATAAAGTTCATATTAAATTACAAGCACTCACTGTTATCTAAGAAATGTAGGTGTGTAATATAACATTTTAATTACTAAATATATTCAAAATATTAATTAAATTGAAATTACATTTTAAAAATTTTATTCGAGCTGATTGTAAGCCCAGCCGTGGCCCAGCTCGAGTTGACACTTCACTACCGTGTTTGTAAACAAATCTCCAAGCAATTGTTGACAAACGGTAATGTCCATGTTCCTGTCGAGGAATCGAGTAGTTTTAACTCATTTCCTTGGAATGATTGCAAATTAGTTTCAGCGGGAGGTGAGCTCATCAACAAAGAGTTTCAGAATATGATTGATCACCAAAAGAATGAAAGATGGTTGATTTAGCGAGCAAGAACGAAGATGTGGATGACTAAAACGAGGTAAATTCAAATAGTTCGTACTCTGCATGGATCAACTATCTATCTGAATATTTTAAGTCCTTGGACGTACCTGGCTTTCTAAGGCACGATTTACAGAAAAATGTAGTTTCTGTGCTCATGATCTTTCGAAGCCTAAACCAACCATAACTATCCAACGGAACGTGTTTGGTCATTAAAAAAATTGGTGATGAATGTGATTCACGCAACTTTACTCAAAGGAAAATTCAAAGGTTAGGAAGTCCTCATTCCGTAGATTCCATGATCTCAACTCATATGCCCTTTTGAGCTTAAACGTATTCAATTTACAATTCGTGTTGCATTCGTGATAACGATTAAAAAATCGCATGGTCATTTTTTCAGTTTTTGGGTTGTTTGTGCTCATGTGCTAATAAAAACCCATGATTTTCTCATGGTCAATTTAGCGTGCTATGTTCACGAGTCGATAAACCATCCTCTGTATTTCTTCCTTCGCTTCAAGTGCGTAGCTAGGATAGGGGGTTTTTGGTGCAGCTAATACCACGGGTCTGTAGGGTATAGAAAACTCGCTAAGGTAAGCGGGAAGTGTGGGGGCACTTCCCCCAGACATTTTTTAAGATAAATGGTTCAAAATAGTGGGTTTTGTGGCTGTGTGAATAGTTAAATATGTTTTGTTTGTTAGTCATCCGTCCCCCTAATATTAATAACATAATCTTTCATAAAAAAATTCTCTAAGCTCTTGGGGGGGGGGGTTTATCCCCCAAAACCTCCCCTCGCTGCGTCACTGCTTTGCTTCGCTATATTTATTTAGCTTCATCCGCTTCATCTTGCGCCTGATAACAAAACAAAAACTGTTGTTTCTCAGAAGGTGCTTGACGCAAGACATTAAACCCGAATGTGTAGGGCTCACCGTGGTGCGTTTACGCATGCAGTACGTTTACGCATGCAGTAAGTTTACGCAGTGCATTTTTTCCAAACAGAGATACTAAAACTGGCGCGCCTTAAGTCATTTAATGCGAATGCTGCTTCATAGGGGCTTTTCTTGCACGATTTTGAGCATCAGTCAAGCGTCGGTCTGGGGTCGTGTCAACCTGCCCCCTGAATGGGCCAAGTGTATGCAACAGACTTGGACCTAAAAACATTTTTTTACAGCTAATAACGCAAATAGCCAACAACTGAATGCGTATAATTTTTATTTCATGAACTGCTTTATTAAACCACAATGCCCAACATTTCTTAAGCTAAAACGTAAGAAAATTTGTTGAAAAAATCCGCGTAAACGTGCTCCGATTCACCCTATGTAGATTCGATAAAGAAAATGTCTTTCTGACAAGCAATTTTGGTTCTCATTTACGTAGTTTTATTGAATTTGTATCCTTATTTTATTATAATAAATTAAACATGATTAAAAACGATGCAGCCGCTCTTGATTTATAAATGGTGTAAGTAAACTGTAAGTTCATTGATTGTTAGGCGGTACGAAGTTCGCCGGGTCAGCTAGTTAGGTTTATAAAATTTTTACTTGTTCATCAATCAATAAATAGAATGAAACATACCTATAAGTCAAAACTTGACTTAATGGTGCCACAAGTGCCCAGACGTATCTTTAGATACGTCAAAACTTTATTGACTAGTTTTGTTATGATCTTGAAAGAAAAATGAATCTCTTTAAAAAGATAATATTCCTTATACATTTAAAATAAAACAGGTCAAAACTGGATTCAGATAACTCAATGGTTTATGTGAAAATTTAATTTTCACATGACCATAGCATAGCGATTTCTGAGTAGTTCATGACCAGTCATGTGTAAGTAAGCATAACAATTGCTTATATTGGCTTAAATAATCTAAATCACTTGTATACCATTTGAAGACTTTATTCTGTCATATTACGTAAAGAAATGGCTTTAACAACAAACCACAGAGTATTTAGGAATTTTTAAAGTGTGACGTATCTAAAGATACGTCTGGGCATCAATGGGTTAACGGGTAAATATTTTCAATTATCTACTCTAGTCAACTACGGGTACAAAAATAATCTCAAACGCCGCGACTACTTAACAACATCTACGCTCGTTTACTCAACTGAACATCGTAATGATTTCCTGCGTCTCACTCCCGTGTCACGATGACCCATTCGTGAGTCGTTCCCGAGCTACCATGAAGATTCATACCTAGATAGTGATCATTCAAACTTAATGGTGGCCAGAAATCGACAATGGAGCGAAAGTGGCGCCGCTCGATTTGTTGCAAGACTTTTGCAAATGATAGTACGCATTGGCGGGGATCTTCATCGATGAAAATAAACGAGGCGACTTTTTTGATAGTTACGGATTGCCGCCGTACATCAAAGAACACATCATCTTTCTCAACAGAGAGTGTAGCTCGTGACGGTATGACAGAAAAAAAATTCAATGGTGGACGTCAGCCACTTGTGGTAGTTATTCTTCCGTCTTCCTCGCATATCTCTGCAAGGGTTTTACAATGAATCATTTCCTAAAACATTTTAACGCAGAAAATAACAAGAAAAATGACGAAGTCATAATTAAACTTTACATTATATATTTGGAAAATATTGTAAAAAGTTTGCAATCAATAGAAACTTATTGTCCGTGCAAATAGGTAGGGCTGCATACACGCTTCCGAAAACCCAACGGTGAATTCATGATGTGTCGCCATCTTGTTCTCCCTCCTCTCTCTCTCCTGGTCTACCCCCCTCCCCATCAAGCCTACTTCACTCAGGCGATCAGGGTATATAGTCTCTGGTACTCCTGTAGCAGCACAGTTCTACAGCGGATTCATCAGCCATGGCATTGGATGGAGACACTTTCCAGACACCAAGGAGGTCCTTTAAGAGAGGCCCTTCCAGGACTGACGCGCGTTCACATCGCCCGTATTCCCCGTGGCCTCCAAGCAGTGCAAAATATCACCGGCCAGCATATCAACCATCAATCAGCCCTGTGAGATCATCTGTTGAGGCGGAGTGCTCCTCAGAGACGAGAGCTCCTACCGAAACTCGTCGAACCCCTCTTATCGGACTACTCGAGTGTTCGTAAACTGAATCATAGTGATACAAAGAGAGTGACAATCGGTGTGGATTTAGCCGAAGAGTGCTTTCCATTTATCACGATTGGAAAAGTTGGTGGTCTTTGTGTTAAACTGAATTATAGTGAATGGTGTGATTTACTTAATTGTGAAAGTGAAGTGACGTCATACTTTTCTGGAGTTGCGATCCCTCATAAAATCGCCTTTGGAAGGTATGTTTTAAAATTCAGGACTATATTCGGGGCTAAGTAAATAGTCCTTGAAGTACCCGAAAATAGTGACGAGAAATCGGGAGTGTATCTTGCAAGAACATCGTGGAACAGACTTTTCAACATTGCCGAGTGTGTTCGCCTACGTTGGAATGAACGAAATGAATGGTCTACGTAAGCATAAAAAATTGCGAACTTGAAAGTGGATTCCATATTTGATACCTTCAAGAAGGAGGTAGCAAATGGTGAAATATTAGATAAAATTCCTCGTGAAATAGTGAACCGCTCCCATTTCAATCTGGAAGATATCGGAAGCACTCCTAAGACATTGAACGTAAATAGGAATCTCTCATAGAGGAAATATGCTCCGTCCTTAGAACTCACGATGGAGAAAACTTTGTTAAAATGGAAATGTTATAAAGAGATTCTAAAATACTTGGTCGAAGTGAGTGACAACATTTTTGCTGTATGTTTTTATTTTATCAAAACAAATAACCTGACATAATGGTCTCCATACTTTTTCATTATTATATTGTGTGTTTATTTTTGATTACTTAATATGTTTTGATTCTGTGAAAAATGAAATTATTGATATGCTATGCAATGACGTTTATGTAACTTTTATAAGAAAAAATAAATTGCTCTAACAGGAAATGTAATATTCTTCTCTTTTATTTAAAAAACCTCTCTCTCTCCAATTTCTGTTAGAGTTTAAGTTAATTGCAAGTAAAGTAGTGATCGGTTTTCTAATTTAAAAATCTCTGAGCGTTTGTGTTAGCCGTTTCAACAAATTCGTATGCAATCCATATTTATGTTTTGTTTCCCGTTATTTAAAAGTGTGCTTGAGTTTCAACTTGTCAAAGAAACATTTAAATTATTATATCACGACAAATAATTTAACAAGAAAAAGTGGATATGTCAATTAATATTAATAACCCTGTCACTAACTATCTTGCGAACTCGGTAGTCAATTAAAAGTATTTATTTGAGTCGCCATATAATTTTTCGAATAGAAGTAGATGTTTTAAAAAACGATTAGAAGAATGTAGCATTCTTATAGCTCGGGAGCTTCATTTCATTTTATTGCGAGAGTTGATCTCATGAGTAACTTACCAATGAAGAAAAGTTTAATTCCAAGCATATTTATTAGCCGCGCAGTATTTATTTTGCCAAATAGAGCTAGGGAATTTGATTTCATTTTATTGCGATAGTTGAACTCATGAGTAACATACCAATTATGGAAAAATTTGATGATTCCAAGCCATTTTTAATAGCTACGCAGTACTTATTTTGTCGCAACGTTTTCTTCCTAAGCTTCATCCCTAGCATTCGCGGCGTCGAAAACATTGCACTGAAAAAACACTTAGGATATGAGAATTGTAGGTTTGATGCTGAAGATGCTGATGGAACTTCTATCGAAAAGGGCTAAGAGATTCTATGACACGTCAAAGGAGTCACAATGGAGAAATCCAGCAACTCGGAAACATCACGGTAGGACCTCACAGAGACCAATCGTCAGTTAAGGAAAAGAAGAGTGGCTACCTGCAAAAAGACGGGCAACTGAACGGAAATGGGGAAACATGAAGAAGAATCAAAGACATCTTAGTGGCAAGACCGTGAAAATGTTGTGAAGAGGAAAGGACTAAACTACTACACCCTGCGTAAACCTACATCTGCCGCACAGTGATCCGGATCCGGAAAAAGGTGGACAAAAATCAGTTTTCCGAATTTCATGAAACTCGCTTAGACTATAAAAGTTATATGGTTACATGTCTGGGTTATTATCTCTTATGTTTACTTTTTTCAAAAAAAAATTTTTTGGTTAGATATATTGCGTCAAAGTAGCACTATTTCTCATGGAGACTCGATTTTTCCGTTTTTTCGAAAATTACGTATTTTAGATTTATTTTTGACTTTACGCCGCCAATTATATTCGTAAACTAACTTTGCAGTACAGTAATATACATATTGCACTGTCATAAAATATAGATTTCAACCTTTTAGAGATGTTGATGATTGCTGTTGAATTATTTGAAGAGGAGTAATTTTTATTTCGGAAACATTCGTATAAATGATGAGTTATAAGAAAAGTGACGTCAATTTGCGCAAATTCGGCTATTTTGGACATTAAATTATAGTATTATAAAGATATAAGTGAAGAAATCAGCTGCAAATGTTTGCAAGTAAGCGAATAAAAACGATTTATGCTCCTAGCCGTGGTAGCCGTGAGCATCGACACGCTAGCATCAGCGCAGTGTAGGCACATGGTAAATTGTGTCTCCCAATGGTTCATGGGCCAGAATCACAAAAATAAGAAGTTTAGCATTTTAAATACTAAATGATACTTTGTTATCATTCAAACTTTATGTATGTGTGGACCAAGAAAAGAATTTCGGTCTTCGAGGCGCAGTTTGGACGCTGAGAGAGGAGAAAAAATATTTTCTTCGATCGCTTCTCTGAACGACTTCAATCGCGTTTTGGTAATCTATTGAAGTAAATACGACAGGCTAAATGCACTGCTACTGGGAAAATCCACTACCGGCTTCCCTTTCTTTCAATCCGAAGTGGCAAGAGACCCGTTACCCGAACACGCGCCGGACCTTAGGGACGTGGGAAGGGGTCCTTAGTCGAGACATTTTACTATGACTTGGCGCACCACCCAACTTGAGTTAATTGCTTTCCTAGAGGCAGTCTCACCTGCAAGTGAAGCTGCACGTTAATAGATGAGGTCTTTACCCTCCACCCGCCTCCTTTTGGACGGGTTGTATTGCAGGTCCGCCACTAGTATGCATTTTCGCACCAAATCTAAACATTTCACATTTCTCTTTACGGGGTCTTACCCTACCCCTACAAGTTATCCATTGGAATACCCACATTTCCATGAGCAAACATTTCTCCTCTTTTAACCCCGTCCAAATTTCGGTCGAAACATTTTTGTATCCTTCAGTTTCTCCTTTTCAGTCGATGTGAACACATCCCTAATTGAGAAGTCCTATGTTGGCTATAGTTTTTGTGATTTACAGTGATCTTCCAAAGGCGTTACAGTGTTGTGATAACTAAACAAATTGCGAGTTACTAGTTCCTGACAATCAAAGAAATAAGAATAAATGAGCAGGTATATTATGTTTCATTTATTACCGTTTCTAGTTTCCGTTTTTTAAAATTGGTCTGGCCAAAAGTCGTTTTTTTAGAATTTTTTCAAGGAATTTTTGAACTTTATATTCGAATTCTACAGGACATGGTATAGAAAATACACTACTAAGTTGCTATGTTTGTTCATTAGAGCAGCTGCAGGGATCCTTCAAACATAGAGCATTCACCGTAAAAATGACAGTTGCGTGAAATCGGTCGATTTTAAGAAGTTCAGTGCCATGCAGAACAATCTAAACGCGATATTTTGAGCAAAAAACACTTTTACCTAAAATTATAAACATTGATGCATAGTGCGATATAAATTTTATTCGGGTTTTACTATTTTTACTACTATATATATATTTTTTTTAACTTTTGGTGTTTTTTACCCGAATTTTCAAATAAAATGTACAATATCGTTTAGAGAGCCACGTTCCGATGCGGTGTCTTTTTGCAAAAATACAAAGGGAAAAGCTAATGCAACGTAGTAGAAATGAAACTTTTTGCTACTACTTGCTACTCCGACCTTAGCATTGATTTAACTACCATGATGCAATGCGCTGACGCGGGCGGCGGCCAGACTGGCGCGTTGTAGGGCTCGAGGAAATTCAGCATTTATGGGTGTTATTCAATATTGTTGGATATTTTGTTTCTATAACAAATATTTACCCTATGAATAAAAATCTCTTGTCATACGTAGATCATTTATCATCAATGGTTTCCATTTGACCTTACCTTTTATTTAAGCGTGCCCATGTTCTCCTAAAAATTGCTTAGGGACTCGAGTGGAAGGATATATATTTAAGGAACAAAAGTTCGCAGCTGTGCATACAGTAATTCTCAAAAACTTGAATGCATTTAGAACAAAAAAGCATCCCTCAAATGCTACTCCACCCTTTCCTTCCGTTAGACGGATTAGTTTTCGTCCTCACGCTGCACATTGACCCTCCTTCACTTCCGTAGCAGCCTCCTCAACTGCATGCAGGGCAAACGACTGCCGAAAAGGCCTAAGCTATTTATTGCGCCATGGGAATTTTCCTAGAAAATGGAAATAATACCTAGCATTGTGAACCTCAAACTATGGAAAACCCAAATTACTTCTAGACATCGCTTGCCCGAAAATTTATTGCCAAAACTCAGTTTTACTCAGATTTTGCCGAATGAAAGACGTGAAAGTGAGTTTCCTCAAGCGTGAAGATCGAGAATTGAAAAAGTCGAGTGCCCTCGAACTTTTGTAAAGAAGACTTGTAGGTTTGAAGGAAAGCGCCCATAATGTTTTAGTGTAGTGTTGTTCGATAACCCTGCCAAACAGTTCTGTTATTACTTTTGGTGCAATAAGGGTACTTGATTTAGCTGCAGTTGCTAGTGCCTTCGGCTAAGACCTCAGTGGATATGAGAAGTTTCACACGTCTTGAGATGCAAGAAAAATTTCTTGAAAGTTGAAAAGGGTCCGCATCGTTTAAAAACCAATACGTATTGGACTTCTTGAGCAACAATTTAGAGTTAGATGAGGATGTTAACTCAAAAGTAATCCTGAAAATTTTGCAGAGAAGTGTTTCTTTTTCACATTATCTTCGCCGGTGGAAGGAAAGCAAAGAAATGACAAGTTTTTAGAAAAAAGTTCGCTAATTGGTTAAATGAGGAGTTGAAATTTCCTCCATCTTTATTTCAACGTCTACCCAGTACATCCGGTAAGTATTAAATGCGGAATTTGTGATTATTTAAGAGTGATATTTATTCTACTTTATGCAATGTCCTTATCAAAATTGCTACTTTTGAAGGTTCATCAGAGTTAGATGAAATTGGTCGACCAAAAAAACAATTGAGAAGTCCAGGAAAAGGGCCAAGAAAAGGCAAACGGATGATCTTAGAGCCAGCACATCGCAAGCAGAGCATCCATGAGTTATCGATGCAAAGGTGATGAGTTTGTGGCGAAAATTATAAAAGAGGTGACAACGACCACTCTCTCAAGAGCGCGGCGAGTGTTTTAGAAATGGAGAGCCAAGGAGGTGAGGCAAAGTCGACTTTCTCCCGAAGGAGCCCTCTCCATGATCGTTTCTGGCATTTCACGAAACATCAGTACTTGCTCCTCCGACGGACATCTAAAGAGGCTACCTTTCCTATTGGCCACTTGTCCGAGGAGGCAGTGGAGGCGAGGAATAAGGAAATAAGAAGATTCAGGGAGCACCATGTAAGGAAATTTTCCAGGATTGCAACGAATGAAGACCTGTTTAAAAGATTACTCCTAACTTTAGGTCCAATGATATCAAGTATTTCTAAGGTTCAAGGAAGGCCATTATTTTATTTACCAACCGAGGTTAAGAGTTTATTAATCCTGGAGGAATTGAGTGAGCAGCGTGATCACGGCAGTGATGAGGATTTGTCGGATAGTGATTATGAATGTATTTAAATTTCTTTTGTAACGATGACTGAGAAAGATTAGGGAAAATGTTAACTTTTTTATCCCATAAAAAAAACCCAAATGCATGGAAAATCTCATTTGATTTTTCGTGACAAATCATGTGCCCGTTAAATTGATGCCCCACCGCGTAAAGAGCTTATTGCAAGCTTACCAATAAATTTGGCGTTTAACATGAGTTTTGGGATTTATGAAATATTGTTTATGATATTTCTGTTATTGTAATAATGCCTCAATTGAAACTTGTGAAATAAGGAACCCCGTTTAAAATTGCTTCCAAACCCATCGGCACGTTTCAAGGAACTATAAAATTGTCTACTCAATTAGAGTTAATGATATAATTTTTTAAAAATATAATGCAGTACAATAATATTAATAATAGACTGATAATATAAATTTCCAAATAATATTAAATTATTGCTTGCATCAAATACGATCAAACATACGAGAAAGTCGAAAATGTTCTTTTGGTTCATTCAAAATCAGTTGTTAAAATATTGCCCAAAAATAAACAATGCAGTTCATTTTATATTCATATATGTATATGCTTTAAACAACTTATTCAGTTTTATGAGACGCATAAATTGTATTTACTATCGCGTGGATAATCTGAAATTCTAATTTTTAAAAGTTAATTGCTTAAACAAAATGTGAAATAACAATAAAAGTATTGCATATAACTCAGAATACGCTGAACAAAAACAATGGTAATAGACCTTTAAGTAAAATATATACGTAATAACAACAGCGTAATTAGTTTTGGCCAGCTTTTTTCAATTTGGGACCACTGTACGTCGGTAGTTGTGACAGCAAAATTGTTACCTTCGCCACAGCCAGCGACGTGGTAGTAACCAAAAATGAAGTACTTCATCGCACACTGTGGAAATCTCCGTTATCATGCGGAAGGAATAGGAGAATTGAGTGGAGAGCTTCGTCAATCTAACCTTCGGATTGATGACTGATGACGTTAGGGATGATGGTTGAACTGACCGAAAATGGATGGAATATTTTACCAATACGAGCACCAGCCAAACAATTTATCACCTCCACAATTAGTGTGTAAAACGGGATCCTTGTGTCTTACATATCGAGACTCTAAAGGAAGATGCCCTTGCAACTGGAAGCCCATCACCAGCATTCCAGAAGTTATAATCAATCCGCGGCTTAAAAAGCTGGTTCCTCTGACGGCCTATCTAAAATATGTCCCTGTGCGGAGAACTCCGCCTCACAAATCACGTTACATTGCGTTGGGGAATTGGAATTATGGAAAAATCAGGAGCCGACAATTGAGAGCTTGTGTATAGATGAAATATATCGCTGAATTGACGAAAGTACACTAAACTACGCGTTAGATAGCTTCATTGTGAGAACAGCACTGATCGAAATTTACCAGTGATGGAAAAAAAGAAAGGGGGTGCAGAATATGTTACGTACGTTAAACATGACTACAGAACTGATTAACAAATGAGTTTATGCACTTGGAAAACGAGTGGGAGAAAAAAAGATATGTGGAAAGGAATGGGATCCTCTGCGAGATGGAAGAACATGACAATGGAATGTCTTGGCTTAAGGTTCCAGGGGTGCCAATAACGCGCTGAGTTCAGCCCAAGGTTGCGGTAACCAGCCCCTGCAGTTGATCTACCCCACGTGAAGCACAAGAGAAAACGTAGGACCGTAGAAGACAAACAGAAGAGTAGACACCCCGCTTAGGTGCCGCACGCGTTCGGGGATTCGCCCTATGTTGCAATAACCAACCCCTTCGCGGCAGCTGGAAGGAAATGCAAGACAAGAAGATGGAGGTCTTGGAGATGGCCACCAAAACTGGCCCAGCATTAATAATGATAAAAATCTGAAAAACTAGACCTAGAAGGAATTTTTCCCCGACTAAAATCCATTATCGTGGGCTCTCGCCATTGTGTGAGGCAGCTTTCTCCATAATGACAAAATAAAGTACCTAAACTTGACTTGGTCCGTTTGCTTCGTGAAAACCTTGGGAAAAACAAGAGGTAAACTGTCAATAATAATAAAACCCTATAAAAACCTTCCTGTTTTTCCGTTTTTTTCACTATCCAATAAACCTTAGACGCAAATATTGGTTATTCGGGTCACCATAATCACTAATCTTACGGTATTTTCCTTGTTTTCAACCACTGAAAGGAGCTTCGCAAAGAATTTAAACCTAGAAAAACACACTACATTACATTTCTTACGTAGAGCAACACCCTGCCCTTTAATGTTGTGGATGTAATAAATGAAAATGCATAAGATTAAGACAAAAAGTGGGAATTGGGATAAAATTCACAATTATCGTCGAGGCATAGATATCATAAATGTTTATGGCACAGCCATTAAGCCTCCCGTTACTGTGCCCAGGAAACTCACGTAAACGACTGTGGTTCGCATCTCAGGTACCATATTTATAATTCATAAATTACGTGTTGTATTTTAGTCTATCCTGTAATTCAGCACCATGGTTCTTTTGTTAATGATATGCTATCTTTTTTTGTATAATTTGTACGTATAGTGTATGTAACATTTAGGTTTTAAAATCGATTTTGTGTGAAATGTTACAAAACTTTAGTATTTTGCTATTCTAACTGCACATTGACTAACGTGCTATGAAAAAAGATGCACAAAAATTGCCATCTTGTAGAATATTGTCGTTATTAAAATAAAAATATAATAAAACTTATTGCTTTCAAATTTAAGCCCTGCAGTCACATAAGAAACAAGTTTTTTTTCTTCCCGCCAACGGCGGTAAACTCAGTTACCGCCCAATAAAATTGAAGTTATCAAATACAATTTAAATGCAAACAAGTCATTTGTCGCTTGAATAACGGCAAAGTAGTTGCGCTCGAATATAAATAATGTCAATGGGACAAACTATAAACTACACATTATTTACGCTAGTTATACAACATTAACATAATTTGGGGTAACTGAGTTACCCCGCACCGTCATCGCGGAAGGGTTATGAAGAAGCTAGAAATCGTTAATCGTATTTTGGAAGGTTCTCGAATGGGATAGTGGAAGAAATTTTCCACTTTGCAACAAACGTATGAGATGTGATGCAGAAATATTTGATATGTTAGCCAAATCTAATACAAAGAAAAGTAGCACCATTCGTAAAAACCTGCTGTGAATGTAAAGAGAGTTTTACAGCTTTTATACGAATAAAGACTCTGAGACTACTTGCCAGGCTGGTATTCTTTAGCAATTAAGAGCTTATACCTTTTCAGAGTGATGCGTAATATCGTCGTAGAATCGCGCTATATTTCCTAATCTGACATAAACGATAGAATGAGAGTTATATTGGCAAATCTATAGATTATTTTTGAAAAAAATCTAATTTTCCTCCGAAGATGAACTTATATAAATGGCAGACTTCACTCGGACAGTTAAGTGTCCTTCGTTGCGAACCTAAAAAATGTTGGTTATTTTGAATAGGTTAACGGCTGGTATTCTAACAACCTCCACACACCCAGTTTTTTTTTGCTTGGAAATGCACGTAGTTGTGCGTTAATTCTTATGTATTTCAATTGATATACAATCTATTCCACCTTTCCTTATATCCAGAAAGAGCCATTCCCTATTTCTTACAGAATGATTCCCGGCTCCTACGCTATAGGTGGTAGAAATGTAAAGAAGATAACCGTCATGTATATTTTGAAATGTAGTGAACTGTGACACCGATTGGAATAAATAAGGGGCCAAGACTCTTTGAGATCAATTGGTAAAATAAATCAACGGAGCAGATATTAGTTTTATTCCATTAAATAACCACCAAAAGTTGTACAATAGTAATTCATACGTTCAATTGTTTTATCTACTATATTTCAAGAATGTAATTCGTGAGACCTACAATGACTGGCAATTGGTAATGGAGACTTGGTTTACACTTACTTTTTACCACTTAAACATTCTGCTCAAAACAGTTTTTTTCTTAGCAGCTTTAAAAAGAGACTAACAGAGGCACTAAAACTTTAATACAGTTAAACCAATAGTTCACCAACATCTATTAATATATCAAGCCTGAAAACTTGGGATGAAATTAATTTTTAACTACAGATAACGTCTTAAACGTTTTTTGAGTAGGTTTTCACAAGAAGTGTCTTTTATTATTTCTGCATTGATGGTGTAGCATAAGGACTTTAACTATTAATGGTATTATCTAACTCCCTGTTACATAGAAAATACATTTCAAAATAAGTGTATGTGAATGTTTAAAAAACATAATACGTTTTATAACAATACGAAAGCGGTAATAGCTAATAGCGTTAAGCTTCGGCAACTACGCACAAAGGGCAGTAACGACTAAAAATGCCTAAGTCAGTAAAATTATATTTCACTTAATTCAAACTGAAAACTACTTCGTACAAGACTTATTTCCAGTATTGTACGAAGATTATTTTTGAATGGTATTGGTTATGCTGTAAATCCAACATTGGCTACGGAATGTTATAGCTATTTATAAACACATTATCAGCTATTGCTGTTTCAGATGACATTTCATGTACTTGGTAGTGTTTTTAGCCGACCTAACAGGAGTGAAAAATACAGTTTCGTTGCAGTTTTAAGCAACAGAATTGAGATGATAACTGAGTGTGCCTAGCAATCCAAAGGTGTTACTTACCTGATGAAATTTTGATACAGCATTCAACGAAGGAAGTTCTAGTGGATCAGCCTCTGGTTAAATATAAGTCTACAAACGCTAGTGCTAAATTTTACTTAGCTATGAGTGCGGTAAGAAATGTTGAGGAAAAATAACTGAGATACTATTCTAAGTGAGTAAATACTTATATTTAGACTAAGCTGGTGAAAGATAAGAAATTCTAAGGCCAATGTTGCATGCATGTTGACATAACTTCTACGGTATCATTCACAGAGTAATATTGGAATCAATTTACATTTTAAGCAAGTCCATCTTCCTTTAGATACAGACCAAAGGAAGAATATGTTTCACTCTGCCAATGGGGGTGAGCTATCATAGGCCTAATGTACAACAACATTCATGGGTAATAGGTACAGCAAGGCCGCATTCCCTAATGTAAATGAAAAATATATATTTAAGCAAAACAATCATGATAAGCCCATTCCATTACCGAAAGTTTCAACAGTAACGGCATTATCTCAGAATAAAAATACTAATGTTTAGAAGTACTGAAAATTAGCCAATTTGTTTCCATTCATAGTAATTAATAGTTCTTAGCTCTTCCCATAGTTATACCTTTTATAGCTTAAGTGTAGCTCTTTCCATCGCGATTCTAATTGCATTTCTTTTTAAAGCGAGCCTTAATATTTTAGTATAAATTATTCTACGCAATATTTGATAACTGTGAATATATCACACGCTTCCTATAACACATATTCCATATTCCTCCGGTTAAAATCAAATATAAACTAAAATGACGGTTACACGTTCAGACATCCAAACAAATTTACAAAGGAGATTTCAGAAGAAAATGGATGATGGTACGGAGGAGTGCCTGAAAAAATACAGTAAAACCATCGGCGTAAAATCAATAGGAACATGAAAATAGCATTTGACCAAGGTGTAGGTTTTAGAACTGTTCGATGAAAAAATTACTCGGTTGTCACTGTAGACAGCAAAGTTCTGGGCACAGGGAAACGTTTCAGCAGAAAACAGAAAATACTATTCCACAGCCTCCAGTTATTGAGGAGTAAAGCAAATACATGGGAGGAGTGGACCTACTTGATAATGCAAATGGTAATTATCACTCTGGAATTCAGGGGGAAAAGGTTCATTAACTTACTGGACAGCGTTTGCGCTAACGCCTGTAAATTGTACAGGTTATGCAGTGTAAAAGCCAAACTATATATTAATGTACAAAATTTTGTGTTCATTGCAACCGAAATGCTCTCCCGTATTTCATAAATAGTCATTATTTGTTATGATTCAATCTGTAGTGGTTAAAATGTCAATTAAAAACTCGAAAATACGTTATCTTCTGTGAAAGTATTCGCTTTGACTCATTTCTTTGAAACCGTAATGCATCTTTATTTTATATTGAATTCAGGTTAAATAATGCAACATCTCATTGAAAACATAGTATCTATGAATTTCAACCATGAAATATAATCATATCCGCCAAATACATGGCAAAAATGCATAGGATGATATCTGACAGTAAAAACACTCATTCATACGAGACGGCAATAAATGGCAATGCGGGTTGCATAACTACTTATAGATACCGGATTCTGCTAAAATTGCGAGAACGCAACATTTATTTTTTACCATAAGCAAATTTTTTTGAAGGCCCAAATTTTCAATTTGCCTTATTTAGTATGTTTTTAGGTACAATGAAGTGAAAAAATAATATATTTTCAAGTGTTTCTTTACTCGGCCGGTAATGGGTTAAAGGCCTAACAACTCCGTATTTTTGAACTTTGGAAGACCTTTTGGGATTTGATTACAAATTTTTTATTCAAAACGATTAAAAGTTTTACGACACAAAAAATGGGTTAATGATTCTCCAAGGTTATGATATTTAACATAGAGAACCTTATTCACCTGTCAGTAAATTGCATACATAACATGTCATGATAAGCTTTAAAATTTTCATCAAAAATGGCTTCATAGCCACTTCCCCTTGGAAATACGTTTTGAAATAGTCAAAGTTATCATACTTTTATATTTTAGAGAATAAAGTTGGCCAAATAACAATTTTTTACCCTTAATTACATGAGGACTACTTGTTCTATGCTTTCCTGCGGCAGAAAACGTTGATTCAATGATATTAAAATGGAATAATTAAATCGAGTTAAACTATGTTTTTTACCCCTAAAAATTCTTCTGCTGTTCTTAGACTTCACTAATCTATGCAAACTCCCGCACTAGCGACGAATTTTTCAAGTCGTTTCCGAGCCATTGACTTTTTCATTTCAGACAATTCGTACATGTCCGATTCACTCAAACATCCACTCCTGAAAATAAAGGAAGACTTTTTGGCAGTGAAATTGAAATGTGCAAGGTCAATGTATCGGTACGAGCAAATTTCAATGAAGGTAAATAATCTGAATTTCACTTAAATTCAGAGAAAAAATTATGAGACATTGAATTAACTGTCTAGGTCAGCCTTCGCGATGGTATGGGGTTCCACACTGGTTTTCACTCGTCTTTGAAGCCTAATCTCTTTCAAGTTGGCATTCTTGATGGACTGCAAGGACCATCATTAGTCACCACCGTTATCGCCTAGCATCATAAGCCTTAATGAAACTGCCTCGAGTGTGAATTTAAAAAGCGCAGCGCTTTGGTAAGCGTAGTGGGCAACGAAGTAACATAAAAAAGTCTATAGGTTCCCAATCAGCGGGCATTCTCCTGAAGGTATTTCATTTAAACACAATTATTATTCAAGCGGCAGGTTGAAATTACCCTACCTATTCTGTGGTAGACTGTTGTCTTTCCTTTTCAAGAGCCCAGGTTTATTTATACATACGGCGCGTTGTGGATTGCTTTGGGGAAATAACGATCCTACCATAGGTGCATTTAATTTTATTAAATATTAATTTTAATTCATGCAACGGTTTTTGAGGTATATTGGGTAATTCATGCCGATTTTGTAAAGGTACCTACGCATAATGCTCACGTGTTTTGAGTGAAAAGCAAATTGGGTGAATATAAATTTGGAAATTAATGAGATACGAGAGTCTGCCACATTTAACGCGTCGATCTTAAAAAACATTAGTGATTCATTTTATTTATATGTCAGAGTAGGTAGCATGGTCTGATTATGTAGCAATTCCATACGGCGCACATACAGTTTCATCTACCTTTCTACAGGTTGGGGTGTTAGACGTGTTATGTCAGATATTCTTGAACTATGCTCCAACGTAACCACCTGTAAGAGCTGTTTGTTTCTTAAGCTAAGTAGAAAACCCACGAAATTGGAAATTACAATCCATTGCTCATAGAAACTTGTACCAATGTAATTTTTCCTCCTGATACTTGTTCCGTAGGAAGAATAATCTCGCCACAACGTCAGATTTTCTCTCTTAGCATTTGTATTTCGATATAAAGTAATTGGCGAGAATGAAAAACATTTGCTTTTCTCATTATAAAAATGGAAATAGATCTACAAGCCGAAGTAATTCCGGGGTGACTGTGGACCGAAGTGCTTTCTTCGTGAGGCATTGGGTCTTAGTCCTTTAACTAACTCATTCATGGAATAGCTAATCAATTTTTCCCACGGTTCCGCAACCTTTTGGCCAAGACTAACGCATCGTATACATAAAAGAACGAAATTTATTCAGCTGTAAATAGAAATATATTTTGAAAAATAAGAGCCTCATTCCCTGAGAAGCTCATCCACATTTGATGATGCGCCTTATTTCATTACAAGAAAATGGATTATTTGGAAAATTAAGCTGGTTTTTTCTAGAGCATGGTACCTCAGAGGCACTATTAATCTCACTTATAGCGGATTAAATTTATTTTCGAATTTAATGAATTTGTCGTGTGCAAAAAGAACTAATTAGCAGCATTGCACTCGTCATAATGCAAGTACTCTGGAAGATAGACCTTAAATTACTTTTTCACTGGTTTAAGACTCCAAAGGTATACTTCTACATTGGTCTGAAAGATACGGAAAGAATATTTTTACTACGCACGTACGGCAAATGTGATTCATTTATTTAATTTGCTCACAGAATGTCAGCGGCGGCATTCATAAGAAACATAAGCAAATAATATCTAGTAGACCCCACCGTTCAGCCTTCAGATATTATCGGCAAATTAAAAATAATGTATTTTTTAACTCTTCGTGATTTTAATTATAATCAATGTTGAAAAATTCACTAAAAAATAAGATAAAGGGATAAGTTGAAACAATAGATTGAACTGGGGGAAAATAGCATAAAAGTGTCATTTAAATCCTGCTAATAGTTCCAGTTTCAAAATTTCTTATAGACCAAGTTCTACGATTGAAGTTTCTATGGCATATAAGGTGCTTCATTTGTGCTCCTATTTTCTGACTTTCATTTCAATGAAGTTCATTTCATAGATTTTCAGTCACCGTTCACATTCTTAAATCGGTTTATCAGAATCCTCTCTAACAAATGGAGTCGCCATTTTCAGTTAGAAAAGAATATTCCAAGTACACCCATGGCTCGTATAGCACAATTCAGATAAAGCGCAAATTAGTTCTTCGGGAAAACATCCCAACACAGTGTAGCCTAATCAAAAAAATTTAACGCTCTCATGATAAAACTTTAACTTGCGCTAAGTACGCACAAAATTTCCATGATTTTACTCATATTAATAGTACTGCTTGCCTCAAATCTTTTTGTTTATACATTATTCGAAATCCATTGTTGAGCAATGGCCAAAAGCATTACTCGTCATTGAGTCCATATAGCTAGCCTACCAAAGTTATTTATCGCGTCTCCTTAACAGAATGACGATAGTTAATTTAAATCATTAATTATGCTTAGAGCTTGTAAAAATGAGTTTTAAGAAAGCAATATGGTTTAAGACGCAATTTTTGTCGTCATAAGTTATCGCGCGATTGCCTCCAGGTAGAGGGTGTACGCTAAAGCCTTCAAGGTCATCGGCAATCACGGGGGTGAAATGGAGGGGGTGGCAGAGTTGCGTTTGAATAACATCAACACACAAAAGGGTCTGCTATAGAGTCTCAAACACAAAAGCTTCGTTCCCTCTCAGCAGTAGTAGGCCCTCTGCGTCTTGGAATACAGTTCAGCAGTAGATGGTGATTTCTATAGAGCCATAAAGAGTGAATACCCAGAGAAAAATGGCAAAAAATAGGATTGTGGGTAGAAAAATCAAGAAGTTATCAAGGAAAACCAAAAACCTAGAAGAGGAATTGAAAGAGGTAAATTGCTTTGAAAATGGAGAACGTGAAAGCGATATTGCGCGGAAGGTTAAACTCGCGATGTCTTATGCTGAATGAGGACGAAATTGAAACACTAGTTACCTCAGCCGCACCCACTTCAATCAAGCGGTTAACACACACGAAAAGTTCATTCTGAATCTGTACGAATAGGTGAGGGTGGTAATCGCTCCGAGACAGTGGCGGCGACTCCATGGGGCCTGAGGGGGCCCGCGCCACCCTAATATTCGTTACAAATGTGAGGAAAAAATGTGTCAGGCTAGTCAATTTTCCTCGGAGTATCCAGATATCGAGATTCGAGTGATCAGGGCTCCAATATTTATCATATGCCTCTTATAAAATGCTTAGAAAACTTAGACTTCAATACTTTTAAAATTTACCGGGGCAAGGTCCTCGGTTTGGGCTCCCCCAATGTTTTTTGTAAATCGGCATCCCTGCTCCGAGACTTTTATTGAAAACTCCGGCTGGTTTCAGTGTTTTACACGGCAAGCAGGTATTTTCAGTGCGGCGATATCAGGTGAATCTGCAAGTGTTGATTGTGCGGTCGCCGCAACATTTTCTGATGAACTCCAAGCTGTGATTGAAAGCGGCTCCTTTCTTCCTAAACTAGTTTTTGAAGCTAACGAGACGATATTGTTTCGAAAATATTGCAATTTTGTTCATTCATTTTCAGGTAAGGAAAACTGAGTCAGGTTTCAAGCCATTTAAAGACTATTTCACGTAGCTGCTTATGCCTAATGGGACTTCAAATTAAAGCCATCTCTGATTTTAGATTCACAAACTCCGCGAGCAATGAAATGGTATTCAACTTAGCAATAGCCTGTTATTTCAATGAGCAAAAAAGGGGCATGGATAACACAGTAATTGTTTTAGGGTTGTCAGCGAGACAACAGGTCGTTGCTATGAAAAATCTCCACACTAAAAGCGATTCTCCTCCGAGAAAAATGAAGCGGATAATAGCAACTCCAAGAGAGCCAAGCACACCTCCAAGGGAGCAAAGTACACCTCCAAAGGAGCGATGGACATCTCAGAGAGCAATTCCAAGGCGAACCAAGCGGAAAAGGGTACCAAAAATGTTCGGGTCAGAGTGGGACATGACGTAATAGCTAGCGTGTACAATGATCCCGAGCATCCTGCTGGTTTTTCCACAGAACGCAAATTAAATAAAGTGACTGGGATCCCGATAAAAACAATTCGCGAGTGGTTGGAATCTCAAGAGACGTACACGCGTCACAAGCCGGCGAGAAAAAAGTTTGTTAGAAACCGTTACGAAGTAAACTATATAGATGAGTGTTGGCAATGTGATTTAAATGATTTGAGAAGTTTGAAAAAATACAACAATGGGTTCTGTTACATTTTAACCGTAATAGATATATTTTCCCGTTATGCGTGGGCTAGTCCTCTCAAGTCAAAAAGACCAGAGGAAATTATAGAAGCATTTAAGGTCATATTTCGCGAGCGCAAACCATTGAAAATTCAGAGCGATAAGGGAGGGGAATTTGTTAATAGCAAGTTTAAAAGCTTTCTCTCGAATCAAGGTGTAAGCTAGTCCGAGAAAAAGCTTAAAGAAGACGGATGCGAAATTTAATGAAGGTGATTACTTGAGGATCAGTAAAGACAGGATTCCATTCACCAAAGGATACACACCAAATTATACTAAGGAAATATTTCAAGTTACAAACATTGATCAATTGAAACAAATACCAACCTATAAACTGAAGGATTTGAACGGGGAGGATATAAAGGGTAGTTTCTATGCGGAAGAGTTAGTCAAAGTTAGTGTGTCTCCCGACACGGAGTACAAGATCGAGAAAATATTGAGACATAGGGGTAGTGGTCCTAATTTGGAGTATTTTATCAAGTGGGACGGATACCCACCGTCTTTTAACTCTTGGATTTCCGCTTCTTTTGTCCGTAAAATATGAACGAATTTTATCTTACACTACCCAGCGATAGCTCGAGGGATTTTTTTCCAAGAAATACAATCGCTCATTATCGTACAAAGTTGAGTCATCGAATCGATTTAGAAAATAACGAGTGGTATGTCGGTCTTGCTGAAATTTCGATTCCTTCCATTGAGGTAAAAAAAGCTCCCGAGGACATACCTGCTGTTATCGATAACTTTACCCCAGCGTCTCGTGGAGCAGATGAGTTACCTCCTAAGGATAATAGGACCCGGACTGAAGAGGGATTAGTTCGAGGGGATAAAGATGTTATAAATGTGAAACTTCAAGATGGTTCATACTTTACAATTCCCATTGACTCTTACGACAGTATTGCGGCGGCATTTGCAAGACCATAACCATATATTACCTCCAGCGCACGAAAACAAACTTACATTTCAAATGAAGTAATGCGCTATATTGATAGACTGAGGGTAAGGATTAATCAGGTTGGAGTTGATGAACGCATATTACCACGGTCTGTACAAATTTCAGCGAACGGAGTGAAATACTCGTTATCTCCAGGAACGTACGATTCGTTTGCTAACTTATTCAATGAAACTATGTCAGGCTTTAGTGGAAAAAGCAAGGAAAAGATAAAAAATGACCAATTATTATTATCGGCTGTTCTCATTAGATTATCATTGAAAGATTCAACGTTGACAGAGGATGAGTTAGCTGAAGTCATCGATGGTGCCAAGGCAAAGATTAACACTGAAGGCGACATAGGAAAAAGAGAAAAAAGAAGCATTGCAGCCTCCTCAACAAATGTTTACGTTTACACAGATATAATAAAACCTCAATTAGTTGGAGACACCTTGAGTCGTTGCATCCGCATCTTGAATTCAAAAATTGGGGAATATCAAACGTTCAACCTTATTTACTATTACCCCGTCGAGAAAAACAATATCGAGAGTGTTGAAATTCTTTTGGTGGATAAACTCGGTGAACTGATATTTTTTCATAGTGGAGAGCAAAGCTCGATAGTGGTGCTACACTTTATAAAAAAGAACTGATTGACTTTAACACATCATTTGACGGAGAGATGGCGCCAGTGTCGGATCGATATTATGGTTATTATTCCAAACAGGTGGGAGGAGAGATAGGACCCTTGTATAGGGCTTCTTATAGGGTGCAAAAAGGGCGGTGTATCGGGAGTTTTCTCGCTGGTCTGTGGCGATTTGCAAAACCTTTGCTATTTAGTGGGCTTAAGACTGTCGGTAAGGAGGCCGCGAGCGCTGGAGCAGCAGCTCTTGGAGACCTTGGTACAAAACCGGTTAAGGAGATACTGCGCAGTAGAATAAACGATGCGGGTCAGAACTTGAAACGCAAGGCTGAGGAAAAGATAAAAGGCATGTCTGGAGGAGGGTTGAGGATCGTGAAACGTCCTAGGTTAAATAAAATAAAACCAAGTTGCGTAAACAAAAACCAACAGTCAATCAGAAGTCGGAGAGGAAAGAAGGTCGTTGGAGGAGATATTTTTTCGCGATAATGGCAGAGCATATGCTATCTTCGTTGGATTTGTTCCAGCCCAATCCACCGGTGCAAACTAACATCTTAGCAAAAAGACTCGTGTCCTACAAACCCATATCTTCGCTAGATAATCGATCGGTTATAGAATTCCTGATCAAAGACTCTGGGGATGCGTACATGGATTTGAATAGCATATATCTTACATTAGACTTAGCGTGAAACTTTGTAAAAAAGACGGGACTGATTACAATGAATCCGCTACCAATCAACTGGGGGTAGTAAACAATATTCTGCACTCTCTCTAAGAGCAGTGTAACGTTTATTTCAATGGGACGTTGGTCACACCATCAGAGGATAATTACCATTATAGAAGCTACTTGGAAAATGTGTTAAACTATGGTACAGACGCAAGCAAAACACATTTACGAAATGTGGGGTGGGAGTTGGACTCGGACGACAATATTAACATGACAGATGCATCAAATTCCGGTTATACAAGGCGCAAGGGCTGGTTTAAGAACAGTGCAGAGGTCGAGTTGTATGGTAAACTGCACGTAGATGTTTTCAACCAGATGCAGTTAATGATGGATCGAGTAGATATCGGTATAAGACTATTGCTATCTAATCATGCTTTCTATCTTATGGGAGGGAGTGACGATGGACTATTGAAAATTTTAGACGCAACTTTATACGTTCAACATTTCGATATTAACCCATCCATTTTAGTTGCACATAATAAAATCCTGGAAAACAACAACGCTAAATATCACTACAAACGCACGGAACTGAAAACTTTTACTGTTCCTTCTGGTGTACGAACTTTGAGCCTCGACATTGCGATCGTGGGACGAATACCGAAGACAATTATTTTTGCAATGGTTGATAATGAAGCATATGCGGGAAGTTTGAATAAGAATCCATTTGCTCTCTCTCACTATTCGCTCGAGAATTTTTCACTCTTTGTGAACGGTGTGCAAATTCCATCCGAAGGATTACAATGTAATTTTTCAAGTAAAAAGTATTGGGCACGAGCATATGACACGATATTCTCAGGTAGTGGGATTAAGAATTACAATAGAGGTAATCAAATCACTTACGACATGTTTGGACACGGTTATTTTATGTTAGTCTTCGATCTAACACCCGATGATTCGGCTAATGAGGATTATATAAGTCTAGGTGATAGGGGGGTTGTGAGAATAGAGGCGAGATTTGAAAACGAATTATCGAGAACGGTTACGTGTTTACTTTTCTCAGAGTATGATGCAACATTAGAAATTGATAAAAATGGAAACATTATCACAAACTTTTAGTCATGGATGGGATTGAAATTAACAGGTTACTAAGACCACTCAGTATATTTCGCGGAGTTTACGCATCTGATAGGTTACCAAAATCACCACAAAATGGGGTTTACATAATAAATTTAGATCCATCTAAATTACCAGGTTCACACTGGGTTGCAGTCTATTTACACAATCATTTGGCCGAGTATTTCGATTCGTACGGCTTACCTCCTTTTGTCTTAAATATAAGAAAATTTTTAAAGCCATTCCCAGTCACTCGCAACCGCGTTCAAATTCAAAGCTTTCGTTCGGATATTTGCGGTGAATACTGCTGCCTCTATACCGCTAGTAAATCATTAGGTCAAACACTACACAAATTCCTCACACACTTTCTTCACACCATACCTCGTCTCAACGACTGCCGAGCCCTGAAGCTGTTTCATCAGACCTTCAAGCAAATGAGGCGGGCCAAATGTCATCCCAGAGCTCAGCGGTGCTGTTCCCGAATAAATATGATGAGCAAGAGGAGTTGAATATTTGAGAAGAGTCTGTTGCAGAATGCAGATCGTGGTATCTGTGACTTATAGCCAAGGCGGGGCGACGGAGCTTGCCGCCGTCGACGTTGATTCAAATCGTCTATTTTGGGGAAGTTTCAAGAAACATGGGAAGCTCACCGCTGGAGGAAAGAAGCTACGTTTCCCAGACCTCCTACAACGAGATGAGACTTCCTTCAACGAGGGATTCATTTCTCACGCCGAACTTTCATCTACCCTGGAAGCTATGACTGAGGGTGCAACCGCTCTCTACGCATTCAGCGAAGTGTGAGTTCCTGACCGATCTCACGGGACGCACTTCCATCTCTCTCGAAAAAGAGTTAAACTGTCCCCCTCCCGAAAAATGTTCCTTTCTTGCCTTTACCTGCCTCAATCCTTGTCACAAGTTGCGTAATAGTACCTGTGCATTGAGAGATGCACATGCATTAGCGCAATGGTTTCAATACAACCGTCTCAAGGCGGAAGTCGATCCATGTTCTGATGAATGTTCCCCCACCCCTCTTCCGTCATCAACCTCTAAATAAGGACAATAACGTCACCATACATCAGTCGTTATGCAGACGTCGGAGACCTCGGATCTACATCGTCCACCGGTGAAGAGAAAGAGACCCGCTGAACATCCCATTCCTACTTCATTCCACAACTTTAAGAATTTAGTACTTCAAACTGTGTACTACTTGAACAGTGCAAAAACAAAGAGTGTGTGTATTTGATACGATCCCAGCTGTGACTTTGAATCAGTCGTGCAATTTAATCAAGTTGGAAAAAAAAGTGTAATTGTTTCACAAAGCGAGTGGAAAAATATCTTGAACTGTGAAAAGGACGTGGATTTGTTCTTTTAGAAAGGAGAAAAGCATTTTTTAACTTCCTGTTTGTCTTATGCAAATTACTTTGGGAAGACGCATTTGGTTATTAAAAAGACTTTTAACTTATAGGAAGATGAGTGGTTTGCATTTGTGAAACTCTTCAAGCTGATAGATCTTTTCTTCCAGAGACTGTTGGTTGGTCGTGACAAAGTGAGACATTTTCTCGCAACAAAACTAGCAAATAATATCACGGATTGTGATTTTGATCGTCTTGAATTAGAGATGGCACTCATAACGTATGGTTCGGCTGATGAATAGCCTGTGTATGATTGAAAGGCTTTTTAAACTCTGGCACGAATGAGAGTTCTGTAAGTTAAAAGGTCTTGATGTAAGTTCAACCCCTGGCATTGGGCGTAAAAACCTTGTAAGTTGGACATACATCACGATGGAAGCTATTATCGAATTTCAAGGATTTACAGACAGCGATGGGAATTTCATTGTCAAGGAGTAGGCAATCATCGCTGTCCAGAATAAATGCTGTAATACGTGGTTATTTAAATCACCACAGAGATTGCTCTTTATAAAAGAGTCTTCCTGGTTAACACTTTCACTGCGGAGCACGTCTATCGACGTGGTCGCGATCTTCTGCCAGCGGCGGAACACGTCGATCGACGTGCTAACACACTTGCGTATGAAATGGCTTCTGATTGGATTAATTCTATATATACCAACTTGTGCTTAATTATTCTTCTTTTGTATGACCCAGACATCATATATTCGGATCCGTTTTAAGATGCCTTTCTTACATTGAAAGTTATGTTTATCATTACCTCGAGTAACTTTTATCATTTTCTTATGCTCTCTTTTGAGATTTAATGTAATCATTTTGCGAGATAATCGGTGTTTCACATAATTTATTAGTCAAAAAATCCGTAATTAACTTTATAAATGAAATATTATGAAATTTAATTTATATTTTCGAACAGTTCATACCGCGTGGTAAGCTTATACATAGATAATAAATATTGATTATCTTAGAGACAACGACACATTGCTCCTTTTTTCGCCATCTTTAGTATATTTCTTAACGTGTGAAGACTAATATCACAGCTTTGAAAATGATTACTTCTACGACGGTGCTGTGGTAGATAAAAAATAAATAAATATATATATATAAATATATTCCCCCCCCCCCATCTACCACAGTTACAACTGTGTGTGTATATATACATACACAATTGTAACTGTTGGTTGAATCGCGCTATATCCGTCGATTTTGTTAGCGGAGGTTTTCTCTCAGATTTTGTTGAGACAGCTATGTTATGAGTACTACAGAACCCATTGGTACACAATGAATACAAAGTGGAAACTTCGTTAGAAAAAATTCTACCGTGATGAAGAAGCAATGCTGCCGAAAATATTTTCAGACCCGAAACGGTAAGATGAGAATACGCAGAATGGACGTCGGTATAAATTCGCTGTAATTGATATTTCTGGAACAGGATACCATTACGTCCTAAAGGAAACTTTTGCTGGTGTCACATTCTGTGTTGTAATCAGTAAAATACACGACAGATTCAACATTTTGCTACAATAGCTGTGCTTCTGACCTACTAGTAGGTGAGCAACAATTCAGAAGCAATGTACTACAAAGTGACGGCACGGTTGAAAATTAGCCTGAAGTTTTAGATTCAAGAACGCAGAACAGACGTGAACGTGGAGGAGAGACGTTCTGACATCGGGCAGTGCAATTTCAGCTCCAGTACATTAGGTCAGTGGTATCCATAATGGGGAAAAGAAGACGCCAAGTAGAAATATCTCCCCAATATCTAGGTAAGTTTTTACCTATTTTAATAATTTGTGTACAGTGCTAATTCTCAAGTTTTCATTTTCTATAAGCTAAAAAACGAATTTTCTATTTAGGGGAATCATCGAAACAAAAATTTTTAAAAATAGGGATTTCCAAAAACAAATTATCATCTTCTTCAGAAGTACAGTCAACTCCAGGTAATTATTGCTTTATTACTTCATCTGTTTAATTGAGATTGCTCGGACACACTCGGACTAACTATTAGCTCTTTCACTCTTTGCATTAACGTTTTAGATTCTGATTCGTCGTTGGATCCAGTTTCTATACCCAAAGAGTCTCCAGCTGGTCCTTCAAATGCCTCTTCATCAATACTTGGTAAGAAAAGCAAACATTTTCCAAAAATTGATGACAAAATATCTGCCTGTTCAAATTTGCACCTTCTTTGTGTTTTTTATTTATATAATTTATTTTATTCTATCGACGAATGTAGGAATGCCTTCACCCAACGCAATTTCGGGATACAGAGATAGAAATTTACCAGAGAAAGAAATTGAAGCGATCCTGGAAGATGATATTTCCGGTTCAGGGGACAGTGATGACAGCTTTCTTCTAAGTAGCGACGATATGGAGGATGATGGAAGCACCGAATCCGAAGACTGCGCATATCCAGAGGATGATGACGCTTTCGAAGATTCATCCATAGGTATGTGTGATAGCTCCTCAAGTTCCCTAAGCCATGGCTCAACTGTGACTCCGGGTTTGTCTATCCACGCGCGTCGCACTGACCGCACTTGGTCTATGGAAACACCCGCATTACCAGAAATGACTTTCACTAGACAGAGGAATTTGAAAGTGAAACCAAATGGAGACACTCCATGGGATTTTTTTCGTCTGGTATTCACGGACCAAATAGTAGAAAAAATTATTCAAGAAACAAATAATAACGCGGACTGTTTCTTGAAAGAGAGGCTATCTCCTCGCGCACGCATAGGATGTTGGAAACCTGTCACAAAGAATGAGTTTTTCGTGTTTATGGGGCTACTACTGCACATGGGACTGATCCAAATATCTCAGATTCAGGATTACTGGCGGAAAGACAAGTTTTATAACATCCCTTTCTTTCCCTCACACATGTCTCGGGACAGGTTTCAAATAATTTTACGAGTATTACATTTTGCACCTGCCGAAGGGACACAAAAACCACGTTCATCTGACCGCCTTCAGAAAATAAGGCCACTGTTAAATTATTTTGATGACATAATGGATGAAATATATTACCCTTCCCGAGAATTGAGTATTGACGAGTCCATGATTTTATGGAGGGGGTGATTGTCTTTCAGGCAGTACATCAAAGGAAAAAAACATAAGTTTGGTGTAAAGCTATACATGCTGGCTGAACCCACTGGCCTTGTCACAAAAATTTTAGTTTACACAGGAGCCGGGGAAAACTCTGAGGGAGGGCTTGGGCACGCGGGCTGTGTTGTTCATAAACTTTTGCAGGCATATGGAAGAGTAGGACACTGTGTATTTATGGACAACTACTTCACCAGTGTGGACATTGTTGCAAGTTTAGCAGCAAATAAAATTTTGTGCACTGGCACGTTGAGGACTAATCGAAAAGGTAATCCCACGGAAGTTACTGCGAAAAAAATAAAAAAAGGAGAAGTTGTGGAAATGTGGTCCGACGACGGGGTTTGTGTGCTAAAATGGAAGGACAAAAGGGAGGTGACAATGATTAGCACACAGCACTCGGGAAAGTTGGTGAATAGCGTGAGCAAAAGGAAAATTGAAAGGAGGGTTCCTGAAGCTGTGAGGGAATACAATAAATTCATGGGTGGTGTTGATAGGTTAGATCAACTTTTGTCCTACCACATAACCTCAAGAAAGACCTTGCATTGGTATAAAAAGGTTGCTCTCCATATTGTGCAAATAATGCTATTAAACAGCTTTCAACTGTATAAAATGTATTCAAAGGGAGAGAAAAAGAGTCTACAGAGTTTTAGACTCAGTATTATAGGAAAACTCGTCAGTTTTGGCCGGACTCAGGAAAACGTCATCGTTTCCCAAACCCAACCACTAGAGATGCACTTTCCCAAGTTCAACCCCATGACAGCTAAAGGGGATAGAAGGAAACAAAAAAACTGCCGTGTATGTACAAAAAAAGGAAAACGCCAGCAAACTATATACCACTGCCCTGATTGCGCAGAAAATCCTCCTCTTTGCCTGGAAAAGTGCTTCAAAGAGTTTCACGGTATGATTGATTAAATTACGTGCATCATGTTTGGAGAATATGTTTTAGTTATGTTTGTTTATGTGACTGTTTTTATCATATTCTTGTATATTTACTGACGTTTTATTTTTTAATGTTCATAAAACCTGATAAAACATTTGTAAAAGTCATTCTATTTTTATTTTTTTTCTTGCTAAGAATGCAAATTGTTAATCTAAATTCGAGATAAATACATATTATCCTACAAATTAAACTTTTACCAATTTATTAGTGTATTTTCAACATAGAGGAGTGCATGAATTGTAATATACCTCTACTCTTTTCCACCACTCTTCAAGAACCATCGAGTATATAACCATTCAAGCGGGGAGTATAAAAGATAGTGGTCTAAGATAGGTTTCCAAGGTAAGTATAATGAGGCTAGGCATAAAAATTACCTAATTCCGGTATATACCTCAAATATGTGCAGAAGATCAACATCAAAATGTTTATTCTCCCCATCTAAGGTGAACGTCCAAAAATGTTTTGTGCATAAAATGTACGATAAAAAAAGAGCATCAGGTGGGATTCCGAAGTCAAATATTCAGTTAATGGTACGAGGGTAGTAATTAAATACGGATCAACTATCTACTTGTTTTAATCATCGATATTTAGCGACTAAATAAGATGCATTTATGCATTAGAAAATTTACAACCTTCTGTAATACGGGTTGCATAACCACGGACCATTGTCAACGGCGGACCACGTCGATCGACGTGGAAAATAAATTATCCAATTATACCGAAAAAAAAATTGAAAATTTTAGTTTGGTGATACTGGATGTTCATTACATCCAATTTCAAACCTGTTGGCGAGAAAAAAAAATTCCGCATTTTTGGATCATAGGGCACCTGAACAGTCGCAGTCAAAGTGGAAACAACTATCACGGCTTGTGCGAATACTCTGGAGATGTGGATAATTCAGAATTGGAGAGTATACTTTACAATTATACTAAAAATTTTAAATATCTATTCACAAAGGGTGCTCAAAAAGCTGCCTTCTTAACAAGTCTTTTTCCCAAGGGAATTTGTGTGGCTAATCTGGAACTTTATGGGTGTCCCTCATTCGCGAAAATAGCTACAATTGAGGGATGTTTAATTGTAATTCATATGGATGGTAATCTACAGTGTGCCAGAAAAAATTGTTTTAAGCTGGCTGATTGGTGTATACGAAAAAAAATTTGTTGAAATAAAAGAATGTAAACCTATACCCTGTGTTGTTATTTAATAAAAGAGCATAAAATCTTTTAAGACATTTTTTTATTGTCAATAAATATACATATCATCTTCAATTTTGAGTATAAACTTCATCACTTTCAGACGAGTACCTTTAGTAGCCTCTGTGGTACCATAATCCACTTTTGATTGTCTATGGTCTGTGTAACACACAGGTTTTGGACCGTCAATACAATCACTTTGAGTTCTCGTTCCTCCTCCTTTTGCGTAGACTCGAGGCCGGATGCATTCGCACACATCACACCAGATGATTGGGTGTTGATTTTCCGCGAGGTGTCGCTTCTCCGGATCGGTAATGTCATCCTGAGTAGTTACATTAAATCTCTCCACTACCCCATTCTCATTCTGGAAGCCGGAGAAAGTCACCTTCTGTCCGACCACTTCAAATGTCTTTCTTTGGTGCCGGAATACACAGTAGTAAACTGCCTTAAAAGGTAACGAGAGCACAAAATCTTTGCCTCGATGACGGATGTCTACGATGTAAGTATCAGGATCTGACTGCTTCTCCACCCGGAGATTGGTGTGCTCCAGGGAGGCTTCGGGATCTCTTTGCAGCTCAGTGACAGTTCTGGAAGCCATGCTAACGTTGAATGAGCTAATAATCATACGGGAGTCATTTATATGCGAGAGTGGGAGGAGTCACGTTGCAACCGCACGAGTAGGGTGATGTAATGTCGGGGGAGAGGGGGACAAGCATAACTGACTTGAACTGGTTACGCTCCCACGGATCACGTCAGAGTCATTCCCACGCTCGAGTCTTGAGTTGATAAACTCGAAGCGTTGGGGAGCGTGATAAGGGAGTTCGAGTCGGTGGGACAGAAAGCATGTGGAGCGTGAGAAGAGATCTGGAGAGTGATAACTGGGTGTAATCGGCATTAGGGTGATGCAATGCCGACTGGTTATTGCAATTCACGTTTTTGAAATGACGTAATGTCGCTCGAATTTTGGTGGCGGGGAGGGGAGGGGCTTGTGCAGCGAGACGCCTCTCCTCGCAGTTGCTACGCGGAAGTGACCTTGGACTGTGCTCGTTTTCTTTTTTTCTCCCTACTGACAATAAGTCTTGTTTGCAGATAATAAGCAGTGATTACTTATTTTATTTAAATGAACCTTTGTTTAATTTTCCAAGAAAAATGTTTGAGCTTAAGTATTACAACCAATATGAATTTTTTGGACGCAAATTCCTAACCTTTATAAGTTTTCTAATATGTGTTTTCTTTCTAAGTATGGTTTAGAAGACATTTGACTGTAGAGGGCTAACTTCTTTCAAAATCTATCATAAAAGACAGTGCTATTTCATGGTGAGTTACCTAATGTTGTATTGAAGTAACTGAGCATAAAGTATTTTACCCTGCAGGACTCGCGTCCCTTTTTGGAACGCGAGTACTCCCGCTGAGCTTTAAGGCTCAATTTTCTTTTTCAAGTCCTCACCTATTTAATTCGATCATTTTTCCTCTTCTCTTGTTTAAATCTAACTAATAATTCAATCGTGTCAGGCGAACCATGATGGAACTCCTTCATGATGAAACAAAAAGGAAGACAATGGCAGGTTCCACAATTTAATTATTACTGCGACCGGTTTCAATACATGGTATCATCATCAGGCACTTTTGGTGTAACAGTTTTCACTTATATAGTAGTCATGAGGCATGGGGGGGGGGGTGGAGGAGATAATAGGGGAATGGTTAACAGCGTCATGGATTGGGTGTTAGGTTAAGGGGGATTGGTTAGCAGCGTCTAGTCGGGGGCCAGTAGGAATGCGAGGAAAGGTATAGTATGTAGGCGGGGGAGGAAGGGGAGAGTGGTCAGGGTTGTGAGGGAAACTTTGAGGGGGGCAGGGGGGTATGGTTGAGAAAACACATTGAGAATGGGGGAATTCAAAGAATACAATTGTTCGTTCACTTACATTACCTACGGGGAATTTTGGCTTCGAAGAATTTCTAGCTGCTCCAAGGCGTCGAGTCTGGCGCCGTTGCTGACTTTGTAGAGAATTTTTGGATGAAAATTACTTTCATGACCACATTCTAGGAGATGTCTAGCAAAGTTCGAGGAATGGTTGTTGTTTATAAAACATGATCGATGCTCTTTGATCCGAATGTCGAAATTTCTTCCGGTTTTGCCAATATAGGTGCCATTGCGATCACGACACACAAGTTGATATACGTCACTCCGCTTCATATCACTGATTTTGTCTTTGGTATTGCACAACAAGCTGCCTAAGGTTCTCAACCTGTAGAACGTTGGCTTTATCTCAGTCTTCGGGAACAGTTTAGACAGTTTCGATGATGTTTCACCGAGATATGGGATTCTGCACCATTTCACTCTGTCCTCTTTCACTTTTGATTTATATATTTCGTTTATGGCGAGACGTTTCACTTTTTTCTGGTCCATTCGCTCAATTAGTTTTTCCGAGTACCCGTTGGACTTCGCAATTATTTTGATGGTGTTCAATTCCTTCTTCACGTTTGTGCTCGGCTTTGGGATCATGAGTAGTCTGTGAAGCATGGAGTGAATGGCAGAAATTTTTTGGGAGAAGTGATGCCTTGACGTTGCCGGAATTATATGGTCAGTGTGACACTCCTTCCTGTAGATTGAAAATTCGAGTTTCTCATTGCATCTTTTGATCACTAAATCTAAGTAGTTCAAAGTTCCTTCTGACTCAGTTCACTAGTGAAATTGATATTCTGGTGTATTTTATTTAGAAATGTAACAAAGCTGTCTAATTGCCTTCGTGAGCCAGTCCACACACAGAAAACATCATCTACATATCGGTACCAACAGAATACGTTCGTCATCAGTGGATTCTTGGCCAACCCTGACCACTTACCTTTTCCTCACCCCCTACATACTATACCTTTCCTCCCATTCCTACTGGCTCCCAACTTGACGCTGCTAACCAATCCCCCTTAACCTAACACCCAATCCATGACGCATTCAACCATTCCCCTATTATCTCCTCCACCCCCCCCCCATGCCTCATGACTACTATATAAGTGGAAACTGTTATACCAAAAGTGCCTGATGATGATACCATGTATTGAAACCGGTCGCAGTAATAATTAAATTGTGGAACCTGCCATTGTCTTCCTTTTTGTTTCATCTAACGAATAATGCTGAAATGGTCCATTCCATGAAAATCAAGTCCATTTACGCCTGATAAAATATGTAATTATATCTTCATCGCGAGTGTGATATAAAATAGATTACCTTTACTTGTTATTGATTTATTGACTCGTAAAACCACAACACAGTATTAATATTAGGACAGAAAGAATATTATAAGGCAAAATTAGCTATGGTCATTATTCTGCAAGCATGCACCATACAATAAATGTGTATGCTCGAGACAAATACACTTTCCACTATTTTCGCAGACATACCCGGTAAATATATTTTTCGTGTATCCACAGTCTACACACATTTTTCAAATATCAGTGAACTTTTGGTTCTCTGTTTTTTTAGTTGCCTTTGGTTAATCTATTCTGTTAGTAATACTAATCTCCCAAACCCTGGTTAGTATTGATAGGCTCGTCTTAAAATTAGCCCTAACTCTTTGGGGAGTGATTTTATGGTTCCCCTTCTTTACGTGTGTTCATCTACGAGCCGAGCTGACAATTGCCTTAATAACGCTCTCCGAGATTTCACTTCTAAGTTTTTGTTTCCGGGGTAAAAATGTGAGAATTTACCACGGAAATATTTAGCATAACGTAAATACTTGGCATAGGACAACGCCGTGCATTTTTTGATACATTATACGCCGTGCATAACTGATCTTGTGTATCTATTCCCGATTTTGCCATGTCATAAAAAGGTATCATTTCCGGCTTTTTTTCATCTCCACTACATTCATCATTTTTTTGTTATAGTTCATGGTTGATATCATAAACACAAATTTATTCTTTCTTGGAGTGTATGACGCAAAAACAGTTCTTGCAGAAATCAAATAAACTGGATTCCTTATTTTTTTGTTTCAACAAAAAAAGTAGGCAATTCCCGCTTATTTTCTCAAATTGTTCCAATCACGGCGAGTCGGAATTTCCAGAGTTCATTTACTAAACAAAAACTGGCGAATAAATTGTCAAGCGAAATATTTATACCTGCTGTACTGCTGATGGGGAGCATAAATTCTTCACGATATCCTTCTGATATCGTGAAGAGTTTATTCTCGATATCCTGATATCGATGATTGTTGACCGAAAACGATCCATCAGGTGGTTTACCAGCATACACTTCAAAGATCTAAGTATAAAATATTCTCGCATCTACCTCGCAATGTAAAATTTAGTATCCCGTATTTGTTGGGCATACTGGGGATTTATTGCTGGAATGCGAAAAGACTTCGAAATTTCACAATTTTCTCATAAATGGTTCTGTATTCACCAATAATGTAAGAACTTTTACGATTGTCAAATTTTTCAAATATCTCATAAAAACATCTATCCAAACATTTTTTGTCTTCTTTGCTGTTATTGTTTGTATTTTCTATAACTTTCGCAAGCAAAAAATCACTGCCAGCATGCTGAAACAGAATACTCACGGTTTTGTGGCGGAACGGGCGCAGTTGAAACTTCAGCGAGAAGAGCACCTCCAATATCTGTGCACTCTCTATTCAGAATGACCGTGTCCTCCGAATTTAATGGCCGCCGAGTGGCGAAGTGAATACACTTTTCGAAAAGAGGTGTAATTATAACGAGCCGTAATTTATAACATTGTGTGAAATCAATACAAGTAGCTTACTTTGTGTCAACTATAGCGCGCTTGTAATTACAGTAGGAAGAGCAACAGTGGCTTCTCAGACATACTCCCATGTAAATAGTTTTGACTTTCAAAATATCAAGCCGATTTGGCAGAAAAAGAACCTTTACTTAGAGTATAGTGTTAGAGGTTATCCATAACAGCCTACATTGTGTCCATACAGGCAATCAGAGAAAAAGGATAGGCTAAGGGTGAGAATCAAAAATGTAACGCGAGCACTCGCGTTGAGCCTGAGGGGCTCACACCGTGTGATAATGAAAAAAGTATCATATTTTAACCTTATGATAGGTTGATCGGGATATTCTGCGCATGTAAAACGTAGCCAAAAGAGTAAAGCCGTGTCCCAATTGGCCATTTGGCTATGCCAATTCCAGGATTTAGCCATGACGCCATCTTGGAAGGATGTCCTAACTCGTTAGCCAGCATAAGGGAGGGAATTTAGGCAGCTAACGCGGCCGCCAGATTTAGGCATCGAGGAGTGCATCCTTCGCCCCACTTTTCCCATGATTCAAAGCGTGCAAAGCGTCTTCAGGAGAAAGGGCATCATGGCTGTCAACAAGGGATAGTACTTGTTTGCAAGTAGTGTTGATATTTTGAGACTTGTTCGAATAATTATTAATTTTTATTTTGTTTATAATAATGAAATTGCGTTAATGGAAGTGTAAGAATTACGGAGAAATTAGTTAAAGAGAAGGCGGCGTTAATTTTAATGCTAATTAATGTTTATATGCTTCTTGTGTATGTACATGTTATTTTATAACTTTTTATACCGATCACATGTTATCTTTTGCTACCGTTTACTTTTCTAACGTGTTAAATAATGCTTATTGATGTTTATATGCTTCTAATATATTCTTAATTATGTAACACTATGTCTAAATTCTTATTTAACACTTTTTGTACATTAGGTTAACACCCGTAAGAATAAACAATGATTATTATATGTTATAGGACAAAGTCCCGAAATTGGAATCGGAATAAGTAACAAAAATTAAAATGTATGGTGATTAAAAGATGATACCGAAACCTGATTTATGTACGTAAACCATACTTACAATAAATGTTGAGAATAAATCCCAAATCAGACGGTAACCGTTTGAATAGACTAAATAGACATGTTCTAATAATACAAAACTAAAAATTAAATTGCTAAAAAATAAGGAATTCAAACAAGTACTTGGTTGAGAGACGATTTAAATATTACAAACCAATTAAAAGGGATATACGTTAACATTTCGCCACAAACTTAGCTAAAACCTCTTTAACAAAACCATACGGAACTAAAATTACGAATTTGAAAGTATACCCCTACTTTACTATTACAAAAAGGTTGTCTAAGATACTAAAATTATGATTAAATACTCTTCTCCGACATCTAATACTCAAAATCACATTTTAACAATTTAGGGTGGGTTTTGTTCATCATTTGTTCAAATCATTCCGATTATCTCTTGTTTTGCATTGGCCTAGTGCCCAGTAGATGGCAGCACCTCCGTAAGGATGTCCCAATTCATGCTCCCTTGTGGTTGGCTGCCCAGAATCTGGCTGGCTAAATACATGATGCCTAATGGCTAACGAGTTGGGACACGGCTTAAGGAAAAGGTAAAGAAAATCTAAGGGCATTATTGAAAATTTGTCAAGAACTATTAACCCTTTCGAGACCGCGGAGTTTTCGTCTTAGCTTGACTGTTGTACCGAGCCCCAAGAGACTCTTCTTTCTCGTGGTACGGAGCATTTTTGGAGGGCATTCGTTTGGAAGGGTCTCGCTGAACCTTTTTCGACCCCTCCACGGTGGGACTCCGCATTATCTCGGACTCCGAGAGTAGTTCTGCTCCCTCCTTTCCGGGTTTACGACCATACCTGCGGCATTGGTTCCCGGTCAACTTATGTATTGCTTATATGTATTTAGCAAATGGATAATTGTTGCTTGCACGTGAATTACAGACATAGAATATAATTCCTCATTTTTATCTGAGCATTGTCAAATTTTAAACGAAGTTCTAAGGCCATTATCAAAGTATTTAACGCAGCAACAATTTCCATGTTGATGTTTATACATAACTCGAGATATAAGTTAATATTTGTCGTAGAATTTCGTTTAAAAATTCTAAACGCTGCTCAAAAGACAAACAATTCAATTCTTAGTTTATATTTCTTGAGAAATGAACAAATATTTATTTCGAAAATTGACTCTATAAACAATTGTATGACGGCTGTCCCTTACCGCTGAGAGGGGTTATAAAAGACGAAGGGTCCGGGTACCTGCTCCCGGATTCGGAGGGTTAATCCTAAAACCCGAAGCGTTGGGTCCCGAGACAAAGGCGACCTAAACCCACGACCGTCCTGAAAGGGGGAGAGCTAGAAAACGTATATATACGGGTTTCGTTTTCTTGACCGGGAAAATGTCACATGTACATATACGCCCGTGGTCTCCCGGGTCAGGAAACGTCCACACGTATATATACGTGTACGGTAGGGAAAATATCAACAATGTGAGCCTAGCAGGCTCAGCGCGAGTTCCGGAGGGTTAAGGTGAATAATTTTGCCTGTAAAATTATCAATGTAACTAGTTGAATAACAATACATATTCTCTGATGAACGTACTTTGTTGAGTTACTACGCCTCTTACACGTAACGCACCTTTTGATACCAAACAGAATATGCATATCCTCCGTCTTGTTTTCATAATTTCTGCCCATTTAACCACTCAGTAAATCGGCTGAACTTAGGTTAATTTACTGCTGAATGCCCAAATTAATTCTCTATTTAAATCTAAAAAGTAAGGGTGGAAATTTAATGAATCAATTTAGGGATATCTGAAAATGAAATTGCCCCTCCTGAAATGTTTGAATCCGATCGTGGAATGGATCGAAATCTGATCCCTACATGCCTTCACCAGCAATCAATAATACATCTGTCTTAAAAATGATAATTCTAAGTTCCATTGTGCACTTCTCTACCCAAGTAACATTGACCGTTGGGCCTCGGTTGGGGAACCGTAGTTCTAGTAGTAGTTGGGGAACCGTTGGGGAACCATCCACCTACAATGAGCCAACCGTACGGTTGCTCATTGTGGGTGGATGTGCCTACCAATTTCCGCTGTTGGCCCAACGCAGATATTGTTCGTTTGCCCAACGAAACGGTTTATGCTGTTGGCCCAACGGAAATTTGTTTTGACAGTCAGTGCTACCGACTATGTGCAGGCAGAATAATTATTTTACCTTTGATGTATCCAATTATACTCCAAGTTGATACAATCAAATGAAGATAATGCCAAACAAATGGTAAACTTTACCTCATGTCTCATCATATCATAATGCGTCCGATTCACGTGTCCGTGGCTTTGTAAATTAGTGGTATTCCTACACGTAATGATAAATTTACTGCAATAACGACATGTCGCAGTTTTTCCCAATTTTTTATGAAAAAATTTCCATAATTGACTTTCTAAGGGAGCCGTATAAATATTTTCTTTCACTAGAATATCCAGTCTACTTGGATTAAATTTCAAAATAACAATATAGCCGCCGACAAGGGCGCAGCTAAGAATTAAGGCAAGGCCCTATTGGAAAATTCTTAAAAGTCTTACAGAAATTCTTATAAGAATTCTGTAAGACTTACAGGATTTTATAAGTCTTACACAAATTCTTATAGGATTCTATAAGTCTCACGGAAATTCTTATAAAAACTCTGCATTTCTCAGAATTCTATAAGAATGTTGTGCGGGTTGCATACCTTTCGGGTTTTTATCCAGCAGGCGTGTCACCATAACTTATGCTGGCAACTGATAATATAATTCTACATAAGATAATTTTTGGAAATTAATTATAACTCTTATTTAAGTAATGTTCTGCTAATTTTCTGGTGTTTTCAGAATGGTATTTGACATAAATGGTTCCAAGAAGCGGAGGCTATTTTAATTCGACTTGTTAGTATATATATCCCAGAGGGCACATGAAAAATTGTAGGCTTATAAGATCTGTCTGTTTCGAGTCTAACTTAACCGATGGAAGTTCGATATGGGCCGTGAATAAGCACGATGTATACTACGATTGCATACGTTGCGGGATACGGTTCACATGGTTCCCTAGCAACCTAAACTTGTTTGGTTGTTAGGTTGCTAGGGATTGCTTTTATATGTTAATCATTCACTATGTCTTTGTGAAAGCAGTTAAATAAAATAAGTCGAGTGCTTCTAACAAAAATAAGGCATTGACCTCATTTCGTAAGTCTTACAAAACTGGCATTCCTATAGGATTTTATAAAATCATGTTACCTTAACGTATCTAGTATAAGTGGAAGTTTTAATGAAAGCAGTGTTTCAATGGACAAAGTGAGTGATTTAGTCCCCTCTGAAGGAAATGAGATTGAATTTGTATGAGTAAACCTAAAAAACATCTGCACTATTATTATTTTATGGAAAATACATCAACTATTACACTCAACCAGTGTTTCTGTGATTCCTATTAATATCCCTAAATCTTGCACTTATTAATCCAATTAAGTAAAATGGACTAAACTTAAAAATTTCGTTACCGAAGACCAGAGAATAGGAATTGTGAAGGCGATTGAATCAAATAACTCAGGGGTGTACATCTTGCAGTGTGGCATGTTTGAAATTAAGGATGATTTCTTCGATTTACCTCTTCGAAGTGGTACCATTGGTATATTTGTAGTAAAAAAATTAGTACCTGGATGCAAATGGCAGTCCACCCAGATTTTATCTAAGTGTGTTTTGTTGCCCTACAAAGAAGATGGACAGTTTTTGTGTGCCATATTGTAATATGGAAAGGTGCTGTTGAAATTTTCCTAATATTGTCCTAATACAAATTGTCCTAATTTGTGAAAAAAAAAGTTGGGGACCTTCTAAACTGATATTGATTTTTTGTTTTCCTATTTTAATCACTGTAAACTTACTTTGTCCTATAGCATTGATTGTTAACGTATTTAATTTAATTTTGACTTATAGGGAGTTAAAGGTAAAAATTCTATCTACCGGTACCGTGAGAGTGAGTGAGAAGGTAAATTAAGTTAACTCTCATTCTATAAAAATGAGAAATGCCAGTAAAATAAAGCTTTTGTTGGGAAACGGCCAGGATTTAAAATTGGCAGAATTTAAAAGGGCCAACGGTTGGAGATTTGTTGGCCTTGGGTTGGGAATACGAAGGCTCGACTGTAATGCTCTGTTGGCCCATCGTTGGGGAATCGTTGGTTGGGATACGGTTGGCGAGGTGGCCAAATCATACCATGGGCCAACCGCTGTGTCCCACCATCTGCCAACAGAGGGCCAACCAAAAATGTTACTTGGGTAATGATGTCTATATTAAGTCTTGTAAAGGAGGATGGAAGACCCACCCTCCAGACAAGAGAAATACCCACTTTTTCGGAATCCAAAAGATATTTGAAGGCACCTGCAACTGTTAAGAAGTTAATAAGATACACTTGTAGCATATGCTTGAAAATAAAAATTTATTTGTTATATTAGAGCTATTTAGTAATAATTTGTTCTTCGTGGGGTTATATGCGGTCGTCGTACACACTAGTTAAGTTTTTTCGTACACTTACACGATCCATTCACATTGAAAACTATATTTAAAAAATTAGGAATGAAACATAAAAATAAATTTTGGCGAAAAACTCGCAATGAAGGCAGATAAAGTACCATAAATATATATACCAGCGGCGATGAATCCGGAATCTGAGCCCCACATTCCCTTCACTAGCAATCAATAACACTTCTGTCGTCTCAGGACACCTGACCGTCGGGCGGTTACATTTATAAACGAGCCGTTCACCGTTACGAGTATATTTTGATATTATCCAGAATTTAAACCAGTAAGAGCCTACTCTTAGAAAATACAAACACCTCTCAAATTTATTTATTAGTGTTGTGATAGGTGATGAAGCACCATACGTCCTAATGATGTAGTTTTGTGATAAACGAAGAATTACAACGGGAAAAAACTGCATGCTCTCCTATCGAAAAATTTATCTTAAATGAACATGAATTCAAAACAATTTTATAAAGAAATAATTCAACAAAATATTTTTCACAACAAAAGTACCTTCCTTTAATTCCATTTACTCTATGCAATGTATCTTTTGACTGATTTTATAGCACGTGGATATCACTATAAGATAGAAGCCGGGTCATGTTTACAAGGCAGGGTGATCCGTAAGATGTAAATTTGATAATTTTCTATTAAGATGAGATTTCTCTGGATTACCGTGATATCATTAGGGATGTATAATGTTATTCTTACGTAAAAAGTGTATAATAAATTTCAATCGTCAATGGAGGGAATGATGTCAACTACAAACCTTAATTATAATTAGTAAATATCATTCAAGTCTGGGAATAGTTACTAAAGTGTATTGATTTTATTAAAAAATGATGATGTGCAATACTCGTCCATCACAAGTTAACTAATTATTTCGAGTAGAAGGCGGAATACTTTAAAGAAATCACTGTCGTAGGATAATTAAATTCCCACACTCCCCTTTATTTCATAGTTTAAATAGTTTCCTAGAATTTTCTCAAAAAACGTTTCCTAACAGGATTACATTAATTGAAATTAAAGAAATGCATTTTATATTGTTTCAACAAATTATAAGGAAAAAAATATTTGTGGATATTTTACGCTGAAACTTAATTTTTAAAAATTGGAATTTAAACTATAAACTGTTTATCAGATTTGAGAAAGAATTTCTTTCCGTGAAACCGTTCACTTCCTATTCGGCAAAAATTTAATTGAAAAACAGCATATTCTAAAAGGAAAATTATCGCTTTTATATGTAGATATGGTCCGTTACGCCATTTAACATAATACACACAAGTCCAGGAATCCGATATCGATAGCCCTGACATCAACAAAATTATCAGCGCACACCGCCAAGTACTTGAAACGAAACCAAGAATTTTTCAAATTGTACTCATAATAAAATAATAAGGCGTATTAAGACATTTTTATGGCGAAAACAATTTTTGCATTATTTTAACCTAACTTACATTTACTTAAGTGAAAAAGCAAGCAAGAGGTTATGAACGTACACATTTCACAGAACCCCCAGAATGATCAATATGCATGCATGGAAACAATTTTTACACAAATAATTAACCCCATTAAATTTTACGGAATATAATAAAAAAAATCTATTGGCACGAGACTCGTGAAATTTCCCACCACCATGCAGCAAGCCAATTATTAATAGCTAATTAAATTCCCAAATGCAAACCACAGGGTCCAAAAAGCGTTACGCATACTTCAAAATTATGTTAACACATTCTGTAAGAAATAATAATAAAATTCGGATACATGTATAAGTATACGTAGGTAGCGTAATAGACATAGTTAATAAATGACGCAAGCATCTTACCGTGTGAAGACGTCTCTCCGTGTGGATACTGTCATGTATGGTAATGGTGATACCGACGATCGCCAATAAAAGCTTAAAGCACCTTTTAACATCCATCCAGATGACAAGGGGACAGTGTCAGACCCTGGATTACTGGACCCGGTCTCAGGAGGAAGTTGGGAGCAAGAGTTTGGTTGGACCAAAAGAATGGTGACCACGTGATGGCGTTCACGACTTAAAGAGCGGTACTGAAGATATCACCAGATATAACATACCCATTACCAGTGCCAGCTTGCCTGATTTATTCTAGTGCTCTTCGGTCAAGCAGGAAGCCCAAGGAAGTTTTAGAGAGAAGTCAGAAAGTATCTTCGAAGCAAACAGGAATGGATATAATACAGAAACGGCCAAGGGAAATAGCTCAGAGAATGAGGTTTGAAGGTAATTTAGAGCAGTGGTCGTCAATGGCTAACGGTACACTGCTATTAACAAACCAAGTAGAGACCCTAAAACCTTAAAGGCCTGGAAGCGTACATGGTCACCAGGGGAATTGAAGAGACCCTCGGCATCTGAGATAGGACAGCAGATTAAGTTAAGCGATGAAGGGAGATGAGGACTTTGTTGAACTATTGCACAGGAGTAGAAGAGAGGAGATAAAGACCTTCCACTACGGGTACTGTTCCCCTCGGCAGATCGATTTGAATGAGTGCACCTGTGAATGAGTAAATTCCCCGACAAAAGGACGCAGAGAGTCGCGCATAGCGCGCAAGCCCGGTTCTGGCAAATGGGAGACGACCTGAAAGAGGGAGAATTGTCCCTGTTGGTGCAGCGGTGGGAGTGAAAGATATCGCGGGAGGTTGAGAAGTGAGTGCGAAAAGCGTTCGGGTCGGTTTCATGGGTGGGAAGGTGTATAGCAGTGGGAGGGAAATTAAACAGGAAAGAAGTGCTGGACAATGGAAGAGCTGGGGGAGAGGTAAATATGGGTGGGACAAAATGATGGAGGTGGGCAGGGCAAATCAATAGTTTTTCATCCACCCTATCCACCCGCCTACGGCTGATTGCCTCGTTCCACGATTTCTGCACTAGAATTCATGGCGAATTAATTGATTGAGTTCAAAAAAGTATTACGTCCTACGACCCCTAAACCTCCACTCTTGTGAGATATGCTAAAAATCCTATCAGATCCCTGGGCCCTGAAATCAGGGCCCTGAAAGTCAAGTTCTGAGAAATCTCTTGAATAGCGTGAAAGGCAGATCACTGCAAAACATTTCCATTGGTTGACTACGAATAAGGAAATGGACAATATTTTAAATGCATTTAAAGGTTTTAGGCAGAAAAAGTGTTGCTGAGTTTTATTCCGAATTGATGATTGGGGAATAAAGAAGGAAACGTGAAATTGGAAATTTCGGAGAAATCTTATTTAATGACTAATCTTATAAACGGTTATTGATGTGAATACTCCAAGGAAAACAATGAGGTAAATCAAATAGAGCATAGGGTAAATCAAAATACATATAAATAAATTAGTAAGCTCAAGTCAATATATTTTAATAGGGTACTCTTCTATATAAACAACCAATGGCGTAGTAAACTAGACGGTATATCCTTCTTGGTCAGATGGTAGTCGATCGAAGTACTTAGAAGTATTTCTGTGCTTAATCTCTCATATCCCTTGCCTATTTATTAATATTCACTATTACCTTCAATATATAGCTATTGTAATACGAAATATAACCACTCAACCATCTCAAATGAGCGAAAAATCGTTTTCACTTTTCTCAAACTAATATAAACCGCTTTCAAAAATTCTGAGCCCTCTATAGTTTTTAAGAACTCTTCCGAGCGCAAAAATATTTAAAAAATTGAGAAGAACTTCTCCTGGAAATACCGTAATAAGCCCATCACAGGCTCCGCTCCGGGGAGCCCGTAACGGGCTTATGGAGGTAACCATTTGAAACTGTTACTGCATGTACAAATTTTTCGAAATAAATTTTCCGCCATTTTGTTACTCCATGGTAAGAATTTATGGAAGATATTCGCTAAAATATGGAAAGTATAGTACTACAATAACATATTAATTAGATTTTTATTCCGTAATAATCCACCTTTTAATTCACCATCTACATCATTTGGAAGATTATCAGAGAAAAAGAAGACGGGCGTTTTTATGAAAATATGCTCACGTTTGACCCTCTGTATCTTGGTAACGGGTGATAATAAAGCCAAAATAGGTATATTACCCTAGAAAGCAATAAATCATGAATAAACATGAGAACTTTTACTTTTTAAACTCAAAAAAGCCATTTGGTATTTTTTGCTTTTTCCGATTTCCGCCCACCGTGCGTCGTCTGTATTTTTAAAATTTTATCTGAGGACTGTAAAGCACTCAGTTTTTTCACACAATAAGATGAGCAGATCACAGTTTTTCACGACGAATATAGTAAAATTTTAGTGACGAAAGAGGACATGAGAAGCTTGTTTCTTCTGTTTGGTTTGTCTGAGGAATGATGGCATTGGTAAATCCATACATTTCCCATCACTGAAATAAATTTAACCAAGTCGCCACTCACGATGCTTTAGGTAAAACGATCAGAAATTTTCAGAAAATAAATTATATTGGGGTTGACAATCGAAACTTATGTTCAAGGCTATTCAATCTCTATAATCAAAACTTTATGATGTCATTCCTCGCGATTGCTCTAAGTCTATTGCATATATTGAAAGTAGATGGATCGATATGCAATCAACGCAGTGCTGAGGAAATTTTTGAAAACCGATTGAAATAAGTTAAAAAAGATCAAAATTCTGGTGGAGCCAAACCCCTCTGAAGACCCTTTGGTTAGAAGTCGAATAACAAAGGGAGGAAAATTAGTACTAAGGGAAACATAATGCCGACGTTGGAGCTATCATCAAAAGCGTCCAAAATAACTTCATTGGCGTCCTTTCAGGCGAGCAAAAAGCCATACCGAAAGTCACAACACTAATGTAATCTCCGAAGGGGAAAGAAAACATGAAAGAAGCTTGGCAGTGGCGAAGATTACGGGGTTCATGCGCCCGCGTTCCATTTTTCACAATTTTTTGCGGTCGTGATTCACTTAGGTGCACTACCGTGGGCGTCACGAGAGATGGCCTGTCTGCGTCATGAGGCTCCCCGTGATTGAGTCACTTAGACATCGAAGAGGGGTTTAAATTTATGCACGCACCTAATAATATAAAGCTTTGGTATCGTACTAAATTTTCGGCTTTTAATTGGTGGCGTCAAAAGGTTTAAAGTGAAGCATAAAAAATTTTCCTGCCTTGCACTTCAGGTCTCGGATTTTATTTTGTCTCCCGATTTTGTACTTCCGTAAGAATCTTCCAATTACAGAATAATTAAATTTTTATATTTATGCGAAGATGTTGATATTTTTAGGGTGCAAAACATTTCTTTTTAATATTTTTTACTAGGCGTCTCTTGGGGCAACCTGATATTCTATGTTTTAAAAATTTATAGTAAAACTTTCATTTTATACTACCTTAAATTATTAAATACTTCATTTTTTACTGTCGGCCTCATTAATGATATTTATGTTATTAAATATTCTTCTTTGTATTTGGCTAGCTATGCTTAAAAAATATAACTCTATTTATCAATATTCTTAATGTGTACCCAATCTCTATATTTGCAATTTATGCATAGAATGTCTATTTTTGTTCATTGGACAATTTCGCAAAACATTTTATTTTTACGACTGCTCCTATGCAATGAATCAAGAAAATACGGAAAGAATAATGGATACTTTAGCTAATATTAATGCTCTTGCTATTTAAAATGGCAGAAATATAAAAAATTTACATAATTCACCATAAACTCAGGGGAAAAGTAAGATGAAAGTCTTCCCATATCATTATCGATAATACTCATGGTAGTTGAATAAAAATATTGAACAGTGTTTACAAAGCTCATCTAACAAATTTACAAGTAATAACATAAGTTAAACGTTGGAAATCAGTTCGCAAACGTAACAGGTCAAGAGGGAGGTTCTGAAGATGCCCTCATCATCGACGCAGGGGCAAAGAATAACGGCCCGGTAACTCAATGCCAAACAGCTGGGTCATTTAACGCAACTAGGTGTAAGTACATGGAAAGAGTACGGATAGGTTTAATTTTTCACGTGGCAACGCGTGAACGCATAAATGACGTGTTGTCTGGGTTGGGATTACTAGTGTTGTGGGAAAGGATGCCTGGGGAATTTTAATCCTTTACGAAAGATATTGACAGTTGAGGAAGCGTCATGGATTAGACTCGCAGAAAGAGACGTGAGGACAACAGAGGCTTACCAACGGTCGATAATACTCATGATGACGGTCTACGTAACAGCATGAATTCACCATTCGCTAATTTCTAGACCTTCGACTAACTCTAATCCCAGAGCAACATTGCGGACGACACCACTGCGATTTTTTCATAGGTACCTACGCCACAACGGAGTGGAACCTTCGAAGATAAGAGGACGGCTTGACGTTCTAGGGGTACAGCGGAGCCGTAAATGAATTGAGATGGAGATTCCATTGGTGAAATTTGGCGACCAGTCGTCCGTACCTCTTGGAATATCAATGATGGTGTTATTGAGATGGTTAATCGCGTAACTTCTTCCGCGGATACGTTTCCAAACCTGACATATGGAAATGAAGGCACGAGTCTACCTAGCTTAAGCTTCTGATCCACCCGTTTTTAAAAAGACAGATTCACCGGCTCTGCAAACGGTCAGTAATGCGCTCATGTCACGTTGCGTCCCAAGCTCCCCAGAATTCACCTCAGGAATAGGTCGCTACCACAATGAAGAGAGTTGTATTTTCTAATTTGTGTAAAGGATAATATTGTGAGTGATGTGAGTGAAGTGGTGGAAGAAGGAACTATATTACTTTGAGATGAAGGAGACTTTTTGTGTGATTGTGTAATGTTATTCAGGGTTATTTGCTTCTATAGTACTCTCTCGATGTTATGTATACTTATTTATTCGTTACCAGTAATAATAATTCATATGATATTATATACATTAGTAATCCTGCGATAGAATTGAAATATTAATAGTCGTTTCTTCGCAGTTAATATGTTATTCTGTTTCTTTCTCTAGGCTGAAAATATATTTAATTATACATAATTTATATAAAATACAATTTTGTACTCATGAACTCACGCTGTGCATGAAATCGGTCACCAAACAATTCCAGAAACCTCCGTTTATAGGAGATGTTAAAATTCACAGTATATATATTCTTTTACACTATAAAGGGCGACTATGAGTACGCTACTTTCATCTGCACATACTTATTGCGATTTTCTTTTGTATGATGAACAAATTAATCATTAGGCAGTGAGTAAGATACCCATATCACGATATCATATGCCATTCTTGAGTATAGTAAGCCATAGGCAGCTATTCTGAATAACCGTTGCAATAAATAGCATAGCAGGTCATTATTACAACGACCCCGTATTCTGAATGAAGGGGTGTAATAATTTTGTTCGGAATAGCATACGGTTATTTCTTGCGCGAGCTATTTCGGAGTTCCGCCTCTTCCCGTATGAAAAACTTTCTGACAGTTTTCGCAACCAATGAGGAAGAAAATATTTTATACATTTTTCTGTATTTTACGGAATATTGACTTGGAATTATAAATATTTGCTTTATTTACATTTAAAAATTATAATAAAAACTTGGATGTGTATAGTACGCTTTGAAAATCTCATTTAGGAATTCAGCTGTTTGTTGTGGCTGTGATAGATTTCACAATGGCTTCAGACAGGTGGGTTATATCATAATTTGATTTTGATAATGATGATTTATCGGGCATAAATATTGAATCAATTACCTATATCCTATCCGTCCTTTATTGTTAGATATATGCTATGCGAAATAATCATTGAAAGGTAAATATGTTTGATTTTCTTCGTAATGGCGTTAGGCTTTGAAGTCTGTTTGTTGCATGTCAAAATAAATATGCATAAACTTTTATTGTATTGCTCGTGACGATATCGCTTTACTGTATGAAGGAGAGGTTTTTGTTTCTAATGCTACCTTTATATTATATAACTTCCTTATTTCATATTCCTTATTCTTTTATGATTCTTATTTCAATCGTCAAAATGTACATGATGGGTACAAACATAAATGCCCTGAAGGACCAGGTGGATCACGTTCATTGGAAATGCAATACTTAAGGTCGATGATTTATGACAAAAGAAGAACTCTCATGTTCAACCGTTCAACATGGCAACCAACAGTTTACCGCCTGCCCACGGCACCGGAACAGATGGGTGCAGTTGCAAAATTATACTTATTCAACCAGCATAAATTTGACTTACTCTGAAAATAAAGGAATAACGAATTGAAATGGTGGGATTCAAACTAGATTACAAAGGCTTCAAACATTCCGCCCACCTTCTGCGTATTGAATTTTTGGTGCATTAAAATATTGTTTGTGCATAATTTATGAATTTCAACACGTGTACTCTTAGACACTCGACAAGAGAAATACCAAAAGCATCAAAATAGGCCAACTGTAAGAGGCGGCTGCCATCCTTCCCTTTCGATTCACACGTTGCTCACCACCCAACCCCTTTGGCCAAAAGAAGTGATTGTATGCCCACGTAAGGTAAGACATGCTGCAAACGAGATCTTGCTATCCACCGGAGCCAAAAACTGAAGCTCTAACATGAGGGAGTCGACGACTCATTGGTCAGTCGGCGTGTGAATGTTAAGGAAGTGAGAACAAAATTAATTGTTCCCGACATGATTTCTTCCTTTTTCTGCGTTACTTTCCATATCCATCTCCGGCGGACGACGAGGATGAGAGAGCCACGGTGACTAACAAACTGGTGTTTATGAAGTGGGATTCGTCCCTCTAATTGCAGCACATCTGGGGGACGGCATTTCATTGCAGTATAAGGAGGTAAGATCATCATGGTGGAGCAAGTTAGTGCTTGCGGAGAAGAGATCGAGTTGCAGCAAGTGATAGAAGACGTCCATGAGAGGCTACGTAAGTTAACTTTTGAAAATTAAGCCCTGAATCCCGATTGGTTGAACAAGAAAGTGACCTTAATACCAGTACCTTGAATGGACTCTCTGGTGAGTTAGAGCGCAGATACCACCAGGATGCGCCAAAGACCCTCGACGAAGCCGTGAGAAGTGCCTTGCTGGCTGAGACAAATAAAGCAAAGGTGGCATCACGCTCGCTGCCAACCCCCTCGAAGATTTTCTATGCGCCAAGCGAAAGAAAATCCTTCAACTGTAACCAACCAGGGCGTTTTGTGCGGGAATGCAGACTGCCGCGAAAGAGTTGGTGACACATTTGTGGCCAGGTGGTAGTGTAGTACACATTTCTCGCGAATGTCACCGTCGTGGAAAGACCTGGGTCTGATTTAAACGGCACCGGCGTGGCCACGTGCGCCGGGTAACTCTAAACGTCACAATTCTTGTGACGGACTCTAATACGGCGAAGAGGGACTTAAGAGTGAAGGACGTTATAGAGGGACGCGAGTACGCATTTTTAATTGACACCAAGGGTGTACCCAGTATCAAAACAAGGGGGGGTGGCAAAACAAGATCGTCAAAGTTCTTGGTAAGATTTAATCATGGAAAAGGTGAATGAAATCAACATTTAAAGGGAACTGTAACAGCTATTTATTGGTTTTTAAAATGATTTGCTTGAAAAATAATATTTTCCTAAAAGATATTTGCAACTTTTGCTTCTAGGAAGGGGGCAGCTGCCACTCACTGGGCACGCCCATGATCGACACAGGAGCGCAAGTATCTTAAATACGAAGTAAAATAAAGAGAGATCAGTGGAAAGACGCTTTAGACGCATGGTATAAAGGTGGTGTCTCTAATCTTGGGTGATCACGTCCATCTTTTACAAGTGCAAGTCGTGGACGAGTTGGACGGAGTGGATGGTACCATGGGATTGGACTTTATGACCAAACATCGGGGTGTGTTGGATGTGTGTAAAGGGATTTTGCAACTGTGGGGCGGGAGATTCGGTAGTTAGATCACCGAAAGTAAGGATATGGCGGCCTGTGTTAAAGTTTTTCTGCCGATCGGCAATCAGGGGATGACGGGTGGAAGGAGATAAACAGCGGTGGGAGTTAATAATATCTCGGGTGCCTGAGCATTCCCTCCCCACCTCCTCTACATCTATACAGACCTGATTTAGCTACCCTATTTAATCTTCCTCCGCCACCTCCATAGCAACTTTAAGAGCTCAACGACTGCCAGAGAGAGAACAATTTCGACGCCCCCCCTCCCAAAGCCATGAGGTTGAGTGTCAAAACGAAAACATCCCAGTGATCAATCTATCATCTGCCTCCTTAAACAAAGAAGAACTTTCCCTCCTCAGCAAAGGCCTTTCCTTCTCTCCCACCCCTAAAGTGCGCCATGTCCCCTTAGTCACGTATATTATGCAATTTTGCAGAAATATAAGGTGGAAAGCCTTTTTGGATACACAGAACTAAATACTCCAATTCCTCTCCATAGTGCCCTTTCCAGGTTTCGACCACCCTCGACCCATGAACCAAAACCTCTCCCACACGGCCACCCAATTGAAATTTGTATAGATCTGCTGCTTTCAAAAGTCTGCAACCATTCTTTCCTAAAATCTCTTCAGCCCAAACCCAACCTTTCTCAATCGGAGAACATTGCCCTCCGAAAACTCATCCACAATCCTGATATAGACATAACCTCAGCTGACAAAGGATCCACAGTAGTTCTGCTGAACACTTCTGACTACATTAAGGAGGCTGAAAGACAACTGACAGATACCTCCTCATACACACTCATGCCTCATGACCCTAACCCCACCTTCCAGGAAAATATCAAGTCTTTTCTCAGGGAACAGGCCCCACCGGAAGGCCTGTCTTCGTCTGATATCTACATCCATTCCCCCCCGAAACCCACGTACTCCACATTTTGCCAAAAATACATAAACCCAACCACCCTGGCCTTCCTATTGTCTCATCTTTCAACTCACCCACGGAAAGAATAACTGCATTCATTGACTATTACCTCCAACCACCAGTTTAGTCTCTACCATCCCCTATCAAAGATACATTTAACTTCCTAGACCGTCTCCAATCCACCCAAATTCCTCCTAACACCCAAATTACCATGGCCACCATAGATGTCACTTCTCTGTACACATCGATTCCTCATTATGAAGGTCTTTCCTCCCTCCGCCACTTCCTTTCCCAACGCCCTACTCCTCATACCCCTAGCACCGACTTCCTCTCAGGCCTGACTAATATCGTCCTAACGCACAATTCGTTCTCATTTAATAATAAGCATTACTTACAAATCAAAAGTTGCTCAATGGGTAGTAGATTCAGTCCCTCCGACGCAAACCTCTACCTAGGCCACTTCGAACAAATTTTACTTTCCCAATATCCATTGAAACCCCTCCTTTGCTTCAGAGTTATTGATGACATATTCCTCCTATGGCCACATGGTAATGATTCCCTCAACAATTTAATAGCTACTCTCAATTTCTCATCCTGTCTTTCTTTCACCTCAACCATTTCTAATTCCCAGATTACCTTCCTTGATGTCAATATCTCTCTTGTCAACAACAAATTTCTCACCTCTGTCCATGTAAAATCCACGATTAAGCAGCAGTACCATCATTTTAGCGGTTGTAATCCATCCCACACTAAACGCTCCCTTCCCTATTCCCTTTCCATTCGAGGCCACCGTATTTGTAATAATCCTGATGCCTTAAATAATTTTCTTCACAACCTTAACCGTTCCCTTCTCCAGAGAGGCTACCCAGAGTCCCTCCTACGTAAAAAAATTCTCAAAAACAAATGCCCCCCAGAACCGTGCAATAGGAACAAACCACGACACCTTTCCCTCTGCACCACTTACTCTCCTGGAATACAATCCCTGCAATCTAATCTTAAAGACCTCTTCACTATTCTAAAAAACAATAAGTCGACAGCCAATCTTTTTGCCAAACCCTGTCACATTCAGACGACCTGAAAACCTTTTAAATTTATTCCGCTCAACTAACCCCTTACAGAAGTCACCCACTACTCCCAATAGTACTCCTTCGCCCTGCGGTCGTCCTAAATGTAAGACCTGCCCAATTTTTAGCAATACGATGCAACGTAGCACATAATATGAATGTTCAAAAACACAGTCACTAAACAGACACAAAAAAAGAAAACACTCACACGAAAAATAAAACTGAAAGACTTTCGCGGTTGTAGCCGCTTCATCAGTCAAGGAGAGAATGAGTGGGGAAGGAGTGTGTTGGAAAAAGGAGTGTGTTGGAAAAAGGGAAAAGGTGGGAGGAAGACGGGAGGGGTGTATTGGGGCGGGGCTAACTCAACAAGATACATTCAGACCAGGGTGCTTGTTGGTTTGCAAACGCCAGATGCATGCCAATTCGAGGGTGTGGAGATTGAGGGGCGAGTCAGTGGGTGACAGGGAGGCAATGATTGAAACTTTGAAAATTGATTAAAGATGGAATCATGCCATAAACAATGTGTGCGGACCGGGAGAGATGCGTGTGGGGACGACGGACAACAGGAGGCGCGGTGATTATTTATTCTGAGGTTGAGGGGGGTGGAGCATTGGCCTATATAAAAAGCAGGGCAGAAGTTGCATTGAAGGAGGTATATGATGTTGGTGGAGGTACAAGTGGTGGAAGGAGATATCGGGAGGAATTTAAGTTTGGAGAGGAAAGAGGCTGGGGGTGGAGAGAAAATTTTACAGGTTTTACATCTAGGACGGTTGCACGGCGAGGGTGGGGTAGTGGGGACTGAATTCAATTTTTGAAGGGGGCGGGTGGCTTTGAAGATGGTGCTGATGTTAGGTGGTCTCTTATACGTGATCCGTGGAAGAGAGGGGAAAATTTGTGAGGTGGATTTGTGGTTGGAGAGAATGGGGTACAAGTCCTTCAGGATGTCCTGTAAGGCATGAGCACCGGGGAAGTAAGTGGTGAGAAGAGATGGAGAGCAATTCTTTTCGGCACGGGGTTTATTGGACCTGTAAGGTTTTTTTCTAATTTTGTTGATTAACAGTTTATCGGGGTACCCGCAGTTTATCGGAGTTAGGAATAGAAGTTAGGATGCGACGTTCAGACCCGAAAAGCTATTGGCTTGAAAGTGCCAAATGCAAGCCAATTCGAGGGTGAGAAGGTTGAGGGCGGAGTCGGTGGGAGGGAGGGAGGCAATAATGGATACTTTGTAGCATTGATTGAAAATGGAGTCATGTGAAAGACAATGTGTAGGAACTGGTAGAGAGGAGTGGGGGGACGATGGACAACAGGAGGTGCGATGACTGGTTATTATATATATATATATATATATATATATATATATATATATATAGGTGTAGCCCTATGATTTGGCCAAGAGATGGCTCTGGGCGTAGGTCCCGCCACGAACGAAGAATTCAACGCAGACAGAAGAAGAAATGGAATTCAGCAGGCTTACCAATGAAAAGGCCTACCACTCTCAAAATGGCAATGAAAAATGTTTCCTAAGCATATGGGCACACAATAATGTGTTTATTGAACAAAATACCGGGAATATTAATGAACAGTGCCCGCTATTTTGTACTAATTAGCGGCTTATATTATATCCACCATGAATGAATTATTTTTGGATATTTACGCATAATCCTGGTCAGTATATGATGACTAAATATTGGATATAAAATATTTTTAAAGCTTAGGATGATTTAGGTACTCTCCTACCTTGGAGTAAAATAATAATGATAATAATAATAATAATTTTTTTAAAGTACATGATATTTTATTATTACATTACATTTATTACATTACATTTATTACATTACATTACATGAGATGATGAAATACATTATGCTATCATAATCAGAAGTAATAGAAACAAAATTAAATTCCTTCTAATGAATATACAAACATAATATAAAATAATGATAAAAAAAAAGATTATGAAACAAAAGAAAAGTATATACCAAAGAGGATCAATAATCAATACATACAGAATACCGTTTAGGTCCTGCTGAGCCAAACGTCTTGTCAGCAGGTGCCTTTGTTTAATTTCTTATTATGCCGTACACTTTGCGGGAAAATATATATATTTTCTTAATAATATTACTCTATCAACCAATTTTTTAGAGATTTTTTTAGAACATTCATGCTTTTCAGCTCCAACATTGATATGGGCAATGTGTTCTATAACCTAGGGACTGCATGCGCCAATAACCTTCTACCATGGAGGTTGAAATACCTTGGTACGTACAGCCTATTTTTTTTCGTAGTTGGAACACAAGAGTTACCTGGCGATTCTTTGTGTATTTGCTTACAAAATAGTGGTCACATATGAGCACATATTTATAAAAATAATAATAATAATAATTAAACCAAATAAAAGAGGATATCCAGAGGGAGGCCGATAGTGGTAATGAGAATGATAATGGAATGGGAATGTCAGCCGAAGCCATGACCTTGACAATCAATGCTATAGACCAATCTGTAAGTAATGCTCCTGCAAATGACACGGACATCACTGTTAATGAAACATACGTCTGTAATGCTTTTGAGGGGGAAAACGAAAACAGGAACTTGAAAGCTGAAAATGAAGTTGAAAAGGCGATTATAGAATTCTTTGGTCTTCATCCAACAGCAAGGCCCCGGTTACCTAAGCTAAAGACTAGCAAACAAACAGGAGAAATACTAAAATCCGTAAATTCCCTTATATCTAAGAAAGTTAGGCATAATGCATGCCTAGAAGAAATACATTCGATGATTTACTGTGCAGCTATTGCAGTGCTGCGTCTGCATTGCCAAAAAATTGACTCACCGGAAAGGAATAAAAAACATTGCGAGAAACGAATACCCCCGTGGCAGAAACGCTTATAATATAAGATTGCATGCTTAAGAGAAGAAATAGGAAGGTTAACAATATATCATCAAGGAGTAAGAACAAGGAAACTCCTTAATAGATTGGTGTAATCAAAAAATTGGACAAAAAGGATAAAGAAAAAGATCGTCAGGAAAAAATCGCCAAGTACTTAGATAAACAAAAACAGCAGCTCATGGTCACCAGCTCTAGACTAAAGAGATACTTACAGAGCTACAAAAGAAGATCAGATAATAGCTCATTTCATAACAATGAGAAAATTTTTTATCAGAAATTAATTAAAGCAAATAAAAAAATTTTGAAGCACCCAAACATTGCTGACCTAGAATCCCATTGGGCGAGTATATGGGCTGACGATGCTGATCTAAGGATAGAAGGGGCAAGTTGGATTAAAGAAGAGAGGAATAGGATGAAAGAAGTTGAAGAAATGGGTGCAATAAAAATTACAGAAAATGATGTATCGGAGAGTGTAAGAAACACACAAAGTTGGAAAGCACCAGGGGCAGATAAAATCCAGAATTATTGGTATAAAAAATTCACATCCATCCACAAAAGTCTAGCGTTTGGTCGAAACGAGATCCTTAAAAACCCAGAATCCTCACCAAACTTCCTCACACAAGGAATAACATACCAAAAACCAAAATCCGATAATACAATGGACCCAAATAAATATAGACCAATTACATGTCTACCCACAATCTACAAAATACTTTCATCAATTTTGGCAAAAAAGATTTACAAGCATATCGAGACACATGACATCTTGTCGGAGGAACAAAAGGGTTGTAGAAAGAAATCACAAGACTGTAAAGAGCAATTGATAATCGACAGTGTAATTATGAACACTGCGAAAAGGCCAAGAGAAATCTATTGATAGCATACATAGACTACCAAAAGGCATACGATTCGGTTCCACATTATTGGCTAAAAGAAATCTTAAAAATTTACAAAATAGATATTTCAATTGTAGAGTTTCTAAACAGAGTAATGAATAAGTGGCAAACTCAGTTGGTATTGAATACCTCTCAAGGTCAAATTCAAAGCAGTATTGTTGTGTCCGTGGCCGCGTTCATGCGGGCTCGTGAGTGCAAACGCGAGTGCGGACGCACGTAGTGCGCCCGCACCTGCGGGTACAGTCGTACGATCAAGGGCACACGAGTTGGGGGACGAGCACAAAGTCACCTCCAAGCGTCCTCTAAACACTTGGGCGGATGTTTCGCAACCGCACCCGCGTCTCGGGGCGGACGTGCGCTGACTACCGGAAACGCTGCGGTTGTCGGCGGACGTGATTGCGAGACATATGCTGGTGCAAAACAGGATGCGTTCCAAGTATAAAAGGGAGAGCCTCCGGCTCACAAATCGTCAGTCTTTGGCCCAACGCTGGACGTACCCTGCGGAGCACTAGCCTCCCAGTGAGAGAGAGAGAGAGAGAGACTTCTAACTGTGACGGATAATAAATACCGTTATGAGTTTAAGAAAGTCTGGCTTCTGATTCTCCTCGAGCTTCCCCGGTTGTAACCCCGGACGGTCCCCGATCCCGCTTTAAGGGTCTTGGTCGCCACAGGGATGCGACATTTGGTGGAGGCGCCGGGTATAGACCAGAGGACCGACGGTGAGACCGGAGAACACGGACAGGATCAGAGCCAAAGGGTAAGTACGCTGCCTCTTTCTAAAAAATGTTTTTTACTGTGCTAAAAATGTTTGTTAGTTGCTTTTGAAGACTCTATGATTTAACGAGTGCCTTGAGATGTTGTTATGCCAGCGAACCCACGACGTAGCCGGCGGTTATTAGGTAGGGAGCCTATAATATTTGCAGCAGTCCGTCCACAATTAAGAGTACCCCGTATAGAAGAATTGAGAGAGGAAAGGATAGGATTGAGAGTACGCCCTATAGAAGAACTCTTAGAGCCAAGAGTAGGATTTGAGCAGGACCCAGGATTAGAGGACTTAGTACAGGACGAAGATAGAGAAATGGCTTCCCCAGCTAGTGGACCGAGGTCGGAAACTCCGGCAAGTGCCGACGGGGCGAGCAGGGAAGGCAGTGAGGCCGTCACAACGTGTAGGCACGAAGACGTGCGAAACGTAAGAGGGACCCTATGCAATTTAACGCCGCCAAAATTCAAAGGCCTTGAGGGGGAAGATCCGTGCCATTATGTCAGTCATTTCAGCAAGATAGCAATAGCAAACGGCTGGGATGACAGCACAAAAGTTAAACTTTTTCCCTGTTTTTTAGAAGGGACGGCAGCATGTTGGCTACAAGCGCTCGATGGGTATGACAGCGAAACAGGCGTAGTCCACGGGGACTGGGAGGATCTGACAAGGGCTTTTAAGGCCGCTATTGAAGGAACATTTTCGGACGAGCTGAAAGAGAAGAGACTACGAGAAAGGAAGCAAGGGCCCTTTGAGTCAACAGAGGGATACTTCTATGACACAAAAGCACTTTGTAAAGAAGTGGACCCACAGATGACGGAAGCCGAGATGGTACGAAATATAATAAAAGGTCTAAGGCCCCAATTGTTAATGAACATAGTACCAAGGGAACCACGCACCACCGGAGCTCTCTTGGGGTTCATCAGGTTGGAAGAAGAGGCGGCTTGCCTAGCTGACGCGGTTAAGGAAAGACGACCGCCGACAATGATCCCCAAGGAGACGGGGGGAACTTCCGACCGAAGGGTAGAGGAAGAATTGGAAAGGCTACGGGCCGAAATCCGCCAACTGAAATACAGGAACGAGCACCCCCCGAGGGAATCAGGGCAGCCTAGGAGAAGGCAAGGAGACTCGAGGCCGGCGTACGGGGGACCCTCGCCGTTCTCTCAAGCATCTAGAAACCGGGAAGGCAAGCCCATCTGCTACCAATGCAGAGAGACGGGTCATGTCACGGGTCAAAGAACAAGCCGCGATGCTACACTTGCCAGGGTTACGGGCACCGGGCTGCACAGTGCCCCTCACGAGCCCCGAGGGCGGACCAAGGAAGGTTCCAGACCCGGAACACCAACCAGAGGTGGGAGAGGCCACCAAATGGCAGCCCGCGCGCGCAGTAGGAGGAACGTCCGCGGGCAGGACCATAGATGACGACCTCCTCCGTATAGCAGGGAAACTGAGTGGTAAGTACACTCCCATTGTTATAGATACCGGCTCATGTGTTAGCTTGATAAGCAGTGAAATGGTGGAAGGATCGAAAGTAGAGCCCGAAAAGCGTGTACTTAGAGCGGCTAACGGCCAGTGTTTGAGAAGCTCGGGTCGAATAAAATTAGAAATCGACTTAGGTGGAAAACAATTTGATGTGACATTCAGTGTTATTGAAGACTTTGCATGGTCTGTGTTGTTGGGAACAGATTTCCTTGTTCACTACAAGGCTGTAATAGATTTTAATAGGATGTTTGCAAGGTTCGCACACCCCGAGCAAGAGGTCGTCATTCCAATTGGTAAGGAAATGTCTGAAAATGTTAGAGCCCTCGTAGAATCCTTTATAGAAGACATGAATCCGGTGTTCGAGGACATAGTGCATAGATATTTGGCAAATAGAGATGTGGATGAAGAAGAGGTCGATGGAGGATCTGAGAAAATAACGGCAGAAGAAGATGTCCGAATTCCGCCGAGATCCACGGTGAAAATTCCGGTGAAGGGACCGCGCAATGGCGGCACAGATAAAGTAATAGTGGCAGAACGTTTGAATAAGCAAGGAGTGACTTTAGAGAAGGTGGAAGTAGTAGAGGATAAAATGATAGCTGCTCTACGTAACTACCGCTTCATACCGAAGGCAGTATTAAAAGATACAACCCTAGGTAGATGGGGTAATACTGAGAACATGGAGAGTGACTATACGGAAGAAATTCCTAAGAATTTCATAGATTTTAGAGAAACTGACCGCGCGAAACTAGAAATATACCCTCAGCTGACGTGGGAACAGAGACAGGAAATGAACGAGTTGATAAAGGAATTTGACGATGTGTTTGCTTGGACGCCCGATAGATTGGGGAAAACGCACTTAGTGGAGCACACAATCCCCCTAGAAAATGAGACGCCTATTCACCAACCGCCGTATCGTGTTTCGCATAAAGAGAAAAAAATTATTAGGGAACAGGTGGATGAAATGCTAAAATTAGGCGTAATTAGACCATCAAATTCTCCATGGGCATCCCCCGTCGTTCTTGTGAAAAAGAAAGACGGCGGATGGCGTTTTTGTGTCGATTATCGTAAGCTGAATGCCGTCACCAGAAAAGATAGTTACCCATTGCCAGTCATAGACGACATTTTAAGCTATCTGGGTGAAGCGAAATACTTTACCAGTTTGGACATGTTTAGTGGATATTGGTAAATAGCAATGAAAGAGGAAGACAAGCCAAAAACAGCTTTCATTACTCCGGATGGCCTTTATGAATTTAATGTACTAAGCTTTGGATTAACGTCGGCCCCTATGAGTTTTCAGTGGTTGGCAGATACCGTTCTGGCGGGTCTTAAATGGAATAAGGCGTTAGTATACTTAGATGATATTTTGGTGTATGGGAAAACGTATGGAGAATTATTAGAAAATACGCGTTTGGTTTTTCAGAGATTAAGGGAAGCGGGGCTTACCCTAAAACCTTCGAAATGCCATTTCGGAATGACCACAACCAACATTTTGGGTCACACAGTCAGTGGGGAAGGGATAAAACCGGACGAAGGGAAAATAAAGGCGGTCCAAGAGTTTCCACATCCGAAAAAAGTGAAAGATGTACAAAGCTTTTTAGGTCTTTGTAATTTTTACAGAAAATTTGTTAAAGATTTCTCTAGAATAGCTAGGCCCCTTCACCTACTCACAAGGAAGGATACAACATTCAACTGGTCCGAGAAAGAGGAAAAGGCTTTCCAGGAGTTAAAGACAGCCCTAACGACTGCGCCCGTTCTAAGGCATTACTCACCAAAGCTCCCAATTGAACTACGCGTGGATGCCTCAGGCTTTGGCCTCGGTGCGATCCTGTTGCAAGGAGAAGGGAAGGACATTCGCCCTGTGGCGTACGCTTCAAGAACTCTGTCTAAAGCTGAACAGAACTATCCCATAACGGAAAAGGAATGTTTGGCCGCCGTGTGGGCGCTAACTCATTTCCGACCGTACGTATGGGGACAGAAGATAAAGATAGTGACCGACCATCACGCCCTATGTTGGTTAAAATCCATAAAAGATCCCTCGGGCAGGTTGGCAAGATGGAGCTTACGCCTACAAGAAATAGATTACGTAGTTCAATACAAGTCAGAACGGACGCATAACGATGCCGATTGCCTTTCCCGAAATCCAAATTCAAGCCCCGATGAAAAAGAATCAGAGGAGGCGGACGAAATACCTATGCTGTCCCTGTTGGGGAAAAGAAACGAAGTAGGACCAAAAGAGATTGCTATACTTGCATTACTTGGCGAGGAAATAAGTAAAGCACAGAGAGAGGACGAGGAGTTAGCTCCTATGATCCAGGCCTTGGAAGAACCAGATAAGGTGGACGACATGATGTTAAAAAACGTCAGATTTTTCACTTTAAAAGACGGTGTGCTAGTAAAAAGAAATGGAGGGACAAGAGGAAAAATGTGCTTGACAGTGATTCCGAAAAAGCTTCAACAGGAAGTAATGTACGCGAGTCATGATGACCCACTGTCGGGCCACTTAGGTTTTTCCCGAACTTACGACAAATTAAGAATGCGTTATTATTGGAGGGGAATGAAAAATGACGCCTTAAGATACGTAAGAGGTTGCCCAGACTGCCAGGTGAGGAAAGGGCCGCACGAGAAACCAGCGGGGTTTCTACAGGCGATATCGCCAGGTCAGCCATTCAAGAAGATAGGGGTTGACTTGCTGGGTCCTTTCAGACGTAGCGGGAGAGGAAAGACGATGATAGTCGTTGCTACGGACTATGCGACGAGATGGGCCGAAACTAAGGCCTTATCAAATGGGACAGCCGAACAAGTCTCTAAATTTCTACTAGAGCAGATCATCTGCAGACATGGGGCACCAAAGACAATCCTCACAGATAGAGGAAAAGTGTTTCAGTCAGCATAAATTAAGTCTCTGCTGACGAGCATGGGAGTGGTACGGTCATTTACAACGGCCTACCATCCCCAGATAAACGGCCTTACAGAAAGGCTTAATAAGACACTAGCAGAAATGTTAAGTGCGTTCACAGGAGAACAACAGAAGGACTGGGACGAGTTCTTACCCCAAGTCACGTTTGCCTACAATACGACACGGCAAGCGACGTATGGAGAGACTCCATATTTTCTAGTCCATGGTAGAGAAGCAGTGTTACCCCCTGAAGCAATGTTAGGGGATAGAGAAGATTCGGACTGGACGAAAGACCGAGAAAGGTTAGAGGAAGCAAGAAATAGAGCTTTAGAAATGTTAGCCCAGAGACAGAAAAAAGAAGCAGTAAGATACAATGCACAGCGAAAAGAGAGAGAATTCGCCGTGGGAGATCTGATCAGATTATATACACCGAACAGGAAGGTGGGGAAGAGTGAGAAACTTCTTCCACAATACCAAGGTCCATTCAAGGTACTTGAAAGGAAGGGACCAGTCAATTACGAGATAGAGAAAGCTAAAGGCAAAAGAGACGTGGTACACGTCTCACGAATGACTCCATACAACCTAAGGTAAGTGGAAAAAAGGAAATCAAGCAGTCTGATTCATTTCAGAATGGCGGATCTTGGAAGATGTGGGATTTGCAAGGAAAAAGGGCACACCCCTGGAAATTGCCCTGAATGGCCTATTGCAGAATGTTACCCCAGCCCACCGATCACCTTTCCCGACACGCTGACAGTGTCCGGGATGGTATGTGGGGTACTCAGTCACCACATCAAGGTCCTCCCATGTAGTGAATATACATGGGTGGACCCAAGGATCCTCCCAGGGCATCGGAGGGGAAAATCGATGGAGATAATTCCCTTAGAACTGGGAAGCCAGAGGTTTAATCAATGGGGCCACATTGTGTGGAATCCAGGACTACCCCTGGAACTGGGTCTGGATTTTCTCCAGAGAGCGGGGGCAGTAATTGACCTGAGGAGCTGCCAGTTAACATTTCCAGGAAACAACGCTCTCCCTCTCCATCGAGCAACACCCTTCAAGTGGGAATGTGATGACCCCACCGGCCGGGAATTCGACGACATCCTGAGGATGGAATGCATTCCCGGATCAACGGTACTTAATTCCATTCTTCTCTTTTTTATAATAGATCCAAGACTGCCAGGACAACTGAAGAGAGACTTTGCTTGATTGCTTTACAGCTGAAGGGACCAAACAGTGAGTAAAGGTAGCACACAATGACCCTCTTAACGGCTTTAATTACGATGGGGGGCATAGTTTGTTTTGGCATGGGAAGCGAAATACCTATGGTTAAGAAAATCAATGCAGGCACTTACTGGACACCGTTGCCCGACGTAATGGCATATGAGGCATCCTTGCCCAGATTGTATAAAGTTAAATGGGGACGTGAAATTACGAGATTCACACCAAAGGAACATGATTGTGAAAGTCGGGATGATATTTGCTTGGCTATACATTTTTTGGATACTGCGATGACCGAGCTACAAACTGTTCTAACAGACCTCAATCTAACACCGAAATATTTAAAGATTGGCAACAAAAGAGAGAAAAGAGGATTAGACTTTTTAGGCGACGCGTTTAGATGGTGTTGTGGAGTGGCTACCGAGAAACAATTGAAATCGGTTGAACGAAACGTAGACACGTACCAAAGGAAATTATCAGAATTCGGGAATGCCTTACAGAAAGAACATAACTATTTAATAGACGCAACTCAGAATATAAAAAATTATTCCGAAGAAATGGAAAAATATTTGACGACTTGGAGAAACACGTCACACGAGTCGAGCAGGAGATGAAAATGAAAATATTAAATATGCAAGGAGATTTTGAGGATGAGGCTAGGCACTTTCGCGACCTCATTAGAGTAGTTGGTACTAGTATGGGCACCCAGGCAACATTAATAAATACCATTAAAGAAAATGAGGCTCTCCACTATTGCCGAAACAATCTTTTTCCTATCTCTCTGGTAAAACTTTCAGACTTACAAGATGATTTAAATAATTTAAATAACAAATTAAACCCTTTAGGCTACGAATTAGCACAAAAAGAAGTTACCGAACTGATGACAATGAAAATAGCCCAATGCACGTTACGAGAAGGTGAGTTATTAATTAGATTTAACATTCCTCTTATAAAGAAGGGAGCCCAGTGGAAATTATACGAAATAAGTGCCACACCTTTCGGTTGGAAAAACGAAACCTGTGTAATCTTGCACAACGTAGTCTATGCAGCAGTAGATGGGGGAAGGCTGCGGACACTTTCGGGACCCGCGATGCATGACTGCCGTCCATTTGAAGATAAATTATGTTTTTTACCTAGATTCCATGGGGACACCTCACATGGTCCCCAATGCGCTCTGACGATGTTCAAAGGAGCAACAGCGAAACAATTAAACGAGGCGTGCACTCTCCGCTGTCATCCAGGTCAGAGTACCATTATTACTGAGGTTGCATTTGAGAAATACGTAATCACCCATCCACCCCCCTCAATTAAAGTAAACTGCGGCCAGAGATCGCGGGAAATAAAGACCGCATTAGAAGGACCAGGAGCACTTGAACTAGTATTGCCATGTCAATGCCAGGCCAGAATATCAGGAGACTTATGGATACCGGCCGCATTTCCTTGTAACAAGGACGGAAATGTTCAAGTTCAAACGACTCATGTATTACCGGCAATATGGTCCACACTGGACACCATCGTAGTAGACCCAAGGCGACCCGAAACTTTACCAGAATTCGAAAACTTATCAGATTTCTTGAATGAGAAATGGGTAATAAAGACCCCGCATTTAAATCTGTCACGTCCAGATTGGGAAATTGATACAAATGTCCCCATGTTGAGAACGGATTATGGAGAGGAAATTGGTAGTACTGGTCTTGTGTGGTGCCTCCTCATGTCTGTTTTGGTTGCCCTAATTACTTACCGTGTATACAAACACGAACAATATATGCCTTACTTGGTGAAAATGGAGGACGGAAGAGAATTATTTGTGGCCAAGAAGGCCCGAAATCAGGGAGAGGTAAGATAGGGTACGGAAACCCTTGCACAATGAGCAGCATCTAGATGCATGGAATAGCATGATTGCATGAAATTTCAGAGATAAAGGAGACAAGCTTGGATAAAGAGAACTAACCAGTCCACTAGTATGATGATGATGCATGTGAACTAACCGGGCTAACATGATAACTAACCGCGGAACCCAACGAAGGGGTGAAAATGAAAACAGGGGGAAAGAAAAATGCAATGCGCTCTTGTCCGGCGACTCGCTCACACCTAAAGAAGGAAGATGTTAGGAGCGTTGGACAAGACCGCCTTGTGAAGAGTCTCGAGACATCTCTCCAATTGAAAGAGAGAATGAAGTAATGGCCAAGTCGACAATCTAGATTAGTTGGAGATAATAGTAGTATCAATTTTGTAGTTTTAAGTGAATTTTTTAGCATTAGTACAAGGTATCTAAGGAGTGGCCTGATCAACCACTTTCTTTTTCCTTGAATCTCTCTGAAGTGGAAGCCGCTGTCGCGCTCGCCGAGTGGAAAGAAAATGCGACAAACGAAGATGAGGTTAGATCTTTATAACTTGTTAATATTAGTCATTGGCAGAGTAATCTGGACGGAGGGCACCAAAGAAGTTCCAGTGGATATAACAGCTGGGGCATTGTTCCGGCAGTTGCCGAATGTCACGCTGTACGAAACAACCATCCCCCTGATATTTAAGATTCCTTACCAGCCCGGAAAAGATTTAAACCTGATGTACCGGTATCTGGAAGAAACATGCAATGAGGCCTGTGGGGAGTCAAAGGAGATCCTGCGGAGGGCGGTATCTAATTGGAATTGGAACAACTGGGCGAACACCTTCGGTGAGTCGCATCTGTCCAAAGATGGTACGGCCTTCGCAACCTCCTTTGCTCTACCGGAGAGACGGCATACGGGACGGATGGTAATTACGGAGCAAGAGGCGGACAACATGGATCAGGACCTGAGGGCGCTGGGGGGACAATGGGACATGGAGATGGCTCCCCTCACGGTCAGACCCTCTCAGCAGTGCAACGCAGAGAACGGGGATGTCAGACTAAAACTTTTAGAAGTATTGACACTTATTCGGACACAGGCTGACATTCTCCGTTCCTGTCAACATCGGAGACTAGACCCTATGGTTATAGACGTAAATAACTTAAGAGATAAATTAATTCTCATTAGTCAGAAAATACGGCTTGATGGGTACGAATTGGCTATAAAACACCTATCCAGATATTATATCCTTAGCATGATGGATTGTTTGCTGTCTCCAAGTCACCTCTACTTGATCCTTTTACTTCCGTTAAAAAGACAGCATTTTGTACCTGCATTACATACCTTTCTTCCAATACCTTTCGCCAGGGAGGGGCATACCTGCGGAATAAAGATGCGAGCAACGGACTTCGCAATTCTAGCGGAACCACGGCGGATACAGATGAAGGTACTGGACTGTAATCCACACAAGGACGAACTGTGCCTACTGGGAGACCCTTTGGGGGAGACGCTGACTACAGTCCGCTGTGCAGAGACCATGGTGAAAGGGGGGTCGGCAGCCAAACTTACATCGGTCTGCCCAATTGAATGTGTACCATCTGGTGACATGGTCGTCACCAAGATGAGCACCACGACCTACGTCATCACCAACCCCCCTGCCAACGCCACGGTTCAATGCGAGCGGGCGAGGAATCGCTCACATTGGGCTACAGAGAATGTGGGCGCCTTCAAAGTGGATCTCCCCTGTGACTGTGTGTTGCAGTTAGGTGACGCCGAGTTTCGACCCCAGTACCCGTGTCTGTCCGCATCCGAATCCGTAGTTGTCCGCAGGTTAATCCCTGCTCCCTGGGCTTCTATTCCCTCCCTTTCCTTACCCCCCTACGATTCCCTGAACTTTGCCACGTGTGAAGTACTGAAAGACTGTGTAAAAAGTTCTTGGAAACCCTTCAACCCAGTGACAATAATTTACCCTACTCTAGCCGTATGTAGTCTAGTCCTCTCGATTGTGTCAGTATTAGGGACAATATACATAGCATACCGAATGCTGGCACCAAGGGAAAAAATGGACCCTCTATTAACATCAACGCCAAGGGAAAAAATGGACCCTTTATTAACATCAACGCCAAGGGATAAAATGGACCCTCTTTTAACATCAACGCCAAGGGAAGTTAACGTGTGCACGTCGTTCAGACGACCTGTGTGTCCTAGAACAGTAGCTCCGAAACCACCGCCGATTGAGACAATACCCTCTAGAAGACCTCCCGCTGTAACTCCAAGACCTATTTACAGCGAGATAAAAGAACCCGATTACCTGCCAATGCGTGAAGTTTTGAATAAATAATAATTGTTTTTAGGACTGGTATCTACAGGATAAGTGTTTGTGTTCAGATTAGGTTCTAGTGAATTTATGTTATAGTCAGCAATTTTTGAATTTGTGTTAATTGATAGGAATATTATAATCCGCTCTTCAGTCATTATTTTGAACTGGACTCATTTTGTGTATCAGTTGAGTCTCTTATGTGCTTTATTATGAACATGCAGGCTGGACTCCAGTACCACCCTGAGGCCCTTTTAGTGTAGCTACGAATGAACTAAGTTTTGTGCAATTGTGGTGGACTCCAGCAGCTATATAATCCGTCCTGATGTATAATTTCTTATGGACAAGCAGCTATGTAACCTTTTTCTGTTTTGTAATTTCTGTGTCTCTAGTCAACTCTCTCGAACTCTCTCTGGTCACTTCGCCCGGAGGTCGAAGCTTTAAGGAGGGGGTGATGTTGTGTCCGTGGCCGTGTTCATGCGGGCTCGTGAGTGCAAACGCGAGTGCGGACGCACGTAGTGCGCCCGCACCTGCGGGTACAGTGGTACGATCAAGGGCACACGAGTTGGGGGACGAGCACAAAGTCACCTCCAAGCGTCCTATAAACACTTGGGCGGATGTTTCGCAACCGCACCCGCGTCTCGGGGCGGACGTGCGCTGACTACCGGAAACGCTGCGGTTGTCGGCGGACGTGATTGCGAGACATATGCTGGTGCAAAACAGGATGCGTTCCAAGTATGAAAGGGAGAGCCTCCGGCTCACAAATCGTCAGTCTTTGGCCCAACGCTGGACGTACCCTGCGGAGCACTAGCCTCCCAGTGAGAGAGAGAGAGAGAGAGAGACTTCTAACTGTGACGGATAATAAATACCGTTATGAGTTTAAGAAAGTCTGGCTTCTGATTCTCCTCGAGCTTCCCCGGTTGTAACCCCGGACGGTCCCCGATCCCGCTTTAAGGGTCTTGGTCGCAACAGGGATGCGACAGTATTATCCGAATAAAAAAAGGAATATTTCAAGGGGATTTACTGAGCCCATTATGGTTCTGCCTAGCTGTCAACCCATTTTCAAATATATTAAATTCAACAAAATATGGATTCAAATTAAAAATTGATAGAAATCAGACACATATGATTAATCATCTTTTCTACATGGACGATCTAAAGCTATATGCCCACAATCAGAAGGAGTTAAATTATATGTTGAAATTAACGGAGAGCTTTAGTAATGACATATGTATGAAGTTTGGAATAGATAAATGCAGAAAATTAGAAATTAATAAAGGGAGATACGTTTAAGGGCAAGATATTCTTCTAGATAGCGGAAAAATCGAAAACATGGAAGAACATGAAAAATATAAATATCCTGGCATACTGCAGAACACTAAAATCCCACAGAAAGAAATTAAGGAAAAAGTCACAAGAGAATATAAAAAAAGGCTTCAACTTATACTTAAAACGCAGTTAAATAGCAGGAATACAACAAAAGCCATAAATACATTTGCTGTTCCAACTTTAACGTATACATTTGGTGTAATTCATTGGACTAATATGGATTTAGAAGACCTAGATAGATTGACAAGGAAAGCATTAACAGATTACAAATCACATCATCCAAATGCTGCTGTCGAAAGGTTATACATTAAAAGAAAAAATGGTGGTAGAGGTTTAATGCGCATTAAGAACCTACATTACTGAATTATAGATAAATTTCGAAATTACTTTTTCCAAAAAGGCGAGACGACTAACCTCTATAAGTCAGTTCTAAAAAATGATGATAAAGCAATACCACTCCAGCTTAATGTCAGAGACAAATCAATAGATGAAAAAAAATAGAAGAGCTAGAAGACACGTGGAGAAGCAAGCAAGTACATGGCATACATCACAAATTTCTTCATCAGGAATGCGTAGACACCTCACTATCAAATGCCTGGTTACAAAGAGGTAGGCTATATAAGGAAACGGAGGGGACAATGGTAGCCATTCAGGACAGAGTAATTGGTACGAAGAATTATAGGAAATATATAATCAAAGACGGAAGCGAATTAAATGGCTTATGTCGCAAATGTAATGCAAAGAGTGAGACGATAGAACACAAAATTAGCGAATTTACGAATCTAGTAGGTAATGAATACACCAAAAGACACAATAATGTATGCAAAATTATTTATTTAGAAATAGCGTATGTTACCGGATTAAAAGTGGATCATGAACCATATTACCTTTTCACCCCTGCTACAGTGCTGGAAAATGAAAATTACAAATTATACTGGGACAACACAATTTACACAGACAAACCTGTCCAGCATAACAGACCGGACATAATCTGGATTAAAAAAAAGAAAAGCAGACCTTTATAATTGAAATAGCAGTTCCGGCTGACCACAACCTTAAGAAGAAATACGAGGAAAAGAAACAAAAATATCAAGACCTCGCAAGGCAAATAAAAACTATCTCGAAACAGGACGTGGTCACCATCATCCCCATAGTAATCTCATCAACAGGAATAATACATTCATCGCTCAATTTTGGAATTGAACAATTAAGAATTAAAAGAAACACAATGTATAACATTCAAAAATCTGTAATACTGGATACATGTAGAACAGTAAGATTGTTTTTAAATGAATTGTAACTTGAGGCAGCGTCTTGGCAAGGCCCGACGCTGGCAGACCTCCAAGTAAATCTTGTGGAATAAAGAATAATAATAATAAAAATTTATTGATATAAACATGCAATTCGGATTGGATAAATGCAGATTGCTTCACATAGAAAAAGGGAAAATCAAGCATGGTAACTTCAATGTTACAGATGACGAGTCAATAATATCTATGGAAGCAAATGAAAACTACAAATACCTTGGATTCCTGCAAGCAAAATCAATACAATATAAACAGATCAAGAAGGAATTAACAACTGAATTCCATAAAAGACAAACATCCATCCTTAAAACAGAATGATATGCACAAAACGTAATCAAAGCCATCAATACGTTGGCGGTACCTGTGTTGACGTATACATTTGGAGTGATTGACTGGACCAAAACCAAAATAGCAGGCATAGAAAGATCAATACGTACATCTTTCTCAAAATTTCATTTACATCACCCAAAGGCTGCAATAGAAAGGCTAACGCTACCTCGCTATATGGGAGGTAGAGGGTTAATAGATTTACAACAGCTCCTCAAAAACCAAATTCATGGACTAAAACATTTCTTCTACGATAAATCAAACAGTTCGATGCTTCACAAATCAATAGTATATGCCGACAACAAATTAACACCATTAAATCTAAAAAATGGCACGACCGATGAAGCAACCACCACAGGAGCTGTTCTATTAAATAGAAAGGTAGAAGTATGGGCCCAGAAGGAATTACATGGACGACACATCAATGACCTCAATCAACCATATGTTGATAAAATCTCATCAAACAAATGGTTGTCATTGGGTGAACTTTATGGAGAAACCGAAGGGTTCATGCTTGCAATACAAGACCAGATTATCCGCACTAAAAATTATGCAAAGTACATCCTTGGTGATAAAAGCATAACAAATGACAAATGTAGAAGGTGTTTTCAAGTACCTGAAACAATCCAGCACATTATATCTGGCTGTAAGATGCTAGTTAATACAGAATATTTAAGTAGACATAATCAAGTTGCAAAAATTATCCACCAAAAACTGACCTACCAACACAAGTTAATAGATACTAAGACCCCATATTATGTGTACCACCCTGAAACAGTGCTTGAAAACGGCGCATTTAAAATCTATTACGATCTGCCTATTCAAACAGATAAAACTATAGTTTATAATAGACCAGATATAGTGTTGATTGACAAGAAAAATAGAACTTGCTACATAGTTGATATTGCCGTGCCACTGTCGCATAACATCGAAAAGACAATTACAGGAAAAATTAACAAGTACCAAGAATTGGCAATAGAAATAAAAAGACTATGGAATATGGAACAGGTTTATATAGCTCCAATTGTCATCTCAGCTACCGGTATCATTCCAAAATATATACAAAATAGTTTCAAAATACTCAACCTCCATCCAAATACATACATCAAATTGCAAAAGGCTGTAATAATTTCAACCTGTCATATCACGAGAAAATTTCTCAACCCAATTCAACAGTAAAGAGTTACCTTGGTGAGAACCCGTGCTCTTAACACTAAAGCTACTCACTGAAAACTGAAGAAAATTAAAGAACAAAATAACAATAATAATAATAATGTTTTTTTTACTCATTTACTCATTTATTCATTTTCTAAGTATGCACATACCAGAAATCCCGTATATATACAGCGGGATGTGTGACATACTCACTGACTGATGGATACAAATTCACAGCCAAAACTGTGATAGTCGTGGGTATTTGGCTTATTGGACGTAAAAGTAAAAAAAAATTCATCGGGAGGAAAAATCTGAAAACTCGAAAAAGTCGATTAGTTTTCGAGATATATCGACTTGAATTAACATGGGAGCCTTATGGGACTAAAACTTTTTCGCTTTTATTTCGTATTTTGAAACGTTGTAGGAACATGATATTCAATAGACGTAAACTAGATTTTTTTATTGATTTTTTGGTATGGTTCTCATAACGGTGTATTTATATTTACTATTTTTTATCATTTTTTAAAAAATTTCCAATGCTTTTCTTACGGGACTAACTTTGGAATTTTTTTTGACCAATTTGCAATAATCGTAGGACAAATTCCTTGAAACGCAAGATACTAGATTTTTTGCTTGATTTTTTGGCTATCTTGGAATATTCACAAGTCGAAAGAATTCCGAGGAATAAACGATTTTCGATTTTCCATTGTCGAGGAGACGAATATTAAATTTCGGATTTCGGCTTTGAGACTTCGGCATATGAAAATTTGGAATCTCCGTGAAAACCCTTAGAGGGTACTCCGTACCCTCACGCCCTACCCTGTTTTTCCGATAACCCTCTTGGTTAATTCATAATAAAATTCCGAAAAATATCCTGCACGTGAGAAAATCATTGTCGCCATTTTTTTATGAAGCACACGATCTTGAATAACTTGGCAACCGTTCAAGTTAGAGGAATGAAATTTTCAGGGTTATACTATTATCAAAAAAGGCAACTTTTGACATGATAACCAATCCTCTCGATCGATTCATGTGTGAGTTATATCGATACCAATCTCCTTGGATACGCTTTATTCGCTAATAACTTTCTCGTTATTCGAAGTATGAATACGAAATTCAAATTTAATACTAAAGATGACGTGTTTAATCTGGCAAAAGTTAAATCAAGTGTATCGAATAATTAGAAGCGAAGTTATAATCGATCCATTGGTGCATTCGATATATGTCTTTTTCAGACTTGTTTACATAGTTACGGGGATAAATTTTTTAATTATTTGCTTGGACAGCAACGTACTATACGTACATGTAAAATATGTTGTTGAGTAATGATTCCTTTGGAAGATATATCGAAATGAAATAATTTCGATAGGTCTAATTTTCTCCTTTGTTATTGACCGTAGATGTCCGAAATTTTAAGGATAGTACGTGATTGGTGATATAAGATTTCTGTGATATTTTGGTCTCCATGGCAACCATAGTTTCAACTTTATGCCGAAATATATTTTCAATGTAAAGTAAATGGGGATATATCAAAATCGTTTTATACAAATATCCTCACAAGCACACGATCTTGATTAACTTGGCAACCGTTCAAGTTAGACAAACGAAATTTTCAGGGTACTACTAATATCAAAAAGGACAACTTTTGCAATGATAACCAATTCTCTCGATAGATTAATGTGTGAGTTATATCGATACCAATCTCCATGGATACGCTTTCTTCGCTAATAACTATTTTGTTATTCAAGATATGAAATCGTTATTCAAATGCAATACCAAAGTTGACGTGCTCAATCTGGCAAAAGTTAAATCAGGCGGATCGAATTATTAGAAGCGAAGTTATAATCGATTCAAGGGTGCATTCGATACATGTCTTTTTCAGACTTGTTTACATAGTTACGGGGATAAAATTTTTAATTATTTGCTTAGACAGCAACGTACTATACGTACATGTAACATATTTCGATGAGTTATGATTCATAATGAAGATATATCGAAATGAAATAATATCGATATGCTTCATTTTCTCCTTTGTTATTGAATGTAGATGTCTGAAATTTTTAGGATAGTACGTGATCGGTGATATAAGATTTCTGTTATCTTTTGGTCTCCGTGGAAAACCATAGTTTTAACTTTATGGCGAAATATATTTTCAATGTTAAGTAAATGGGGATATATCGATATCGTTTTATACAAGTTTCCTCTTTTGCGAGATTAATAAAAATATAAGGACATGATCCTTACCATAGAGGTCACATTTAGCAATGATGAACATCCCGCTCCACCCGTTTTCCAACAAGAAAAATCGAATCTAAAATGCTGGAATTCGATTTGTCGCTTACATATTTTTTTATTTAATTATGAAAGGGACTTAAACTCTTACCGGTAGATAAAGAAATGTACAAAACAAGATAAAAGTTTCAATAAACTAAAGCAGTCGTTATAGTTGACGTTGTGTTCGATAAAATTGTGTACTGTAGAGATTCCTTTTGCAGATCTTTTACTATAGTTGCTGGGATAAGACTTTTAACGGTATGCTAGAAGGTAACTTACGATTCATACATATAAAATATTTTGCAGAAGTACATCCCCTTTTCAAGATATGTCGATATGAAATTATATCGATAAGTGTCATTTTCTCCTAGCATATTAACCGTACCTACCCCATATTTTCGTCTTTTAGTACGGTATTTATATTAAGGCCATCTTCAGCCAACAGAAACAAAACTGGATGGTTTACTCACGCGATAAAAGATGTCACGTAAAATTGTTTCGTTGTAAAAAACACGGTTTTCCCATATTTAAGCCACGAACAGAGATACTTTGATCTTATTTATTGTCATTGCGATTGCCAATCTAATCAGAAATTGAACCCGTATGTATTCATTTGGCATATCTGTCGGAATAATAGGGATTCGTGGCAGTAATACATCTCCTTGGAACATGCTATTTATATCTTAGTGTGATGGGAAAATATTTCAAACGGCATAAACAATATTGACGGTCGTCAAGGGAAAGGTAAGCGAAACACGCCAAACTTGAACCTTTTTTGGATGTTTATTTCTAAATTCAGTGTAAATCAGGTATAAAACGAAGTGGATCTGCAGCATTAAGAAGGTTCAATTCTATTCCTTTCGAATGATATATGGCTTAACTTAATGTGACCATTTCCACTAATTTTAATGTGCAAATACAAATACGTCTGCAGGCATTAAAAATTTGATTTACATGTAATTCTTATGGAAATGACTCATGGCACATTCCAGGGACTCATGAGCCCAAGAAGCTCAAAAAGAAACCAATCAACTCTTCTTAATCATAACTCCCGATCCCCGTTACGTAATATCAGGTGATGGATAACGAAAATGATATTTCCTCATAACATGTTCTACGAAATGAAGTTAACAGTTTCTTACAGCGTCGTTGATTACTCAGAAATAATTAAAATATTCCGATACTCAGAAAAATACGATTTACAAAGGATAAACACAACATTTCGTGAAACTATTCCTGACCAAGCGTTCGATTTTTACCATCGAGCGGGAGTGAAAGTGACTTTGTATCAACGATATAACTCTTCGCGGGGAGTTTAATTAACTTAATTCAAATAAAGTAGTTAAATAACACACTCATTTAAATGAAATGTGCACTCTATTGTCGTTCCGACCAGAATAACAGCCTATTTATGTCACCAAGTTATAGCCAACGTTTCGAATTATTTTAAATAATAATCAGGGCTGTGAATAAGATTAATAGATACACAGCAGGTATTTCTCCCTTATATCTGTTTTATTTATATAGGTTAAGGACTGAAACTCTAGTTGGTAGATAAAAATAAGGTACAAAACGAGATAAAAGTTAAAGAAAAGTAATGCAGCAGTTACAGTTGAAGTTTTAATCGAAAAAATTGTGCGTTTTATACATCGCTTTTGCAGACCTGTTACTGTATTTGCTGCGATAAGGCTTTTAATGGTATGATTGAAGGCAAGGTAGTATTCATACAAATTAAGTATATAGCAGAACTACATCCTGTTATCAAGATGTATCGATATGAAGTTATATCAGTCGGTGTCATTTTCTCCTACCATATAAACCGTACCTGACCAAATTTTTGTCTATTACTGCGATGAAATGTACGATATTTATAGTAATTCAATCTCTAGCCAACACAAATAAACTGGATGTTATACCGCACACGATAAAACATGCCACGTAAAATTGTGTCTATGTGAAAAACAAAGTTTTCCAATATCTAAGCCACAAACAGACATACTTTGGTCTTATTTATTGTCATTGCGATTGCCAGTCTAATTAGAAATTGAACCCGTATGTATTCAATTGGCACATCTGTCGGAATAATAGGGATTCGTGGTAGTAATATATTTCCTTGGGACATGCCATTTATAATTTTGTGTGATAGAAAGATATTTCAAACGGCATAAACAATATTGACGGTCGTCAAGGGGACAGTAAGCGAAACACGCTAAACTTGAACCTTTTTTGGATGTTTATTTCTAAATTCAGTGTAAATCAGGTATAAAACGAAGTGGATCTGCAGCATTAAGAAGGTGCAATTCTTTTATTTTCGAATGATATGTGGCTTAACTTAATGTGACCATTTCCACTAATTTTAATGTGCAAACACAAAAACGTCTGCAGGCATTAAAAATTTAATTTACATGTATTTCTTATGGAAATGACTCATGGCACATTCCAGGGACTCATGAGCCCAAGAAGCTCAATAAGAAACCAATCAACTCTTCTTAATCATAACTCCCGATCCCCGTTACGTAATATCAGGTGAAGGATAACGAAAATGATATTTCCTCATAACATGTTCTACGAAATGAAGTTAACAGTTTCTTTCAACGTCGTTGATTACTCAGAAAAAATTAAAATATTCCGAAAATCACAGAAAATTTCGATTTACAAAGGATTAACACAAGATTTCCTGAACTTATTCCTGGCTATATAGTTAAAACTCTTCAAAAATATACAACTATGCATATGATTTTAGGAAAGGCAATCGTTTCAGAAATATTTCAATCGATATATCCGCGAAAAAATAAAAATGGTGGACACTACTCATTTGTTTCCCGGGAATGTCTTACTTTTTACTGTATTACTCTCAAAATATGAATGCCATATGGGCATCTTCTCTTACATATGATAGTAAATAAATGTGACCATATATCTTCGAACCCCGGAAACACCAACAAAAATTAAATCAAGCATATATGTCTCCTTTTCGGGTACTTTTCGTTACAATTACCCCAATTTTCCAACCCCTACCATGTCACGGAAATTATGTGGGCGATTGGTGACCCCGTTTCCCCAATACACCCCGAAAAAAGTTGAATTTTTCATTTTGAAGTCTACTTTTTGGGTACTTTTCGTCACAATTTCACCGCTGATCCCTACCCCCACGAATCATCCCTACGGAGGTCACGTGAAATACATGTGACCGCAAGCAGTACACCCATATAAACCCCAGGTATCCCCCTGAAATTCTCAAAAATGTAAAATGTGATGTTTACTCTCCTTTTTAGGACATTCTGGCCGACATTACGCCGCATTTCCCGTCCCCTCACAGCTCTAGATATGGTATATTTGCTAAAAGCGGGCCACTGTAAACCATGCGGGAAAAAAAAACTGAAAACACTCGATCACCTCCGGGACCTTCCAGAAAAATAAAATTTATTAAGTTCTTCTTTCCGGGTAGTTTTCGTCACCATTCAGGCCGTGTTCCTCAAACCTTCGAGTTATTAGAACCCACGATAACCCCGTGAAACTTCCCAAAAAGATTATTTTCTGAAAGCTCGCCTATTTCGGTATTTATCGTCAGAATTCCCCCTCTGTTACAGATCCCTACGACTTATCGGCACGGAATATATGAGAACGATTGGTGACCAGTGGTTGATCACAATTATAAAACCCCCGGTATTCCGTTGAAACCCAACATAAAAATGAAATTTGCCATTAGGTCTTCTTTTATGTGTACTTATCAACGACATTACGCTGCGTAGCCCTACCCTTTCCAATAATCACTATAGAATAAATGTGGACTACTGTACCTAATACTATTTTATGCATATTAAGTGCAGTATACCACTGCCAAGGAGTGCCACCGATCAGAGGCGCAGCGAGGTGGTTTTGTGGGATAACATCCCCCACCCCGGAGCTCACAGAAATGTTTAAGTTTAATCTATTTTACTTAATTGGATTAATATTGCTGATAAAATAGTGTGACAAATAAGAAACTATCCCTCGGAAGGGCGAAAAATCGCCAATTCGAACCATTTATCTTAATTTTTTCCGGCGGAGGCGGCCGGAAGGCCTAAGGCACCTCCCGCTAACCCTGCGGGTATGCAATACCACCAAGCCCCCCAGCAATAACTGTGCCTGAAACCCCCCCTAGCCTTAATTCCTAGCTACCCCCTGCCATAAATCATGCGATTAATAAATATGATGAATCTCGGCAAATGAAAGATTAGATCGAAAGATATGCTGAACAAGGAAAGATATGAATGCAACTATGTACTGTTTCCAATATATTCTCCATATATATACTTCAGAGATCTTAGGGGTCTTTTCATCATTCAATTAAAATAAAAGAGCTAAATAACACACTGAATTCAATGCAATGTGCACTCTATTGTTGTCCCGTCCCGAATAACTGTTTATTTATGTAACGCCTTACTTCATAGCAACAATGCAAAACTGCCAATCTGGAAAGCGTCAGCGGTGCTGAGAGGTACCCTCCGTGCACTCACGCGTAGGAGTTAGGGACGAGTGTTTGGGGTACAGGAATTTCGGAGAGTGAACCGATTATCAATGAAGACACATGAAATGTATGGAGCTCTCCGTTGACTCTACCTCTACTCTCAGGCAAGCGCTCGATTTTTACCATGGAGTGGAAGTGAAAGCGGTTTTGAAGTAGCGATTAAACTTTTCGAGGGGAGTTTAAATAACTTAATTCAAATTAAGTAGTTAAATAACACACTGATTTAAATGAAATGTGCACTCTATTGTTGTTCCAACCGGAATAACTGCGTATTTATTGCACGCATTACTACATAACAGAAAGTCCAAACGACCAATTTGGACCACAATAATCCGCGTTACGGTGATGAAAATGATTTTGAATTAAAATTGTTATTGTTAATGTTGTAGATAAAAAAGCCCTCCTGGTTGTCGCACCCTTGTATATTGCTTTGCTTTCCTGGTACAATATCCCGCGCAGCAGTGGTGAATGTGGTTTTGAATGTAAATTTATTTGAAAAATGTTTATGAAAAAATCTTCAGTGAGTGGTTGCGGGTTTGGTCTAACTAACACTGCTCTTTCAGATATGTATATGTTTTGGAATTTAAATTTTTATGGATAATGATAGAGGAAATAATGCCGAACAACCAAAGTGGACCACAATATTTCAAATTACGGTTATGAAAATGGTTTTGAATTAAAATTTTTAAGGTTTAAATTTCTAACCACCGAGGAGGCGAAGCCGCCCCTCAACCATTACTAATAGATTTGACTTGACGAGGTCGATCGTAGGGGAGAGTCGCTACCCGCGGTTGCGCCGTGGCTTCGCCGAAACTCGTTTCGAAATATGCAAAAGTAAAAACGTCTGCAGGTATGAAAAAGTAGCTTTATCTGCATTTCTTATGGAAACGACTCCAGACCCTTTCCAGGGCCTCATAGGCCCAAGAAGGTCAATGAGAAACCAGTGAACTCTTCTTTACTGGGTTCCATTTTGACGAATCTAGGCAAAAGAAAGATAAGATCAAAAGCTATACTGTACAGTAGGCCGGCCCTTATTTTTCGGAATTGCGAAAAGTTATGTTTTCCTGGTCTCAAAATGATCCAAATGAGGTTTATATGCACGTGTTAAAATTTGGTTACTTTAAAATAACGGCAACCCGTGCCCCAAGGGCCCTAAGTACTAAGGACCCTAAATTGAGTTTTTTGAAGTCAAAAAGTGCTATTCCTATGTAAAACGTAAAAGTAAAGCCCTTTAGGGCCAATTTTCTGTTTGTTTTGACCTATCTCTAAGCGTTTAGGAGATATCGTCCGTCGTAATGCAATTCCCCCCCAGGGCGCCACCCCGCACCGCAGCACCGCTGAGGTACGGCCCGCACCACTTACTACAGACTTCCCCTCAACCCCCTCCCCTCCCACGGCAAAGACTTTGCTCACACTGGCAAGATCTAGCCTCTGAAGAAATGTGATTACCTTAGAAAGAATTTAATTGCCATAACAATACTTCCAATCCAAGAGATCTATTTATTTTCAGTCTGTCCATGAATTTCGGTGCAATAACCAAAATTAAATACATTTTCATTGTATTTCTAATTTTTCATTGACATCCCATATTTGACAATTAAAGTGCCTTTCCGCACGTAAGGGTTGTATTGCGATGAAAAGCCACACTTACTAATAAATTTTGAAAGCCCTCTTCCTTCAACGTGACTGCTTAATAATCTTGAATTAGTTTCACCCCTCTCGCTGCACTATCATTTCCCACTTGATGACCCCGAATAATTTGCAAATCGTTCTTGTATGTTCATCCCATTCTCGCATGTGCACACCAAAGAATGCAATGCATATTTACAATGCATTAAATAGTTTTCTCGAACTAGTGGTGACAAAATTTGGTATGGATACCTTATTCATGTCTTTATGTTTATAGAATGCCTTCTTCGGTGGATCATATTTTCCTTCACACGACCACATACGGCGTATCACGTTTTTATTTTCACACCTAGAAATGGATCCGTCAAAGAATGACAGGCCTACCAACTCCTCACTCATGAACCACAAGTGGTTTGAAAACCTCTTTTGTGCTGCTTTCGCTATGTCCAGGCTAACACTTTCGTAATTAACAAGTCTTTGTAGGAACTTTGGGTCACTGTTGGAAGCTAATGCAGCACAAGGAGCGGAGAACCACATCTTTTCCTTTCTTCTTGAATATATTGAAATCTATTCCACCAACAACTACATTTCGTTCTCCTCTTTATTTGCGTAAGAAGATTATTTCTTCAGCCCAAGCACATTTATCCGAGAGATTAACTGCACTTTCCTCCTCGTGCGTCAAAAATTCAATGGTACCGCTCCTTGCAATTTCAAACAAATCATCAAGTTTTGTAACGAAAGATTCTCTTCTCTTCATCTCCACTGTAGTTCGCGCTCTCTTTATGTCGTTGCACGTTCATCCATTCTTTGCGTCATTTTTCTAACTTTTCAATCGCCTTATTTTCCGTAATAACAGGAACTCTAGTTTTGTACCATGGATGAGATGCATTTCTCACGGTTTTGTCGCACTAAGTCATACAAATTTCGAACCCATTAGGTGATAGAGAAAACACACAGTACTTCTCTCACTGTAGGTAAATTTGAGCTGAGTATTTCTTCACTTTCTTTTCCAACCAGTTCAATGCCTGGATTTAGTCTTGATTACATGCCTTTCCTTGTTGGTCTATTCTTAAAATGAACGTCACGTTCATGATAAAGTATTTATTTCACCACTATTCTCCTTAAATCCTAAAAAAATAGCACATTCTATCCTTTGCACACTATAAACAAGAACTATCTCTCCACAGTGATCTACATCCGTGAACTGACTACCTCGTTTCTTTTTCCTTGAATATTTCTATCTACTGATGTAGCCCTGGAAGCCCTGCTGATTCCCTTCATTCCTTTATAATTCATAAACACAATTGTATCACATGCTTATAATATTTTGTACATAAAGAGCACTTTGGAACAAAGCCTGCTGAAATGGTTTGCGGCCGTATGGCAGCAAAAAATCAAGGTTTAAGGGGTCGGTACCCAGTACATAGGACGGCGTTGAAGGGGTAAAATTGACATTATAGGCTTTAGCAACATTAATCGTGACACAAGAGGAATAAACTATTCAATACTGTACCATTAGCATGTAAATGTTGTCACCAGGAGCAAAGTCTTTGCCGTGGGAGGGGAGAGGGTTGAGGGGAAGTCAGTAGTAAGTGGTGCGGGCCGTACCTCAGCGGTGCTGCGGTGCGGGGTGGCGCCCTGGGGGGGAATTGCATTACGACGGACGATATCTCCTAAACGCTTAGAGATAGGTCAAAACAAACAGAAAATTGGCCCTAAAGGGCTTTACTTTTACGTTTTACATAGGAATAGCACTTTTTGACTTCAAAAAACTTAATTTAGGGCCCTTAGTACTTAGGGCCCTTGGGGCACGGGTTGCCGTTATTTTAAAGTAACCAAATTTTAACACGTGAATATAAACCTCATTTGGATCATTTTGAGACCAGGAAAACATAACTTTTCGCAATTCCGAAAAATAAGGGCCGGCCTACTGTACAGGGAAAGATATGAATGCAAATATGTACTGCTATGAATGCCAGTGGCGCAGCGAGGGGGAGAGGTTATGTGGGATAGGTTCAAGGCTCTAAATAAGTTAAATATATTTTACTTACTTGGGTTAATATAACTTTCGGAATAGTGCTAGAATTAATAAAAATATCCCTCACAAAGCCGTAAAAATCACCATTTTGAGCCTTTTACCTTAATTTTTTTTCCGGCGGAAGGCCTCCGCACCTCCCGCTTACCCTGGTGGTAATGCAATATACCTCCAAACCCCCCAGTATTAGTTGTGCCTGAAACCCCTCCTAGCCTTATTTCGTAGCTGCGCCCCTGCCACCAATTATGCGGTTAATGAATATGGCGAATCTCGGCAGATGAAAGATCAGATCGACAGCTATAGTAAACAAGGAAAGATACGAATGCAAGCATGTACTATTTTCAATACATTCTCAAAATATATACTTAAGGGATCTTAGGGGAGTTTTAATAACTCAATTAAAATAAAAGAGTTGAATAACACACTGAATTCAATGCAATTTGCACTCTATTGTTGTTCCGTCCCGAATAACTGTTTATTTATTTTTATTTATTTATTTATGCAACGCCTTACTTCATAGCAACAATGCAAAATGACCAATCTGGAAAGCGTAAGCGGTGGTGAAAGGTACCCTCCGTGCACTCATGCGTAGGAGTTAGGGAAGAGTGTTTGGGGTACAGGAATCCCGGAGACTGAACCGATTATCAATGGAGCCACAGGAAACGTATGGTGTTCTTTGTTGACGGTACCTCTACGCTCAGGCAAGCGATCGATTTCAACATGGAGTGGAAGTGAAAGCGACTTTGATGTAGCGATGTAACTTTTCGAGGTGAGTTTAAATAACTTAATTCAACTAAAGTAGGTAAATAACACACTGATTTCAATGCAATATGCACTCTTTTGTTTCAACCAGAATAACTGCCTATTTATTTCACGCATTATTACATAACAGAAAGCCTAAGCGACCAATTTCGATCACAATATTTCACGCTGCGGCGATGAAAATGGTTTGAATTAAAATTATAATTGTTAATATTGTAGAAAAATAACCCTCCTGGTTGTCGCACCCATGTACTTTGCTTTACCTTCCTGGCACAATCTCTCGCGTAGCAGTGATGAATGTTGTTTTGAATGTAAATTTATGCGGAAAATGTTTGTGAAAAATCTTTAGTTAGTGGTTATGGGTGTCATCTAACCCTGATTTTCCTTAATGTTGCCCTCTCTCGCGTAACAGTAATGAACATGTTTTGGAATTTAAATTTTTATGGATAATAATAGTGAAAATACCTTGCGTAACTGGTTGTTACTAAAATCTAACGCTGATTTGCGTTCGTGAAGCCATGCATCCCGTAAGAAATAAAAACATATTTTAGAATATCTATTTTTATTTATAATGTTAATGAAAATAACTTACATGCCTGGTGATAGTTTTTTTGTCTCGATAAGTCGCGTTCCTATTGCCATGTCTCGCATAACGTAGAAGAAAAAGTTTTAGAATTGCTAATTTTAAAGATGTTAGAAAACATTAAACTTACTGGTCTGGTGATATTTCTGTTTCACTTTATTCCGCGTTCCTATAGCCAAATAGTAGGCTGCATAATCAAATACATCTGTGGAAGTTAATCTGTCATGGAAATGGAATTGAAGTTATTACGGCCTATAAAATTATGCAATTAGACAGAAAATTAATTTACATAGCATCATTCAAACGCAGAATTTGTACTTTTTACAATACTTTGTGCTCCCTTCCTCGTACTTGTGACAGTAAGACGAAGTAAAGTAATACCTTATGCATTCCTAAAATGTTCTCCACTTAACATGAATAACGATTTCTTTCCGTCAACCTTTGTTCCAGTGAAAAGAATTAAACCATCTTTGAATTTTACTATTTTCCGAAAATACGCATGCTATTAATTTCATACTCCCGACCTTGGGATACTATACGGGTGGTTACAGTTTACTAGGAAAGTTAATGAATGTTTTCAGGCTCTCTTCAATTTACTTTACTCGTTTTTTAAGTCATTTCGAAAAGCTTTCGAATCGTACACATAACGGGAGAAAATGCAGTATTTCTCTATATTGTCATGTTTAGTCGCATTTTTGAGGTAAAAGAACACCAACATTTTCGGAATCACTGTACAGCTTTCATTAAATGAATAACTCTTATTACCTTCTATTTACGTATATTTGTATTTGGAATCTTGCGTTAAACCCGCATTTTAAATACAAACACTTAAGCCATACTTTACGTTCCAAGAACGGCAATTCCGTGTATGTACACTATGATCATTGTTTGGATAACTTACAATTTAACGTAACGCAGTATAATACTATCCAGACATTATTATAATTCACGAAATATTTCATTTCACGCATTTTGTACCGCGTACTACTATACGTCATTTCGGAGTGTGCTGGCGAAGCTGGCTGCGGCGGGCGCTTTACTTTCCCCTGGCCGGTAAAATTGGTCCCTGGGACTTAGTGGATAGACGTACGAGGAACGGCGTTCCGAGGAGTTCACCGTCGATGGCGGTCGTGGCACAACCAAGGGTCCGCTTCCCTCCCCTCTGCACAAGCACTTTTCGGTCACATTACTCGTATGAAAATTCTTCAAACACCCACAAAATTAGACGGCGACGGCCGTTACGAGGACTAACTGAGGTGGGCGCGGGGGGCGTCAGTAACCCCCGGGCGGCGAAGCCACCCTTTACTAGAAACTGCGAAGGCATCCGGAAGAAGAAGTGGCGCACCGGTGGGGGCCTACCCCCCCTGGGAGGCGAAGCCGCTTCTTAACGAATAACGGCGAAACAGTTACGATGACTAATCGGGGTACACCCGGGGGGGCACGCTCAACCCCCGGGTGTGGCGAAGCCCTACCTAAGCGAGGAACTGCGAACCCGTCCAGGGGAATGAGCGTGGCAGCCCCGGTTGAACTGCTTTAATCTCCAGGCGGCGTGGTGCCCACAATGAGGAATGCCGAAGCCGTCCAGAGGTCTAGGCAGCGCAGCTTTGGGGGATTCCTTAAGAGGCGCAGCCTCGATTAAAGACTCTCTCCTGACCGTGGCAGGGAACGGTGAAGCCGTTCGGGGAGGCGGCCGACCAAGCTGTCCGCGAAGTGGGTTCTTCAGGTTCGAGCCCTATATCCCCCGAGGACTTTGTGGACAGCGGTAGGAGAATGAGCGATAACGTTCCGAAGACTTTGCCGACGATGCCTTTGGTGAAGCAGCCAAGGGTCCGCTTCCCTACCCCCTGGCCGGCGAAGACGGTGCCTCTCAATTTTTGGTCATATTATTCGAATAGAAATTCTTCGGACAACCACCAACTAAGACGGCGAAGCCGAACAAGGGGATTCTATATTAAAAATTGACGCCTATCGTACGACCGATCTCTTACAAAGCTTGCAGTTACATGAAAGTATGCATTACAGTTCGGAATAGGTCAACTTAGCCGCGCCCCTCCCCCTTCCGCTCTGATCAGCGGGGATTTGGGAGCGGAGGATCAGGAAACGGCGAAGCCGTTACTAGGAGTTCGCTGGCGACGACGGACGTGGCGGGTGCTAACCCTACCCAATGGCCGGCGGATCCGGTACCTAGAACTATATGGACAAGATACAAGGAACGGCGATCCGTTCCAAGGAGTGTGCTGGAGAAGGTGGGTGCTATGTGCGCTATCCTTCCTCACCAGACGGCGAAGACGGCCCCGAGGACTTTGTGCACAAAGCTTCGAGGAACGACAAAGCCGTTCCGAAGAATATGCCGGCGAAGCAGACCGTAGCGTAGAATAGGGTTCGTTTTCCTCCCCTCCCCCCCTTCCCGAACCCGGTAATTTTGGGAACGGAGCTTCCAATGGGTGTTTCTGCGAAGCCAGCAGAAAATCCGTCTGTGAATACATTTTATGGAAAAATATAATACGTTTCATTGCCCTTGACGTAGTTTCGTGGGTTGAATAATGAAAATGATTACTATATATACTGTCAATATCATCAACTGATTTCTGGCAGCAGATTGTTTTCATCCCCTCCTGTTAAAGAGATAAATGTTAAACAATGCCAAAAATCACATAATTTCGATTTATAAAAGATTCACAAAACATATATAGTACTTTCGGCGAACGAGTCCTTTCGAAGGTGGCTACAACGGGTGCTACCATTTTCCCTGGATGTTTAGGACATAGTGCACAGAGCTTCGACGCATAACGAAGCCATTACGAAGATTGCGACGCCGAAGACGATCGTGGCGTAGACGAGGGTTCGTTTACTAGGAGTCCGCGAAGTGGGTTCTTCAGGTTCGAGCCCTATATCCCCCGAGGACTTTGTGGACAGCGGTAGGAGAATGAGCGATAACGTTCCGAAGACTTTGCCGACGATGCCTTTGGTGAAGCAGCCAAGGGTCCGCTTCCCTACCCCCTGGCCGGCGAAGACGGTGCCTCTTACTTTTTGGTCAGATTATTCGAATAGAAATTCTTCGCACAACCAACAACTAAGACGGCGAAGCCGAACCAGGGGATTCTATGTTAAAAATTGACGCCTATCGTACGACCGATTTCTTACAAAGCTTGCACTTACATGAAAGTATGCATTACAGTTCGAAATAAGTCAACTTATCCGCGCCCCTCCCCCTTCCGCTCTGGTCAGCGGGGATTTGGGAGCGGAGGATCAAGAAACGGCGAAGCCGTTACTAGGAGTTCGCTGGCGACGACGGACGTGGCGGGTGCTACCCTTACCCAATGGCCGGCGAATCCGGCACCTAGAATTATATGGACAACGGCCAACCGTTCCAAGGAGTGTGCTGGAGAAGGTGGGTCGGTGTGCGCTATCCTTCCTCACTGGACGGCGAAGACAGCCCTGAGGACTTTGTGCACAGAGCTTCGAGGAACGATGAAGCCGCTCAAAAGAATAAACCGGCGAAGTAGACCGTAGGTAGCAAAGGGTTAGTTTTCTTACACCCCCCTTGAGGTCCCCGGTAATTTTGGGAACGGAGCTTCCAAGGGGTGTTTCAGCGAAGCCGGCAAAATATCAGTCTGTGAATACGCTTTATGGAAAAAATTAATATGTTCCAATGCCGTCGACGTAGTTTCGTGGGTTGAACAATAAAATTGATAACCATTTATGATGGCAATATTATCAATTGTATGTTGGCAACAGATTGTTTTCATCTCCCTATTGTTACAGAGATAAAAGTTAAACAATTCCAAAGAATCACATAAATTTCGATTCATAAAAGGTTCACAAAACATATATCGTACTTTTGGCCGCCCGAGTCCTTACGAAGGCGGCTAGCGGGCGCTAACATTCCCCCTGGACAGAAAAGGGTGCTTTGCACTAAGTGGACAGAGCTTCGACGAATTACGAGGCGGTTCGGAAGATTGCGACGCCGAAGGCGACCGTGGCGCAGCTGAGATTTGGTTTTCATTCAGCATTTGCGGTCAGATTATTCCTTAAAAATTCTCTAAACACCCACAAAAATAGACGGCGAAGCCGGATCCGGGGGTTCTAAGGGGGCGGAGCCCCCTAGCGAGCTACAGCGAGTCCCTAATATATACAGCCGGATGTGTGACATACTCACTCACTCATGGATACAAATTCACAGCCAAAACTGTGATAGATGTGGAAATTTGACTTATTGGACGTAAAAGTAAAAAAAAATTCATCGGGAGGAAAAATCTGAAAACTCGAAAAAGTCGATTAGTTTTCGAGATATATCGACTTGAATTAACATGGGAGCCTTATGGGACTAAAACTTTTTCGCTTTTATTTCGTATTTTGAAACGTCGTCGGAACATGATATTCAATGGACGTAAACTAGATTTTTTGATTGATTTTTTGGTATGGTTGTCATAACGGTGTATTTATATTTACTATTTTTTATCATTTTTTTTAAAATTTCCAATGCTTTTCTTACGGGACTAACTTTGGAATTTTTTTTGACCAACTTGCAATAATCGTAGGACAAATTCCTTGAAACGCAAGATACTAGATTTTTTGCTCGATTTTTTGGCTATCTTGGAATATTCACAAGTCGAAAGAATTCCGAGGAATAAACGATTTTCGATTTTCCATTGTCGAGGAGACGAATATTAAATTTCGGATTTCGGCTTTGAGACTTCGGCATATGAAAATTTGGAATCTCCGTGAAAACCCTTAGAGGGTACTCCGTACCCTCACGCCCTACCCTGTTTTTCCGATAACCCTCTTGGTTAATTCATAATAAAATTCCGAAAAATATCCTGCACGTGAGAAAATCATTGTCGCCATTTTTTTGTGAAGCACACGATCTTGAATAACTTGGCAACCGTTAAAGTTAGAGGAATGAAATTTTCAGGGTAATACTACTATCAAAAAAGACAACTTTTGAAATGATAACCATTCCACTCGATCGATTCATGTGAGAGTTATATCGATACCAATCTCCTTGGATACGCTTTCTTCGCTAATAACTTTCTCGTTATTCGAAGTATGAATACGAAATTCAAATGTAATACTAAAGTTGACGTGCTTAATCTGCCAAAAGTTAAATCAAGCGGATCGAATAATTATAAGCGAAGTTATAATCGATCCAATGGTGCATTCGATATATGTCTTTTTCAGACTTGTTTACATAGTTACGGGGATAAAATTTTTAATTATTTGCTTGGACAGCAACGTACTATACGTACATGTAAAATATTTTTTTGAGTAATGATTCCTTTGGAAGATATATCGAAATGAAATAATTTCGATAGGTCTAATTTTCTCCTTTGTTATTGACCGTAGATGTCCGAAATTTTTAGGATAGTACGTGATTGGTGATATAAGATTTCTGTGATATTTTGGTCTCCATGGCAACCATAATTTCAACTTTATGCCGAAATATATTTTCAATGTAAAGTAAATGGGGATATATCTAAATCGTTTTATACAAATATCCTCACAAGCACACGATCTTGAATAACTTGGCAACCGTTCAAGTTAGACAAACGAAATTTTCAGGGTAATACTAATATCAAAAAGGACAACTTTTGCAATGATAACCAATTCTCTCGATAGATTTATGTGTGAGTTATATCGATACCAATCTCCTTGGATACGCTTTCTTCGCTAATAACTATTTTGTTATTCAAGATATGAAATCGTAATTCAAATGCAATACCAAAGTTGACGTGCTCAATCTGGCAAAAGTTAAATCAGGCGGATTGAATTATTAGAAGCGAAGTTATAATCGATCCAAGGGTGCATTCGATACATGTCTTTTTCAGACTTGTTTACATAGTTACGGGGATAAAATTTTTAATTTTTTACTTAGACAGCAACGTACTATACGTACATGTAACATATTTTGATGAGTAATGATTCACAATGAAGATATATCGAAATGAAATAATATCGATATGCCTCATTTTCTCCTTTGTTATTGAATGTAGATGTCTGAAATTTTTAGGATCGTACGTGATTGGTGATATAAGATTTCTGTTATCTTTTGGTCTCCGTGGAAAACCATAGTTTTAACTTTATGGCGAAATATATTTTCAATGTTAAGTAAATGGGGATATATCGATATCGTTTTATACAAGTTTCCTCTTTTGCGAGATTAATAAAAATATAAGGACATGATCCTTACCATACAGGTCACATTTAGCAATGATGAACATCCCGCTCTACCCGTTTTCCAACAAGAAAAATCGAATCTAAAATGCTGGAATTCGATTTGTCGCTTACATATTTTTTTATTTTATTATGAAAGGGACTTAAACTCTTACCGGTAGATAAAGAAAGGTACAAAACAAGATAAAAGTTTCAATAAACTAATGCAGTCGTTATAGTTGACGTTGTGTTCGATAAAATTGTGTACTGTAGAGATTCCTTTTGCAGATCTTTTACTATAGTTGCTGGGATAAGACTTTTAACGGTATGCTAGAAGGTAACTTACGATTCATACATATAAAATATTTTGCAGAAGTACATCCCCTCTTCAAGATATGTCGATATGAAATTATATCGATAAGTGTCATTTTCTCCTAGCATATTAACCGTACCTACCCCATATTTTTGTCTTTTAGTACAGTATTTATATTAAGGCCATCTTCAGCCAACAGAAACAAAACTGGATGGTTTACTCACGCGATAAAACATGCCACGTAAAATTGTTTCGTTGTAAAAAACACGGTTTTCCCATATTTAAGCCACGAACAGAGATACTTTGGTCTTATTTATTGTCATTGCGATTGCCAATCTAATTAGAAATTGAACCCGTATGTATTCATTTGGCACATCTGTCGGAATAATAGGGATTCGTGGCAGAAAATACATCTCCTTGGAACATGCTATTTATATCTTAGTGTGATGGGAAAATATTTCAAACGGCATAAACAATATTGACGGTCTTCAAGGGAAAGGTAAGCGAAACACGCTAAACTTGAACCTTTTTTGGATGTTTATTTCTAAATTCAGTGTAAATCAGGTATAAAACGAAATGGATCTGCAGCATTAAGAATGTGCAATTCTTTTCCTTTCCAATGATATATGGCTTAACTTAATGTGACCATTTCCACTAATTTTAATGTGCAAATACAAATACGTCTGCAGGCATTAAAAATTTGATTTACATGTATTTCTTATGGAAATGACTCATGGCACATTCCAGGGACTCATGAGCCCAAGAAGCTCAATAAGAAACCAATCAACTCTTCTTAATCATAACTTCCGATCCCCGTTACGTAATATCAGGTGAAGGATAACGAAAATGATATTTCCTCATAACATGTTCTACGAAATGAAGTTAACCGTTTCTTACAGCGTCGTTGATTACTCAGAAAAAATTAAAATATTCCGATACTCAGAAAATTACGATTTACAAAGGATTAACACAACATTTCGTGAAACTATTCCTGACCAAGCGTTCGATTTTTACCATCGAGCGGGAGTGAAAGTGACTTTGTATCAACGATATAACTCTTCGCGGGGAGTTTAATTAACTTAATTCAAATAAAGTAGTTAAATAACACACTCATTTAAATGAAATGTGCACTCTATTGTCGTTCCGACCAGAATAACAGCCTATTTATGTCACCAAGTTATAGCCAACGTTTCGAATTATTTTAAATAATAATCAGGGCTGTGAATAAGATTAATAGATACACAGCAGGTATTTCTCCCTTATATCTGTTTTATTTATTTAGGTTAAGGACTGAAACTCTAGTTGGTAGATAAAAATAAGGTACAAAACGAGATAAAAGTTAAAGAAAAGTAATGCAGCAGTTCAAGTTGAAGTTTTAATCGAAAAAATTGTGCGTTTTATACATCGCTTTTGCAGACCTGTTACTGTATTTGCTGCGATAAGGCTTTTAATGGTATGATTGAAGGCAAGGTAGTATTCATACAAATTAAGTATTTAGCAGAACTACATCCTGTTATCAAGATGTATCGATATGAAGTTATATCAGTCGGTGTCCTTTTCTCCTACCATATAAACCGTACCTGACCGAAATTTTTGTCTATTACTGCGATGAAATGTACGATATTTATAGTAATTCAATCTCTAGCCAACACAAATAAACTGGATGTTATACCGCACGCGACAAAACATGCCACGTAAAATTGTGTCTATGTGAAAAACAAAGTTTTCCAATATCTAAGCCACAAACAGACATACTTTGGTCTTATTTATTGTCATTGCGATTGCCAATCTAATTAGAAATTGAACCCGTATGTATTCAATTCAATTCAATTGGTCGGAATAATAGGGATTCGTGGTAGTAATATATTTCCTTGGGACATGCCATTTATAATTTTGTGTGATAGAAAGATATTTCAAACGGCATAAACAATATTGACGGTCGTCAAGGGGACAGTAAGCGAAACACGCTAAACTTGAACCTTTTTTGGATGTTTACTTCTAAATTCAGTGTAAATCAGGTATAAAATGAAGTGGATCTGCAGCATTAAGAAAGTGCAATTCTTTTCCTTTCAAATGATATGTGGCTTAACTTAATGTGACCATTTCCACTAATTTTAATGTGCAAACACAAAAACGTCTGCAGGCATTAAAAATTTAATTACATGTATTTCTTATGGAAATGACTCATGGCACATTCCAGGGACTCATGAGCCCAAGAAGCTCAATAAGAAACCAATCAACTCTTCTTAATCATAACTCCCGATCCCCGTTACGTAATATCAGGTGAAGGATAACGAAAATGATATTTCCTCATAACATGTTCTACGAAATGAAGTTAACAGTTTCTTTCAACGTCGTTGATTACTCAGAAAAAATTAAAATATTCCGATACTCAGAAAATTACGATTTACAAAGGATTAGCACAACATTTGGTGAAACTATTCCTGACCAACCGTTCGATTTTTACCATCGAGCGGGAGTGAAAGTGACTTTGTATCAACGATATAACTCTTCGCGGGGAGTTTAATTACGATTTACAAAGGATTAACACAAGATTTCCTGAACTTATTCCTGGCTATATAGTTAAAACTCTTCAATAGTATACAACTATGCATATGATTTTAGGAAAGGCAATCGTTTCAGAAATATTTCAATCGATATATCCGCGAAAAAATAAAAATGGTGGACACTACTCATTTGTTTCCCGGGAATGTCTTACTTTTTACTGTATTACTCTCAAAATACGAATGCCATATGGGCATCCTCTCTTACATATGATAGTAAATAAATGTGACCGTATATCTTCGAACCCCGGAAACACCAACAAAAATTAAATCATGCATATATGTCTCCTTTTCGGGTACTTTTCGTTACAATTACCCCAATTTTCCAACCCCTACCATGTCACGGAAATTATGTGGACGATTGGTGACCCCGTTTCCCCAATACACCCCGAAAAAAGTTGAATTTTTCATTTTGAAGTCTACTTTTTGGGTACTTTTCGTCACAATTTCACCGCTGATCCCTACCCCCACGAATCATCCCTACGGAGGTCACGTGAAATACTGGTGACCGCAAGCAGTACACCCATATAAACCCCAGGTATCCCCCTGAAACTCTCAAAAATGTAAAATGTGACATTAACTCTCCTTTTTGGGACTTTCTAGCCGACATTACGCCGCACTGCCCGTCCCGTCACAGCTCTAGATATGGAATATTTGCCAATAAAGGGCCACCGTAAACCATACGGGAAAAAAACCTGAAAACCCTCGATGACCTCCTGGAACCCCCCAGGAAATTTTAATTTTTTAAGGTCGCCTTTACGGGTAGTTTTCCTCACCATTCATCAGTGTTCCCTAAACCAACGAGTTATTAAAACCCCCGACAACCCCGTTAAACTTCCCAAATAATAATTTTAGTAAAGGTCGCCCATTTGGGTATTTATCTCCAGAATTCCGCCACTGTTCCGGATCCCTACGACTATCGGCACGGAATTTATGAGATCGATTTATTACCACTGGTTGACCACAAATATGAAACCCCCGGTATTTTGTTGAAACCTCCCCTTAAAAATTAAAATTTCCAAATAGGTTTTTCTTTGATGGGTACTTGTCGCCGCCACTACGCCACATTGCCCTACCCTTTCCAATCATCGCAACAGAATTAATGTGGATTTTTGTTATCCGCACGTATAACACACATTAAAACCCCTACATTCCTCTGGAGCCCCTGTCGGAGGAGTAGACCCGTCTAACCACCGAGGAGGCGAAGCCGCCCCTCAACCATTACTAATAGATTTGACTTGACGAGGTCGGTCGTAGGGGAGAGTCGCTACCCGCGGTTGCGCCGCGGCTTCGCCGAATCTCGTTTCGAAATATACAAAAGTAAAAACGTCTGCAGGTATTAAAAAGTAGCTTTATCTGCATTTCTTATGGAAACGACTCCGGACCCTTTCCAGGGCCTCATAGGCCCAAGAAGGTCAATGAGAAACCAGTGAACTCTTCTTTACTGGGTTCCATTTTGGCGAATCTAGGCAAAAGAAAGATAAGATCAAAAGCTATACTGTACAGGGAAAGATATGAATGCAAATATGTACTGCTATGAATGCCAGTGGCGCAGCGAGGGGGAGAGGTTATGTGGGATAGGTTCAAGGCTCTAAATAAGTTAAATATATTTTACTTACTTGGGTTAATATAACTTTCGGAATAGTGCTAGAATTAATAAAAATATCCCTCACAAAGCCGTAAAAATCACCATTTTGAGCCTTTTACCTTAATTTTTTTCCGGCGGAAGGCCTCCGCACCTTCCGCTTACCCTGGTGGTAATGCAATATACCTCCAAACCCCCCAGTATTAGTTGTGCCTGAAACCCCTCCTAGCCTTATTTCGTAGCTGCGCCCCTGCCAGCAATCATGCGGTTAATGTATATGGCGAATCTCGGCAGATGAAAGATCAGATCGACAGCTATAGTAAACAAGGAAAGATACGAATGCAAGCATGTACTGTTTTCAATACATTCTCAAAATATATACTTAAGGGATCTTAGGGGAGTTTTAATAACTCAATTAAAATAAAAGAGTTGAATAACACACTGAATTCAATGCAATTTGCACTCTATTGTTGTTCCGTCCCGAATAACTGTTTATTTATTTTTATTTATTTATTTATGCAACGCCTTACTTCATAGCAACAATGCAAAATGACCAATCTGGAAAGCGTAAGTGGTGGTGAAAGGTACTCTCCGTGCACTCATGCGTAGGAGTTAGGGAAGAGTGTTTGGGGTACAGGAATCCCGGAGACTGAACCGATTATCAATGGAGCCACAGGAAACGTATGGTGTTCTTTGTTGACGGTACCTCTACGCTCAGGCAAGCGATCGATTTCAACCATGGAGTGGAAGTGAAAGCGACTTTGATGTAGCGATGTAACTTTTCGAGGTGAGTTTAAATAACTTAATTCAACTCAAGTAGGTAAATAACACACTGATTTCAATGCAATATGCACTCTTTTGTTTCAACCAGAATAACTGCCTATTTATTTCACGCATTATTACATAACAGAAAGCCTAAGCGACCAATTTCGACCACAATATTTCGCGCTGCGGCGATGAAAATGGTTTGAATTAAAATTATAATTGTTAATATTGTAGAAAAATAACCCTCCTGGTTGTCGCACCCATGTACTTTGCTTTACCTTCCTGGCACAATCTCTCGCGTAGCAGTGATGAATGTTGTTTTGAATGTAAATTTATGCGGAAAATGTTTGTGAAAAATCTTTAGTTAGTGGTTATGGGTGTCATCTAACGCTGATTTTCCTTAATGTTGCCCTCTCTCGCGTAACAGTAATGAACATGTTTTGGAATTTAAATTTTTATGGATAATAATAGTGAAAATACCTTGCGCAACTGGTTGTTACTAAAGTCTAACGCTGATTTGCGTTCGTGAAGCCATGCATCCCGTAAGAAATAAAAACATATTTTAGAATACCTATTTTTATTTACAATGTTAATGAAAATAACTTACATGCCTGGTGATAGTTTTTTTGTCTCGATAAGTCGCGTTCCTATTGCCATGTCTCGCATAACGTAGAAGAAAAAGTTTTAGAATTGCTAACTTTAAAGATGTTAGAAAACATTAGACTTACAGGTCTGGTGATATTTCTGTTTCACTTTATTCCGCGTTCCTATAGCCAAATAGTAGGCTGCATAATCAAATACATCTGTGGAAGTTAATCTGTCATGGAAATGGAATTGAAGTTATTACGGCCTATAAAATTATGCCTTATGCAGATGCACGCAGCAGCGTTATTATTATTTCGACAGAAAATTAATTTACATAGCATCATTCAAACGCAGAATTTGTACTTTTTACAATACTTTGTGCTCCTTTCCTCGTATTTGTGACAGTAAGACGAAGTAAAGTAATACCTTATGCATTCCTAAAATGTTCTCCACTTAACATGAATAACAATTTCTTTCCGTCAACCTTTGTTCCAGTGAAAAGAATTAAACCATCTTTGAATTTTACTATTTTCCGAAAATACGCATGCTATTAATTTCATACTCCCGACCTTGGGATACTATACGGGAGGTTACAGTTTACTAGGAAAGTTAATGAATGTTTTCAGGCTCTCTTCAATTTACTTTACTCGTTTTTTCGTAAGTCATTTCGAAAAGCTTTCGAATCGTACACATAACGGGAGAAAATACAGTATTTCTCAATATTGTCATGTTTAGTCGCATTTTTGAGGTAAAAGAACACCAACATTTTCGGAATCACTGTACAGCTTTCATTAAATGAATAACTCTTATCACCTTCTATTTACGTATATTTGTATTTGGAATCTTGCGTTAAACCCGCATTTTAAATACAAACACTTAAGCCATACTTTACGTTCCAAGAACGGCAATTCCGTGTATGTACACTATGATCATTGTTTGGATAACTTACAATTTAACGTAACGCAGTATAATACTATCCAGACATTATTATAATTCACGAAATATTTCATTTCACGCATTTTGTACCGCGTACTACTATACGTCATTTCGGAGTGTGCTGGCGAAGCTGGCTGCGGCGGGCGCTTTACTTTCCCCTGGCCGGTAAAATTGGTCCCTGGGACTTAGTGGATAGACGTACGAGGAACGGCGTTCCGAGGAGTTCACCGTCGATGGCGGTCGTGGCACAACCAAGGGTCCGCTTCCCTCCCCTCTGCACAAGCACTTTTCGGTCACATTACTCGTATGAAAATTCTTCAAACACCCACAAAATTAGACGGCGACGGCCGTTACGAGGACTAACTGAGGTGGGCGCGGGGGGCGTCAGTAACCCCCGGGCGGCGAAGCCACCCTTTACTAGAAACTGCGAAGGCATCCGGAAGAAGAAGTGGCGCATCGGTGGGGGCCTACCCCCCCTGGGAGGCGAAGCCGCTTCTTAACGAATAACGGCGAAACAGTTACGATGACTAATCGGGGTACACCCGGGGGGGCACGCTCAACCCCCGGGTGTGGCGAAGCCCCCACTAAGCGAGGAACTGCGAACCCGTCCAGGGGAATGAGCGCGGCAGCCCCGGTTAGACTGCTTTAATCTCCGGGCGGCGTGGTGCCCACAATGAGGAATGCCGAAGCCGTCTAGAGGTCTAGGCAGCGCAGCTTTGGGGGATTCCTTACGAAGCGCAGCCGCGGTTAACGACTCTTCCCTCCGACTGACCGTGGCAGGGAACGGTGAAGCCGTTCGGGGAGGCGGCCGACCAAGCTGGCCGCGAAGTGGGTTCTTCAGGTTCGAGCCCCATATCCCCCGAGGACTTTGTGGACAGCGGTAGGAGAATGAGCGATAACGTTCCGAAGACTTTGCCGACGATGCCTGTGGTGAAGCAGCCAAGGGTCCGCTTCCCTACCCTCTGGCCGGCGAAGACGGTGCCTCTCAATTTTTGGTCATATTATTCGAATAGAAATTCTTCGGACAACCACCAACTAAGACGGCGAAGCCGAACAAGGGGATTCTATATTAAAAATTGACGCCTATCGTACGACCGATCTCTTACAAAGCTTACAGTTACATGAAAGTATGCATTACAGTTCGGAATAGGTCAACTTAGCCGCGCCCCTCCCCCTTCCGATCTGATCAGCGGGGATTTGGGAGCGGAGGATCAGGAAACGGCGAAGCCGTTACTAGGAGTTCGCTGGCGACGACGGACGTGGCGGGTGCTAACCCTACCCAATGGCCGGCGGATCCGGTACCTAAAACTATATGGACAAGATACAAGGAACGGCGATCCGTTCCAAGGAGTGTGCTGGAGAAGGTGGGTGCTATGTGCGCTATCCTTCCTCACCAGACGGCGAAGACGGCCCCGAGGACTTTGTGCACAAAGCTTCGAGGAACGACAAAGCCGTTCCGAAGAATATGCCGGCGAAGCAGACCGTAGCGTAGAATAGGGTTCGTTTTCCTCCCCTCCCCCCCTTCCCGAACCCGGTAATTTTGGGAACGGAGCTTCCAATGGGTGTTTCTGCGAAGCCAGCAGAAAATCCGTCTGTGAATACATTTTATGGAAAAATATAATACGTTTCATTGCCCTTGACGTAGTTTCGTGGGTTGAATAATGAAAATGATTACTATATATACTGTCAATATCATCAACTGATTTCTGGCAGCAGATTGTTTTCATCCCCTCCTGTTAAAGAGATAAATGTTAAACAATGCCAAAAATCACATAATTTCGATTTATAAAAGATTCACAAAACATATATAGTACTTTCGGCGAACGAGTCCTTACGAAGGTGGCTACAACGGGTGCTACCATTTTCCCTGGACGGAAAATGGATGTTTAGGACTTAGTGCACAGAGCTTCGACGCATAACGAGGCCATTACGAAGATTGCGACGCCGAAGACGATCGTGGCGTAGCCGAGGGTTCGTTTTGGCTCACCATTTGCGGTCAGATGATTGGAATAAAAAATTCTCTAGACACAAAAAAGTAGACGGCGAAGCCGGATCCGGGGGTTCTAAGGGGGCGGAGCCCCCTAGCGAGCTACAGCGAGTCCCTTATATATACAGCCGGATGTGTAACTGACTGATCTACTCATGGATACAAATTCACAGCCAAAACTGTGATAGGTGTGGACATTTGACTTATTGGACGTAAAAGTAAAAAAAAATTCATCGGGAGGAAAAATCTGAAAACTCGAAAAACTCGATTAGTTTTCGAGATATATCGACTTGAATTAACATGGGAGCCTTATGGGACTAAAACTTTTTCGCTTTTATTTCGTATTTTAAAAAGTCGTAGGAACATGATATTCAATGGACGTAAACTAGATTTTTTGATTGATTTTTTGGTATGGTTGTCATAACGGTGTATTTATATTTTCTATTTTTTATCATTTTTTTTAAAATTTCCAATGCTTTTCTTACGGGACTAACTTTGGAATTTTTTTTGACCAATTTGCAATAATCGTAGGACAAATTCCTTGAAACGCAAGATACTAGATTTTTTGCTTGATTTTTTCGATATCTTGGAATATTCAAAAGTCGAAAGAATTCCGAGGAATAAACGATTTTCGATTTTCCATTGTCGAGGAGACGAATATTAAATTTCGGATTTCGGCTTTGAGACTTCGGCATATGAAAATTTGGAATCTCCGTGAAAACCCTTAGAGGGTACTCCGTACCCTCACGCCCTACCCTGTTTTTCCGATAACCCTCTTGGTTAATTCATAATAAAATTCCGAAAAATATCCTGCACGTGAGAAAATCATTGTCGCCATTTTTTTGTGAAGCACACGATCTTGAATAACTTGGCAACCGTTCAAGTAAGAGGAATGAAATTTTCAGGGTAATACTATTATCAAAAAGGGCAACTTTTGACATGATAACCAATCCTCTCGATCGATTCATGTGTGAGTTATATCGATACCAATCTCCTTAGTTACGCTTTCTTCGCTAATAACTATTTTGTTATTCAAGGTATGAATACGAAATTCAAATGTAATACTAAAATTGACGTGCTTAATCTGTCAAAAGTTAAATCAAGCGGATCGAATAATTAGAAGCGAAGTTATTATCGATCCAAGGGTGCATTCGATATATATCATTTTCAGACTTGTTTACATAGTTACGGGGATAAAAATTATAATTATATTCTAAGACAGCCACGTTCTATACGTACATGTAAAATATTTTGTTGAGTAATGATTCCTTTGGAAGATATATCGAAATGAAATAATTTCGATAGGTCTAATTTTCTCCTTTGTTATTGACCGTAGATGTACGACATTTTTAGGATAGTACGTGATTGGTGATATAAGATTTCTGTTATATTTTGGTCTCCATGGCAACCATAGTTTCAACTTTATGCCGAAATATATTTTCAATGTAAAGTAAATGGGGATATATCTAAATCGTTTTATACAAGTTTCCTCACAAGCACACGATCTTGAATACCTTGGCAACCGTTCAAGTTAGAGGAATGAAATTTTCAGGGTAATACTATTATCAAAAAAGACAACTTTTGAAATGATAACCATTCCACTCGATCGATTCATGTGAGAGTTATATCGATACCAATCTCTTTGGATACGCTTTATTCGCTAATTACTTTCTCGTTATTCGAAGTATGAATACGAAATTCAAATGTAATACTAAAGTTGACGTGCTTAATCTGCCAAAAGTTAAATCAAGCGGATCGAATAATTAGAAGCGAAGTTATAATCGATCCAATGGTGCATTCGATATATGTCTTTTTCAGACTTGTTTACATAGTTACGGGGATAAAATTTTTAATTATTTGCTTGGACAGCAACGTACTATACGTACATGTAAAATTATTTGTCGAGTAATGATTCCTTTGGAAGATATATCGAAATGAAATAATTTCGATAGGTCTAATTTTCTCCTTTGTTATTGACCGTAGATGTCCGAAATTTTTAGGATAGTACGTGATTGGTGATATAAGATTTCTGTTATATTTTGGTCTCCATGGCAACCATAGTTTCAACTTTATGCCGAAATATATTTTCAATGTAAAGTAAATGGGGATATATCTAAATCGTTTTATACAAGTTTCCTCACAAGCACACGATCTTGAATAACTTGGCAACCGTTCAAGTTAGATGAATGAAATTTTCAGGGTAATACTATAATCAAAAAGGACAACTTTTTCAATGATAACCATTCCACTCGATCGATTCATGTGAGAGTTATATCGATAACAATCTTCTTGGTTACGCTTTCTTCGCTAATAACATTTTTGTTATTCATGGTATGAATATAAAATAAAAATACAATACTAAAATTGACGTTTTTAATCAGACAAAAGTTTAATCAAGCGGATCAAATAATTAGAGGCGAAGGTATTAGCTATCAAAGTGTGCATTCGATACATGTCTTTTTCAACTTATTTACATAGATACGGGGATAAAATTTTTAATTATTCGCTTATACAGCCTCGTTCTATACTCACATGTGAAATATTTCGATGAGTAATGATTCATAATGAAGATATATCGAAATAAAATAATATCGATAGGTCTCATTTTATCCTTTGTTATTGGGCGTGCCATTTTGAAATTTTTATGATAGAACGTGAATTGTGATATAAGATTTCTGTTATCTTTTTCCAATATCTAAGCCACAAACAGACGTATTTTGGTCCTTTTTATTGACATAGCGAATGCCAATCTAATTAGAAATTGAACCCATATGTATTCAATTGGCACATCTGTCGGAATAATAGGGATTCGTGGTAGTAAAATATCTCCTTGGAACTTCCAGGAAATCATGAGCCCAAGAAGGTCAATAAGAAACCAATCAAGTCTTCTTTACTGGAAAATTTCATAACTCCCTATCCCCGCGACGTAATATCAGGTTTAGGATAAAGAATATTTGCATTTCTATATGCTCATAATGAACGACTGATGACCGCTAGCAGTACACCCATATAAACCCCAGGCATCCCCCTGAAACCCCTAAAAAATGTAAAATGTGATATTTTCTCTCCTTTTTAGGACATTCTGGCCGACATTACGCCGCATTGCCCGTCCCCTCACAGCTCTAGATATGGTATATTTGCTAACAGCGGGCCACTGTAAACCATGCGGGGAAAAAAAACCTGAAAACACTCGATCACCTCCGGGACCTTCCAGAAAAATAAAATTTATTAAGTTCTTCTTTCCGGGTAGTTTTCGTCACCATTCAGGCCGTGTTCCTCAAACCTTTGAGTTATTAGAACCCACGATAACCCCGTGAAACTTCCCAAAAAGATTATTTTCTGAAAGCTCGCCTATTTCGGTATTTATCGTCAGAATTCCCCCACTGTTCCAGATCCCTACGACTTATCGGCACGGAATAAATGAGAACGATTGGTGACCACTGGTTGATCACAAATATAAAACCCCCGGTATTCCGTTGAAACCCCCCATAAAAATGAAATTTGCCATTAGGTCTTCTTTTATGTGTACTTGTCAACGACATTACGCTGCATAGCCCTACCCTTTCCAATAATCACTATAGAATAAATGTGGACTACTGTACCTAATACTATTTTATGCATATTAAGTGCAGTATACCACTGCCAAGGAGTGCCACCGATCAGAGGCGCAGCGAGGTGGTTTTGGGGGATAACATCCCCCACCCCGGAGCTCACAGAAATGTTTAAGTTTAATCTATTTTACTTAATTGGATTAATATTGCTGATAGAATAGTGTGACAAATAAGAAACTATCCCTCGGAAGGGCGTAAAAATCGCCAATTCGATCCATTTATCTTATTTTTTTCCGGCGGAGGCGGCCGGAAGGCCTACGCACCTCCCGCTAACTCTGCGGGTATGCAATACCACCAAGCCCCCCAGCATAATCTGTGCCTGAACCTGTACCCCCCCCAGCCTTAATTCCTAGCTACCCCCTGCCATAAATCATGCGATTAATAAATATGATGAATCTCGGCAAATGAAAGATTAGATCGAAAGATATGCTGAACAAGGAAATGAATGCAACTAGGTACTGTTTTCAATATATTCTCCTAATTTATACTTCAGAGATCTTAGGGGAGTTTTAATCACTCAATTAAAATAGAAGAGTTACATAAGACACTGAATTCAATGCAATTTGCACTCTTTTGTTGCCCCGTCCCGAATAACTGTTTATTTATGTAACGCCTTACTTCATAGCAACAATGCAAAACTGCCAATCTGGAAAGCGTCAGCGGTGCTGAGAGGTACCCTCCGTGCACTCACGCGTAGGAGTTAGGGACGAGTGTTTGGGGTACAGGAATTTCGGAGAGTGAACCGATTATCAATGAAGACACATGAAATGTATGGAGCTCTCCGTTGACTCTACCTCTACTTTCAGGCAAGCGCTCGATTTTTACCATGGAGTGGAAGTGAAAGCGGTTTTGAAGTAGCGATATAACTTTTCGAGGTGAGTTTAAATAACTTAATTCAACTCAAGTAGGTAAATAACACACTGATTTCAATGCAATATGCACTCTTTTGTTTCAACCAGAATAACTGCCTATTTATTTCACGCATTATTACATAACAGAAAGCCTAAGCGACCAATTTCGACCACAATATTTCGCGCTGCGGCGATGAAAATGGTTTGAATTAAAATTATTATTGTTAATATTGTAGAAAAATAACCCTCCTGGTTGTCGCACCCATGTACTTTGCTTTACCTTCCTGGCACAATCTCTCGCGTAGCAGTGATGAATGTTGTTTTGAATGTAAATTTATGCGGAAAATGTTTGTGAAAAATCTTTAGTTAGTGGTTATGGGTGTCATCTAACGCTGATTTTCCTTAATGTTGCCCTCTCTCGCGTAACAGTAATGAACATGTTTTGGAATTTAAATTTTTATGGATAATAATAGTGAAAATACCTTGCGCAACTGGTTGTTACTAAAGTCTAACGCTGATTTGCGTTCGTGAAGCCATGCATCCCGTAAGAAATAAAAACATATTTTAGAATACCTATTTTTATTTACAATGTTAATGAAAATAACTTACATGCCTGGTGATAGTTTTTTTGTCTCGATAAGTCGCGTTCCTATTGCCATGTCTCGCATAACGTAGAAGAAAAAGTTTTAGAATTGCTAACTTTAAAGATGTTAGAAAACATTAGACTTACAGGTCTGGTGATATTTCTGTTTCACTTTATTCCGCGTTCCTATAGCCAAATAGTAGGCTGCATAATCAAATACATCTGTGGAAGTTAATCTGTCATGGAAATGGAATTGAAGTTATTACGGCCTATAAAATTATGCCTTATGCAGATGCACGCAGCAGCGTTATTATTATTTCGACAGAAAATTAATTTACATAGCATCATTCAAACGCAGAATTTGTACTTTTTACAATACTTTGTGCTCCTTTCCTCGTATTTGTGACAGTAAGACGAAGTAAAGTAATACCTTATGCATTCCTAAAATGTTCTCCACTTAACATGAATAACAATTTCTTTCCGTCAACCTTTGTTCCAGTGAAAAGAATTAAACCATCTTTGAATTTTACTATTTTCCGAAAATACGCATGCTATTAATTTCATACTCCCGACCTTGGGATACTATACGGGAGGTTACAGTTTACTAGGAAAGTTAATGAATGTTTTCAGGCTCTCTTCAATTTACTTTACTCGTTTTTTCGTAAGTCATTTCGAAAAGCTTTCGAATCGTACACATAACGGGAGAAAATACAGTATTTCTCAATATTGTCATGTTTAGTCGCATTTTTGAGGTAAAAGAACACCAACATTTTCGGAATCACTGTACAGCTTTCATTAAATGAATAACTCTTATCACCTTCTATTTACGTATATTTGTATTTGGAATCTTGCGTTAAACCCGCATTTTAAATACAAACACTTAAGCCATACTTTACGTTCCAAGAACGGCAATTCCGTGTATGTACACTATGATCATTGTTTGGATAACTTACAATTTAACGTAACGCAGTATAATACTATCCAGACATTATTATAATTCACGAAATATTTCATTTCACGCATTTTGTACCGCGTACTACTATACGTCATTTCGGAGTGTGCTGGCGAAGCTGGCTGCGGCGGGCGCTTTACTTTCCCCTGGCCGGTAAAATTGGTCCCTGGGACTTAGTGGATAGACGTACGAGGAACGGCGTTCCGAGGAGTTCACCGTCGATGGCGGTCGTGGCACAACCAAGGGTCCGCTTCCCTCCCCTCTGCACAAGCACTTTTCGGTCACATTACTCGTATGAAAATTCTTCAAACACCCACAAAATTAGACGGCGACGGCCGTTACGAGGACTAACTGAGGTGGGCGCGGGGGGCGTCAGTAACCCCCGGGCGGCGAAGCCACCCTTTACTAGAAACTGCGAAGGCATCCGGAAGAAGAAGTGGCGCATCGGTGGGGGCCTACCCCCCCTGGGAGGCGAAGCCGCTTCTTAACGAATAACGGCGAAACAGTTACGATGACTAATCGGGGTACACCCGGGGGGGCACGCTCAACCCCCGGGTGTGGCGAAGCCCCCACTAAGCGAGGAACTGCGAACCCGTCCAGGGGAATGAGCGCGGCAGCCCCGGTTAGACTGCTTTAATCTCCGGGCGGCGTGGTGCCCACAATGAGGAATGCCGAAGCCGTCTAGAGGTCTAGGCAGCGCAGCTTTGGGGGATTCCTTACGAAGCGCAGCCGCGGTTAACGACTCTTCCCTCCGACTGACCGTGGCAGGGAACGGTGAAGCCGTTCGGGGAGGCGGCCGACCAAGCTGGCCGCGAAGTGGGTTCTTCAGGTTCGAGCCCCATATCCCCCGAGGACTTTGTGGACAGCGGTAGGAGAATGAGCGATAACGTTCCGAAGACTTTGCCGACGATGCCTGTGGTGAAGCAGCCAAGGGTCCGCTTCCCTACCCTCTGGCCGGCGAAGACGGTGCCTCTCAATTTTTGGTCATATTATTCGAATAGAAATTCTTCGGACAACCACCAACTAAGACGGCGAAGCCGAACAAGGGGATTCTATATTAAAAATTGACGCCTATCGTACGACCGATCTCTTACAAAGCTTACAGTTACATGAAAGTATGCATTACAGTTCGGAATAGGTCAACTTAGCCGCGCCCCTCCCCCTTCCGATCTGATCAGCGGGGATTTGGGAGCGGAGGATCAGGAAACGGCGAAGCCGTTACTAGGAGTTCGCTGGCGACGACGGACGTGGCGGGTGCTAACCCTACCCAATGGCCGGCGGATCCGGTACCTAAAACTATATGGACAAGATACAAGGAACGGCGATCCGTTCCAAGGAGTGTGCTGGAGAAGGTGGGTGCTATGTGCGCTATCCTTCCTCACCAGACGGCGAAGACGGCCCCGAGGACTTTGTGCACAAAGCTTCGAGGAACGACAAAGCCGTTCCGAAGAATATGCCGGCGAAGCAGACCGTAGCGTAGAATAGGGTTCGTTTTCCTCCCCTCCCCCCCTTCCCGAACCCGGTAATTTTGGGAACGGAGCTTCCAATGGGTGTTTCTGCGAAGCCAGCAGAAAATCCGTCTGTGAATACATTTTATGGAAAAATATAATACGTTTCATTGCCCTTGACGTAGTTTCGTGGGTTGAATAATGAAAATGATTACTATATATACTGTCAATATCATCAACTGATTTCTGGCAGCAGATTGTTTTCATCCCCTCCTGTTAAAGAGATAAATGTTAAACAATGCCAAAAATCACATAATTTCGATTTATAAAAGATTCACAAAACATATATAGTACTTTCGGCGAACGAGTCCTTACGAAGGTGGCTACAACGGGTGCTACCATTTTCCCTGGACGGAAAATGGATGTTTAGGACTTAGTGCACAGAGCTTCGACGCATAACGAGGCCATTACGAAGATTGCGACGCCGAAGACGATCGTGGCGTAGCCGAGGGTTCGTTTTGGCTCACCATTTGCGGTCAGATGATTGGAATAAAAAATTCTCTAGACACAAAAAAGTAGACGGCGAAGCCGGATCCGGGGGTTCTAAGGGGGCGGAGCCCCCTAGCGAGCTACAGCGAGTCCCTTATATATACAGCCGGATGTGTAACTGACTGATCTACTCATGGATACAAATTCACAGCCAAAACTGTGATAGGTGTGGACATTTGACTTATTGGACGTAAAAGTAAAAAAAAATTCATCGGGAGGAAAAATCTGAAAACTCGAAAAACTCGATTAGTTTTCGAGATATATCGACTTGAATTAACATGGGAGCCTTATGGGACTAAAACTTTTTCGCTTTTATTTCGTATTTTAAAAAGTCGTAGGAACATGATATTCAATGGACGTAAACTAGATTTTTTGATTGATTTTTTGGTATGGTTGTCATAACGGTGTATTTATATTTTCTATTTTTTATCATTTTTTTTAAAATTTCCAATGCTTTTCTTACGGGACTAACTTTGGAATTTTTTTTGACCAATTTGCAATAATCGTAGGACAAATTCCTTGAAACGCAAGATACTAGATTTTTTGCTTGATTTTTTCGATATCTTGGAATATTCAAAAGTCGAAAGAATTCCGAGGAATAAACGATTTTCGATTTTCCATTGTCGAGGAGACGAATATTAAATTTCGGATTTCGGCTTTGAGACTTCGGCATATGAAAATTTGGAATCTCCGTGAAAACCCTTAGAGGGTACTCCGTACCCTCACGCCCTACCCTGTTTTTCCGATAACCCTCTTGGTTAATTCATAATAAAATTCCGAAAAATATCCTGCACGTGAGAAAATCATTGTCGCCATTTTTTTGTGAAGCACACGATCTTGAATAACTTGGCAACCGTTCAAGTTAGAGGAATGAAATTTTCAGGGTAATACTATTATCAAAAAGGGCAACTTTTGACATGATAACCAATCCTCTCGATCGATTCATGTGTGAGTTATATCGATACCAATCTCCTTAGTTACGCTTTCTTCGCTAATAACTATTTTGTTATTCAAGGTATGAATACGAAATTCAAATGTAATACTAAAATTGACGTGCTTAATCTGTCAAAAGTTAAATCAAGCGGATCGAATAATTAGAAGCGAAGTTATTATCGATCCAAGGGTGCATTCGATATATATCATTTTCAGACTTGTTTACATAGTTACGGGGATAAAAATTATAATTATATTCTAAGACAGCCACGTTCTATACGTACATGTAAAATATTTTGTTGAGTAATGATTCCTTTGGAAGATATATCGAAATGAAATAATTTCGATAGGTCTAATTTTCTCCTTTGTTATTGACCGTAGATGTACGACATTTTTAGGATAGTACGTGATTGGTGATATAAGATTTCTGTTATATTTTGGTCTCCATGGCAACCATAGTTTCAACTTTATGCCGAAATATATTTTCAATGTAAAGTAAATGGGGATATATCTAAATCGTTTTATACAAGTTTCCTCACAAGCACACGATCTTGAATACCTTGGCAACCGTTCAAGTTAGAGGAATGAAATTTTCAGGGTAATACTATTATCAAAAAAGACAACTTTTGAAATGATAACCATTCCACTCGATCGATTCATGTGAGAGTTATATCGATACCAATCTCTTTGGATACGCTTTATTCGCTAATTACTTTCTCGTTATTCGAAGTATGAATACGAAATTCAAATGTAATACTAAAGTTGACGTGCTTAATCTGCCAAAAGTTAAATCAAGCGGATCGAATAATTAGAAGCGAAGTTATAATCGATCCAATGGTGCATTCGATATATGTCTTTTTCAGACTTGTTTACATAGTTACGGGGATAAAATTTTTAATTATTTGCTTGGACAGCAACGTACTATACGTACATGTAAAATTATTTGTCGAGTAATGATTCCTTTGGAAGATATATCGAAATGAAATAATTTCGATAGGTCTAATTTTCTCCTTTGTTATTGACCGTAGATGTCCGAAATTTTTAGGATAGTACGTGATTGGTGATATAAGATTTCTGTTATATTTTGGTCTCCATGGCAACCATAGTTTCAACTTTATGCCGAAATATATTTTCAATGTAAAGTAAATGGGGATATATCTAAATCGTTTTATACAAGTTTCCTCACAAGCACACGATCTTGAATAACTTGGCAACCGTTCAAGTTAGATGAATGAAATTTTCAGGGTAATACTATAATCAAAAAGGACAACTTTTTCAATGATAACCATTCCACTCGATCGATTCATGTGAGAGTTATATCGATAACAATCTTCTTGGTTACGCTTTCTTCGCTAATAACATTTTTGTTATTCATGGTATGAATATAAAATAAAAATACAATACTAAAATTGACGTTTTTAATCAGACAAAAGTTTAATCAAGCGGATCAAATAATTAGAGGCGAAGGTATTAGCTATCAAAGTGTGCATTCGATACATGTCTTTTTCAACTTATTTACATAGATACGGGGATAAAATTTTTAATTATTCGCTTATACAGCCTCGTTCTATACTCACATGTGAAATATTTCGATGAGTAATGATTCATAATGAAGATATATCGAAATAAAATAATATCGATAGGTCTCATTTTATCCTTTGTTATTGGGCGTGCCATTTTGAAATTTTTATGATAGAACGTGAATTGTGATATAAGATTTCTGTTATCTTTTTCCAATATCTAAGCCACAAACAGACGTATTTTGGTCCTTTTTATTGACATAGCGAATGCCAATCTAATTAGAAATTGAACCCATATGTATTCAATTGGCACATCTGTCGGAATAATAGGGATTCGTGGTAGTAAAATATCTCCTTGGAACTTCCAGGAAATCATGAGCCCAAGAAGGTCAATAAGAAACCAATCAAGTCTTCTTTACTGGAAAATTTCATAACTCCCTATCCCCGCGACGTAATATCAGGTTTAGGATAAAGAATATTTGCATTTCTATATGCTCATAATGAACGACTGATGACCGCTAGCAGTACACCCATATAAACCCCAGGCATCCCCCTGAAACCCCTAAAAAATGTAAAATGTGATATTTTCTCTCCTTTTTAGGACATTCTGGCCGACATTACGCCGCATTGCCCGTCCCCTCACAGCTCTAGATATGGTATATTTGCTAACAGCGGGCCACTGTAAACCATGCGGGGAAAAAAAACCTGAAAACACTCGATCACCTCCGGGACCTTCCAGAAAAATAAAATTTATTAAGTTCTTCTTTCCGGGTAGTTTTCGTCACCATTCAGGCCGTGTTCCTCAAACCTTTGAGTTATTAGAACCCACGATAACCCCGTGAAACTTCCCAAAAAGATTATTTTCTGAAAGCTCGCCTATTTCGGTATTTATCGTCAGAATTCCCCCACTGTTCCAGATCCCTACGACTTATCGGCACGGAATAAATGAGAACGATTGGTGACCACTGGTTGATCACAAATATAAAACCCCCGGTATTCCGTTGAAACCCCCCATAAAAATGAAATTTGCCATTAGGTCTTCTTTTATGTGTACTTGTCAACGACATTACGCTGCATAGCCCTACCCTTTCCAATAATCACTATAGAATAAATGTGGACTACTGTACCTAATACTATTTTATGCATATTAAGTGCAGTATACCACTGCCAAGGAGTGCCACCGATCAGAGGCGCAGCGAGGTGGTTTTGGGGGATAACATCCCCCACCCCGGAGCTCACAGAAATGTTTAAGTTTAATCTATTTTACTTAATTGGATTAATATTGCTGATAGAATAGTGTGACAAATAAGAAACTATCCCTCGGAAGGGCGTAAAAATCGCCAATTCGATCCATTTATCTTATTTTTTTCCGGCGGAGGCGGCCGGAAGGCCTACGCACCTCCCGCTAACTCTGCGGGTATGCAATACCACCAAGCCCCCCAGCATAATCTGTGCCTGAACCTGTACCCCCCCCAGCCTTAATTCCTAGCTACCCCCTGCCATAAATCATGCGATTAATAAATATGATGAATCTCGGCAAATGAAAGATTAGATCGAAAGATATGCTGAACAAGGAAATGAATGCAACTAGGTACTGTTTTCAATATATTCTCCTAATATATACTTCAGAGATCTTAGGGGAGTTTTAATCACTCAATTAAAATAGAAGAGTTACATAAGACACTGAATTCAATGCAATTTGCACTCTTTTGTTGCCCCGTCCCGAATAACTGTTTATTTATGTAACGCCTTACTTCATAGCAACAATGCAAAACTGCCAATCTGGAAAGCGTCAGCGGTGCTGAGAGGTACCCTCCGTGCACTCACGCGTAGGAGTTAGGGACGAGTGTTTGGGGTACAGGAATTTCGGAGAGTGAACCGATTATCAATGAAGACACATGAAATGTATGGAGCTCTCCGTTGACTCTACCTCTACTTTCAGGCAAGCGCTCGATTTTTACCATGGAGTGGAAGTGAAAGCGGTTTTGAAGTAGCGATATAACTTTTCGAGGGGAGTTTAAATAACTTAATTCAAATTAAGTAGTTAAATAACACACTGATTTCAATGCTATGTGCACTCTATTGTTGTTCCAACCGGAATAACTGCGTATTTATTCCACGCATTACTACATAACAGAAAGTCCAAACGACCAATTTGGACCACAATAATCCGCGTGACGGTGATGAAAATGATTTTGAATTAAAATTGTTATTGTTAATGTTGTAGATAAAAAAGCCCTCCTGGTTGTCGCACCCATGTATATTGCTTTGCTTTCCTGGTACAATATCCCGCGCAGCAGTGGTGAATGTGGTTTTGAATGTAAATTTATTTGAAAAATGTTTATGAAAAAATCTTCAGTGAGTGGTTGCGGGTTTGGTCTAACTAACACTGCTCTTGCAGTGATGTATATGTTTTGGAATTTAAATTTTTATGGATATTGATAGAGACAACAATGCCGAACAACCAAAGTGGACCACAATATTTCAAATTACGGTTATGAAAATGGTTTTGAATTAAAAATTTTAAGGTTTAAATTTCTGTCTGGATTTTTCGCGTTCCTATTGCCACCTCTCGCCTGAATGTAGTCGAAGTAATTAACGATCAAAGTGTGCATTCAATAGATTCCTTCAGATCTATTTACATTGCGATTGCCAATTTAATCAGAAATTGAACCCGCGTTTATTCAATTGGCACATCTGTCGGAATAATATGGATTCGTGGAAGTAGTAGGTCCAAGTCCAAGTATTTTTCTCGTTATTGTTTTCCGCAGTTCCCAGCTTTGCAGCTGTCTCCTGGGCGTTTCGTTTAGGAATCTTGCAGGCAGATTAGTTGATCACGTTTTACAGATTAAAAGAGTCATGGCATAATAATACTGGACAGGGAATAAGGGGATAGGGATATGGGAAGGGTTGAGGGCACATTTGGGGAGGCGGTGTTTTGGTTTCAGCGGAGGTTCGTAGTCCCAAAGATTTTTTAACAGTGCATTATTTGTTTTATCAAATGTAAGGGAAAATTTTTCTAGAGCAGATTTTAGTTTCGCTAGAAAGTGGTAGTAATACATCTCCTTGGAACATGCCATTTATAATTTAGTGTGATAGAAAGATATTTCAAACGGCATAAACAATATTGACGGTCGTCAAGGGGACAGTAAGCGAAACACGATAAAATTGAACATTTATTGGATGTTTATTTCTAAATTAAGTGTAAATCAGATAGAAAAGGAAATGGTACTGCAGGAATAAGAAAGTGCAATTCTTTTTCTTTCAAATGACATGTGGCTTAGTAAATGTGACCATTATCACTAAATTTAATATGCAAAAACAAATACGTTTGTAGGCATTTAAAATTTAATTTACATGTATTTCTTATGGAATTGACTCATGGGACATTACCTGCCCGAAATTTTTCTCTATTAGTGCGATGAAGTGTACGGTATTTAAAGTAAATCCATCCTTAGCCAACACAAACAAACTGAATGGTTTACCATGTGATAAAACGTGTAACGTAAAATTGTGTGTATGTGAAAAACAAAGTTTTCCAATATTTGGAACATGCCATTTATAATTTAGTGTGATATAAAGATATTTCAAACGGCATAAACAGTATTGATGGTCGTCAAGGGGATAGTAAGCAAAACACGCTCAAATTGAACCTTTTTTGGATATTTATTTATAAATTCAGTGTAAATCAGGTATAAAACGAAATGGAACTGCAGGAATAAGAAAGTGCAATTCTTTTTCTTTCAAATGATACGTGGCTTAGCTTAATGAGACCATTATCAGTAATCATAATACCGAAAAGCAAAGACGTCTGCAGGCAATAAACATTAAAGTTACATGTATTTCTAATTTAAATGACTCATGGCACATTCCAGGGACTCGTGAGCGCAAGAAGGTCAATGAGAAACCAATGAACACCTCTTTACTGGAAAACTTTCATAACTCCTAATTCCCTTGACGTAATATCAGGTGTAGGATAACGAAAATGATATTTATTTATGCTCATAACATGTTATACGAATAGAAGTTAAGTTTCTTTCAACGTCCTTGATTACTCAGAAAAAGTAAAAATATGGAGAAAAAAAAGTGTGGACACTTTTCATTTGTTTCCCGCGAATGTCTTACTTTTTACTGTATTACTCTCAAAATATGGATGGCATAGGGGTGACCTCAGTTAGATATGATAGTAAATAAATGGGACCATATAATACCGTCATCTTCAAACCCGCTGAAACACCCTCAAAAGATTAAATTATGCATATAAGTCTCCTTTTCGGGTACTTATCGTCACTATTCCTCAACTTTTCCAACCCCTACCACTCATCGCCACGGAAATGATGTTCACGATTGGTGACCACTGGCAGTGGAAACCTATTAATCCCAATACACCCCCAAAAAATTGATTTTTGCATTTGGAAGTCTACGTTTTGAGTACTTTTTGTCACAATTCCACCGCTGATCCCTACCCCCACGACTCATCCCTACGGAATTCATGTGAACGACTAGTGACAACTAGCAGTACACCCATATAAACCCCAGGCATCCCCCTGAAACCCCTCAAAAATGTAATATGTGACATTAAATCTCCATTTTGGGACTTTCTGGCCGATATTACGCCGCACTGCCCGTCCCCTTACAGCCCTAGATATGGAATATTTGCTAATGGCCGGCCACCGTAAACCATACGGGATAAAACCTGAAAACCCCCGATCACATTCTGGAACCTCCCAGAAAAATTAAATTTTTTAAGGTCGCCTTTCCGGGTAGTTTTCGTCACCATTCAGCCCGTGTTCCCCAACCCTATGAGTTATTAAAACCCCCGACAACCCCTTGAAACTTCCCAAAATATTATTTTCTGAAAGGTCACCTATTTGGGTATTTATCGTCAGAATTCCGCTACTGTTCCGGATCCCTACGACTATCGGCACGGAATTAATGAGATCAATTTGTGACCCCTGGTTGAACACAAATATGTCACCCACAGTATTTTTTTGAAACCTCCCCAATTACACAAACCTAAAAATTGAAATTTGTCATTAGGTTTTCTTTTATGGGTACTGGTCGCCGCAATTACGTCGCATTGCCCTACCCTTTTCAATCACCACTACAGAATCAATGTGGATTATCGTTGACCTCATGAATCACACACATTAAAACCCCTGCATCCCACTGGAGCCCCCCTCGGAGGAGGAGACCCGTAATGGGGGCTAAGTGGAGCAGCAGCGGGGGGGCCTCCTCACCACTGAGGCGGCGAAGCCGCCTTTCAACTAACTGGCGAAGCTAGGGGGCGTAAGTAACCCTTAGGCGGCGATGCCGCCCTTTACTAGAAACGGTAAAGCCGACCCAAGGAACAAGCGGCACAGCCGCTGGTGGCTTCCTCCACACCCTTTACAGTTCTGAACTATTCTGAACTGTCACTGCCCTGTAGGCGGCAAAGCCAACCCCTGTAGAGGAATGGCAAAGTCGATGCCTCTCCGAGGACTGAGCGGAGTACCCCTGGGGGCATACTCTTCCCCTGGGCGGCGAAGCCACCTCTTAATGAACGAGGAACGGCAAAGCCATTCCAAGGAATGAGAGCGGCAGCCGCGGTAGGACTCCCTTAATCGTGGCGCGTGGCGCCCCCAACAAGGAATGACCACGCTGTGTTGAGGTCTGAGTATTGTAGCTCTAGGGGACTCCCTTGTCCCTGGGCGGCGAAGCTATCCCTGAAACGAGGATCGGCGAAGCCGTGGTACAGCCGCGGGTAGCGACTCTCCCCTCCCACCGACCGCGGCAGGGAACGGCGAAGCGGCTCGGGGAGGCGACCGACCAAGCTGGCCGCGAAGTGGGTTCGAGCCCTAGAGTGCCCGAGGACTTAGTGGGCAGACGTTCGATGAACAGCAGAGCTGTTACGAGGAGTTAACCGGGAATGGCGGTCGTGACGCATCCAAGGGTCCGCTTCCCTCCCCTCTATACAAGCACTTCGCGGTCAGATTACTCTTATAAAATTCTTCAAACACCCACAAAATTAGACGGCGACGGCCGTTACGAGAACAAACTGGCGTAGGCGCGGGGGCGTCAGTAACCCTCGGGCGGCAGAGTCGCCCTTTACTATAAACTGTGAAGCCGCCCATTCAACTTTTGGGCTTCTAACACCACTGGGCGGTGAAGCCGCACCTTAACGAATAACGGCGAAACAGTTACGAGTTCGAAGCGGGGTACCCCCGGGGGGCACATTCAACCCCTGGGCGACAAAGCCGCCTCTCAACGAGGAACTACGACGCCGTCCCGGGGAATGAGCGTGGCACCCGCGGTAAGACTCCTTTATCTCCGGGCGGCGTGGTGCAGCCTACGAGGAACGGCGACGCCGTCCAGAGGTCTGAGCAGCGCAGGTTCGGGGGATTCCCTTGCCCATGGGCGGCGATGCTATCTCTGAAACGAGGATGGGCGTAGCCGCGGTTAATGACACTTCCCTCCGACCGTCCGCGGCAGGGAACGGCGAAGCGGTCGAGGGAGGCGGCGAACCAAGATGGCCGCAAAGGGGCTTCTAGGGGTTCGAGCCCTATTGCCCCGGAGGGCTTTGTGGAAAGCGGTAGGAGGATGGGCGATGACGTTCCGAAGACTTTGCCGACGATGCTGGTGGTGGAGCAGCTAAGGGTCCGCTTCTCTACCCCCTGGCCGGCAAAGCCGGCCCATATCACTTTTTGGACAGAATTTTCTAATATAAATTCTTTGGATAACCACATTCTAAGACAGCGAAGCCGAATCAGGGGATTCTATGTTAAAGATGGAAGCTGAACTTACGACCGATTTCTTATGAAGTTTGCATTTACAAAAAATTATGCATTCCATTTCGGAAAAAAGTGAACTTGGCCGCGGGGTCCACCCATCCCCTCTGGTCACTGGATATATAAGACCGGAGCTTCTAGGAACGGCAAAGCCGTTACGTGGAGTTCACTGGCGACGAACGTGGCGGGTGCTACCCTTCCCATTGGCCGCCGAAGCCGACACCTAGAACTATAGGGACTGAGCTACGAGAAACGGCAAACCGTTCGGAGGAATGTGCTGGAGAAGGTGGGTGCAGTGTGCGCTATCCTTCCTCACCAGACGGCGAAGACGGCCCCGAGCACTTTGTGCACAAGGCTTCGAGGAACGACAAAGCCGTTCCGAAGAATATGCCGGCGAAGCAGACCGTAGCGTAGAATAGGGTTCGTTTTCCTCCCCTCCCCCCCTTCCCGAACCCGGTAATTTTGGGAACGGAGCTTCCAATGGGTGTTTCTGCGAAGCCAGCAGAAAATCCGTCTGTGAATACATTTTATGGAAAAATATAATACGTTTCATTGCCCTTGACGTAGTTTCGTGGGTTGAATTATGAAAATGATTAATATATAAACTGTCAATATCATCAACTGATTTCTGGTAACAGATTGTTTTCATCCCTTCCTGTTAAAGAGATAAATGTTAAACAATGCCAAAAATCACATAAATTTCGATTTATAAAAGATTCACAAAACATATATAGTACTTTCGGCGAACGAGTCCTTACGAAGGTGGCTACAACGGGTGCTACCATTTTCCCTGGACGGAAAATGGATGTTTAGGACTTAGTGCACAGAGCTTCGACGCATAACGAGGCAATTACGAAGATTGCGACGCCGAAGTCGATCGTGGCGTAGCCGAGGGTTCGTTTTCGTTCACCATTTGCGGTCAGATGATTGGAATAAAATATTCTCTAGACACAAAAAAATAGACGGCGAAGCCGGATCCGGGGGTTCTAAGGGGGCGGAGCACCCTAGCGAGCTACAGCGAGTCTTCTCCTTATATATAACATCGCATGTGTAACCACTCACTCACTCATGTATACTAATTCCCGACCACTTCCAGAAAAGTTGGAGAGCTTAAATTTGTTGCACAGGTGGAGAAAAAATATTCATCGGGAGGAAAATTCCGAAAACTCGAAAAAGTCGATTAGTTTTCGAGATATATCGACTTGAATTAACATGGGAGCCTTATGGGGCTAAAACATTTTCCCAATTATTCCGTATTTGTTAATGTTTCAGGAATATGAGATTCCTGTGACGAAAACTAGATTTTTCGTTCAATTTTTCGATGTGATTGCAATTGCGATATTCTGATAAAAAGTATTTTTTATGATTTTTTGAAAATTTCCTATGCTTTTCTTACGGGCCTATCTTTGGATTTTTTTTTGACCAACTTGCAATAATCGTAGGACAAATTCCTTGAAACGCAAGGTACTAGATTTTTTGCTTGATTTTTTGGCTATCTTGGAATATTCACAAGTCGAAAGAATTCCGAGGAATAAACGATTTTCGATTTTCCATTGTCGAGGAGACGAATATTAAATTTCGGATTTCGGCTTTGAGACTTCGGCATATGAAAATTTGGAATCTCCGTGAAAACCCTTAGAGGGTACTCCGTACCCTCACGCCCTACCCTGTTTTTCCGATAACCCTCTTGGTTAATTCATAATAAAATTCCGAAAAATATCCTGCACGTGAGAAAATCATTGTCGCCATTATTTTGTGAAGCACACGATCTTGAATAACTTGGCAACCGTTCAAGTTAGACGAACCAAATTTTCAGGGTAATACTATTATCAAAAAGGACAACTTTTGACATGATAACCAATCCTCTCGATCGATTCATGTGTGAGTTTTATCGATACCAATCTCCTTAGTTACGCTTTCTTCGCTAATAACTATTTTGTTATTCAAGGTATTAATACGAAATTCAAATATAATACTAAAATTGACGTGCTTAATCTGTCAAAAGTTAATTCAAGCGGATCGAATAGTTAGAAGCGAAGTTATAATCGATCCAAGGGTGCATTCGATATATATCATTTTCAGACTTATTTACATAGTTACGGGGATAAAATTTTTAATAATTTGCTTGGACAGCCACGTTCTATACTCACATGTGAAATATTTCGATGAGTAATGATTCATAATGAAGATATATCGAAATGAAATAATATCGATAGGTCTAAATTTCTCCTTTGTTAATGACCGTAGATGTCCGAAATTTTTAGGATAGTACGTGATTGGTGATATAAGACTTCTGTTATATTTTGGTCTCCATGGCAACCATAGTTTCAACTTTATGCCGAAATATATTTTCAATGTAAAGTAAATGGGGATATATCAAAATCGTTTTATACAAATATCCTCACAAGCACAGGATCTTGAATAACTTGGCAACCGTTCAAGTTAGACGAACCAAATTTTCAGGGTAATACTATTATCAAAAAGGACAACTTTTGACATGATAACCAATTCTCTCGATAGATTAATGTGTGAGTTATATCGATACCAATCTCCTTGGATACGCTTTCTTCGCTAATAACTATTTTGTTATTCAAGATATGAAATCGTTATTCAAATGCAATACCAAAGTTAACGTGCTCAATCTGGCAAAAGTTAAATCAGGCGGATCGAATCATTAGAAGCGAAGTTATAATCGATCAAAGGGTGCATTCGATACATGTCTTTTTCAGACATGTTTACATAGTTACGGGGATAAAATTTTTACCTATTTCCTTAGACAGCAACGTACTATACGTACATGTAACATATTTTGATGAGTAATGATTCATAATGAAGATATATCGAAATGAAATAATATCGATATGCCTCATTTTCTCCTTTGTTATTGAGAGTACCAGTTTGAAATTTTTAGGATAGAACGTGAATGGTGATATAAGATTTCTGTTATCTTGGTCTCCATGGCAACAATAGTTTTAACTTTATGGCGAAATATATTTTCAATGTAAAGTAAATGGGGATATATCAAAATCGTTTCATACAAGTTTCCTCTTTTGCGAGATTAATAAAAATATAAGGACATGATCCTTACCATAGAGGTCACATTTAGCAATGATGGACATTCCACTTGATCCATTTCCCTGCAAGAAAAATCGATTAGAAAATCCTGGAATTCGATATTTCCCTTATATCTTTTATATTTAATTAGGTAAGGGACTGAAACTTTTACCGGTAGATAAAAATAGGTAAAAAACAAGATAAAAGGTAAATAAAACTAATGCAGTTGCTACAGTTGAAGTTATGATCGATAAAATTGAACATTTTATATATCCCTTTTGCAGACCTTTTACTATAGTTGCTGGGATAAGACTTTAAACGGTATGCTAGAAGGTTACTTACTATTCATACGAATAAATTATTTTGCAGAACTACATCCCCTTATCAGGATATGTCGATATGAAATTATATCGATAGGTGTCATTTTCTCCTACCATGTTAACCGTACCTGCCCGAAATTTTTGTCTTTTAGTGCGATGAAGTGTATGATATTTATAGTAAGTCCATTTTCAGGCAACACACACAAACTGGATGGTTTACCCACGCGATAAAAGATGTCACGTAAAATTGTTTCGTTGTAAAAAAACACGGTTTTCCAATATCTAAGCCACGAACAGACATACTTTGGTCTTATTTATTTTCATTGCGAATGCCTATCTAATTGAAAATTGAACCCGATAGTATTCAACTGATATATCTGTCGGAATAATATGGATTCCTTACCTCCAACCTTTAGCCGACTTCACTCTTCCATTCGGCTTCTTATTAATTTTTATAATATTCATTTCATTGACTGTTGAATATGATATGCCAATATTGAGATCTAAGTAAATTCATTATCACGTGTTGAAGTTGAGGTTCATTTCACGGATTAATACCTTTGGCAAGTGTGAGGAAGGTCAATGTAAAATGAATCAACCCTCTTTCCTTTCTTTCCTGGGGTACACCTTCAAATTTTTTGCGTCTTCCTCCCCAAAGACACCTACTGGGAGGGAAATAGCCCTGTCCTCTTCAGTTTCCATACTAATATACGCAGATTTGGTGTATTATACCACTGCCAAGGAGTACCACCGATTATGCGGTAATGAATGTGGCGAATCTCGGCAAAGGAAAGATAAGATCGAAAGCTATACTGTTCAAAGAAAGATATGAATGCACATAGGGGGATCTAGGGGGCCATGGGGGAACGTGACCTCCCCCCAGGCTCTTAAAATTATGCAAGATTTTTTATACGGTCCCAATATCATTGCGTTCATTTTGTATGACGAGGTATCCTCATGACCCCCGGAACAAAATCCTGGATACGACCTTGCTTGTGCCTCCTGCCTTGAAATCCTGCATCCGCCCCTGTGAATGCAACTATGTACTGTTTTGAATTCATTCTCCTTACATATACTTAAGGGTTCTTAGGGAATTTTAATCACTCAATTAAAATACAAGAGTTAAATAACACACTGAATTCAATGAAGAACTACATCCTCTTTTCAAGATATATCGATATGAAGTTATATCAGTAGGTGTCATTTTCTCCTACCATATAAACCGTACCTGCCCCAAATTTTTGTCTATTAGTGCGATGAAATGTACGATATTTATAGTAAATCCATCCTCAGCCAACACAAACAAACTGAATGGTTTACCATGCGATAAAACCTGTCACGCAAAATTGTGTCTGTGTGAAAAACTAAATTTTCCATTATCTAATTGTAAGCCACAAACGGACATACTTTAGTCTTATTTATTGTCATTGCGATTGCCAATGTAATTAGAAATTGAAACCGTATGTATTCAATTGGCACATCTGTCGGAATAATAGGGATTTGTGGTAGCAATATATCTCCTTGGAACATGCCTTTATAATTTAGTGAGATAGAAAGATATTTCAAACGGCATAAACAATATTGACGGTCGTCAAGGGGACAGTAAGCGAAATACGCTAAAATTGAACCTTTTTTGGTTGTTTATTTCTAAATTCAGTATAAATCAGGTATAAAACGAAATGGAACTGCAGGAATAAGATATTGCAATTATTTTTCTTTCGAATGATATGTGGCTTAACTTAATGTGACCATTAAATATGCAAAAGCAAAAACGTCCGCAGGCATTGAAAACTAAATTTACAAGTATTTCTTATGGAAATGACTCATGGCACATTCCAGGGACTCATGAGTCCAAGAAGGTCAATAAGAAACCAATCAACTCTTCTTTACTGGAAAAATTTCATAACTCCCACACCCCGCGACGTAATATCAAGTGTAGGATAACGAAAGTGATATTTATATATGCTCATAACATGTTCTGCGAAATGAAGTTAACAGTTTCTTTCAACGTCCTTGATTACTAAGAAAAAATTAAAATATTTTGAAATTCAGAGAAAATGACGATTTACAAAGGAGTAACACAAGATTTCGTCAAATTATTCCTGGCCGATGTAGTTAAAAATCTTCAATAATATACAACTATGCATATGGCTTTAGAAAAGGTTAACTGTTTAGAAATATTTCAATCGATATATCCGCGAAAAAATAAAATTGGTGGACAATACTCATTTGTTTCCCGAGAAAGACTTACTTTTTACGGTATTACTCTCAACATATGGATGTCATAGGGGTAACCTCTCTTAGATATAATAGTAAATAAATGTGACCATATAATACCGTCATCTTCGAACTTCCTGAAACACCCTCTAATAAATTAAATTATGCATAAAAGTCTCCTTTTCGGGTACTTTTCGTCACACTTCCACCGCTTTTCGAACCCCTAACACTCATTGCTACGGAATCATGCGGATAATGAGTATGGCGAATCTCGGCAAATGAAAGATTAGATCGAAAGTTATACTGTACAAGGAAAGATATGAATGCGAACATCTACTTTTTGCAATACATTCTCCTAATATATACTTAAGGGATCTTAGGGGAGTTTTAATCACTCAATTAAAATAGAAGAGTTACATAAGACACTGAATTCAATGCAATTTGCACTCTATTGTTGTTCTGTCCCGAATAACTGTTTATTTATTTATACAACGCTTGACTTCATAGCAACAATGCAAAATGACCAATCTGGAAAGCGTAAGCGGTGCTGAAAGGTACCCTCCGTGCACTCACGCGTAGGAGTTAGGGAAGAGTGTTTGGGGTGCAGGAATCCCGGAGAGTGAACCGATTATCAATGGAGCCACACGAAACGTATGGAGTTCTTTGTTGACGCTACCTCTACGCTCAGGCAAGCGATCGATTTTTACCATGGAGTGGAAGTGAAAGCGACTTTGATGTAGCGATGTAACTTTTCGAGGTGAGTTTAAATAACTTAATTCAACTAAAGTAGGTAAATAACACACTGGTTTCAATGCAATATGCACTCTTTTGTTCCAACCAGAATAACTGCCTATTTATTTCACGCATTATTACATAACAGAAAGCCTAAACGACCAATTTGGACCACAATACTTCACGCTGCGGTGATGAAAATGGTTTGAATTAAAATTTATATTGTTAATATTGTAGAAAAATAACCCTCCTGGTTGTCGCACCCATGTACTTTGCTTTACCTTCCTGGCACAATCTGTCGCGTAGCAGTGATGAATGTTGTTTTGAATGTAAATTTATGCGGAAAATGTTTGTGAAAAATCTTTAGTGAGTGGTTATGGGTGTCATCTAACGCTGATTTTCCTTAATGATGCCCTCTCTCGCGTAACCGTAATGAACATGTTTTGGAATTTAAATTTTTATGGATAATAATAGTGAAAATACCTTGCGCAACTGGTTGTTACTAAAGTCTAACGCTGATTTGCGTTCGTGAAGCCATGCATCCCGTAAGAATTAAAAACATATTTTAGAATACCTATTTCCATGTATAATGTTAATGAAAATAACTTACATGTCTGGTGATAGTTTTTTTGTCTCGATAAGTCGCGTTCCTATTGCCACGTCTCGCCTAACGTAGAAGAAAAGGTTTTAGAATTGCTAATTTTAAAGATGTTAGAGAACATTAAACTTACAGGTCTGGTGATATTTCTGTTTCACTTTATTCAGCGTTCCTATAGCCAAATAGTAGGCTACATAGTCAAATACATCTGTTGAAGTTAATCTGTCTTGGGAATGGAATTGAAGTTATTACGACCCATAAAATTATGCCTTATGCAGATGCACGCAGCAGCGTTATTATAATTTCTACAGAAAATTAATTTACATAGATAGCATCATTTAAACGCAGAATTTGTACTTTTTACAATACTTTGTGCTCCCTTCCTCGTACTTGTGACAGTAAGACGAAGTAAAGTAATACCTTATGCATTCCTAAAATGTTCTCCACTTAACATGAATAACAATTTCTTTCCGTCAACCTTTGTTGCAGTGAAAAGAAATAAACCATCTTTGAATTTTACTATTTTCCGAAAATATGCATGCTATTAATTTCATACTCCCGACCTTGGGATACTATACGGGTGGTTACAGTTTACTAGGAAAGCTAATGAATGTTTTCAGGCTCTCTTCAATTTATTTTACTCGTTTTTTAAGTAAGTCATTTCGAAAAGCTTTCGAATCGTACACATAACGGGAGAAAATGCAGTATTTCTCTATATTGTCATGTTTAGTTGCATTTTTGAGGTAAAAGAACACCAACATTTTCCACATCACTGTACAGCTTTTATTAAATGAATAACTCTTATCATCTTCTATTTACGTATATTTGTATTTCGAATCATGGGTAGAACCCGCAATTTAAATACCAACACTTTAGCCATACTTTACGTTCCAAGAACGGTCATTCCGTGTATGTACACTATGATCATTGTTTGGATAACTTACAATTTAACGTAACGCAGTATAATACTATCCAGACATTATTATAATTCACGAAATATTTTATTTTTCACAATTATATCACATTTTGTACCGCGTACTACTATACGTCAATTCGGAGTGTGCTGGCAAAGCTGGCTGCGGCGGGCGCTTTACTTTCCCCTGGCCGGAAAAATTGGTCCCTGGGACTTAGTGGATAGACGTACGAGGAACGGCGTTCCGAGGAGTTTACCGTCGATGGCGGTCGTGGCACATCCAAGGGTCCGCTTCCCTACCCTCTGCACAAGCACTTTTCGGTCACATTACTCGTATGAAAATTCTTCAAACACCCACAAAATTAGACGGCGACGGCCGTTACGAGGACTAACTGACGTGGGCGCGGGGGGCGTCAGTAAACCCCGGACGGCGAAGCCACCCTTTACTAGAAACTGCGAAGGCATCCGGAAGAAGAAGCGGCGCACCGGTGGGGGCTTCTACCCTCCCTGGGCGGCGAAGCCGCTTCGTAACGAATAACGGCGAAACAGTTACGAGGACTAATCGGGGTACCCCCGGGGGGGCATGCTCAACCCCCGGGTGTGGTGAAGCCCCCACTAAGCGAGGAACTGCGAACGGAGAATGAGCGTGGCAGCCCCGGTTAGACTGCTTTAATCTCCGGGCGGTGTGGTGCCCACAATGAGGAATGCCGAAGCCGTCCAGAGGTCTAGGCAGCGCAGCTTTGGGGGATTCCTTACGAGGCGCAGCCGCGGTTAACGACTCTCCCCTCCGACTGACCGTGGCAGGGAACGGTGAAGCCGTTCGGGGAGGCGGCCGACCAAGCTGGCCGCGAAGTGGGTTCTTGAGGTTCGAGCCCTATATCCCCCGAGGACTTTGTGGACAGCGGTAGGAGAATGAGCGATAACATTCCGAAGACTTTGCCGACGATGCCTGTGGTGAAGCAGCCAAGGGTCCGCTTCCCTACCCCCTGGCCGGCGAAGACGGTGCCTCTCACTTTTTGGTCAGATTATTCGAATAGAAATTCTTCGGACAACCACCAACCAAGACGGCGAAGCCGAACCAGGGGATTCTATGTTAAAAATTGACGCCTATCGTACGACCGATTTCTTACAAAGCTTGCACTTACATGAAAGTATGCATTACAGTTCGAAATAAGTAATCTTAGCCACGGGGCCCCTTCCTCCCCTTCGGACGGGTGAATTTGGGAGCGGAGCTTACAGGAACGGCGAAGTTACGAGGAGTTCGCTGGCGACGACGGACGTGGCGGGTGCTAACCTTACCCAATGGCCGGCGAATCCGGTACCTAGAACTATATGGACAAGATACAAGGAACGGCGATCCGTTCCAAGGAGTGTGCTGGAGAAGGTGGGTCGGTGTGCGCTATCCTTCCTCACTGGACGGCGAATACGGCCCCGAGGACTTTGTGCACAGAGCTTCGAGGAACGACAAAGCCGTTGCGAAGAAATTGCCGGTGAAGCAGACCCTAGCGTTGTAGAGGGCTCATTTTCCTCCCCCCCGCCCTTCTCTAACCCGGTAATTTTGGGAACTGAGCTTCCAAGTGGTGTTTCTACGAAGCCGGCAGATAATCCGTTTGTGAATACCTTTTACGGAAAAAAAGAATACGTTCCATTGCCCTCGACTTATTTTCGTGGGTTGAATAATGAAAATGATTACCATACATGCTGGCAATATCTTCAACCGGATGTTGGCAACAGATTGTTTTAATCTCCCTTTGCTACAGAGATGTAAGTAGAACAATTCCAAAAATCACATAAATTTCGATAAATAAAAGATTCGGAAAACATATATCGTACTTTCGGCCGACCGAGTCCTTACGAAGGCGGCTCAAGCGGGAGCTAACGTTCCCCCTGGACGGAAAAGGGGTTTTTGAACTAAATGGAAAGAACTTCGACGAATCAAGAGGCCGTTGCGAAGATTGCGACGCCGAAACCGGCAGTGGCGTAGCCGAGGGTTGGCTCTCGTTCTACATTCGCGGTGAGATTATTCGTAAAAAAAATTCACCAAACACACACGAAATTAGACGGCGAAGCCGGATCCGGGGGTTCTAAGGGGGCGGAGCCCCCTAGCGAGCTACAGCGAGTCCCTTATATATACAGCCGGATGTGTGACATACTCACTCACTCATGGATACAAATTCACAGCCAAAACTGTGATAGATGTGGAAATTTGACTTATTGGACGTAAAAGTAAAAAAAAATTCATCGGGAGGAAAAATCTGAAAACTCGAAAAAGTCGATTAGTTTTCGAGATTAATCGACTTGAATTAACATGGGAGCCTTATGGGACTAAAACTTTTTCGCTTTTATTTCGTATTTTGAAACGTCGTAGGAACATGATATTCAATGGACGTAAAGTAGATTTTTTGATTGATTTTTTGGTATGGTTGTCATAACGGTGTATTTATATTTACTATTTTTTATCATTTTTTTAAAAATTTCCAATGCTTTTCTTACGGGACTAACTTTGGAATTTTTTTTGACCAACTTGCAATAATCGTAGGACAAATTCCTTGAAACGCAAGATACTAGATTTTTTGCTTGATTTTTTGGCTATCTTGGAATATTCACAAGTCGAAAGAATTCCGAGGAATAAACGATTTTCGATTTACCATTGTCGAGGAGACGAATATTAAATTTCGGATTTCGGCTTTGAGACTTCGGCATATGAAAATTTGGAATCTCCGTGAAAACCCTTAGAGGGTACTCCGTACCCTCACGCCCTACCCTGTTTTTCCGATAACCCTCTTGGTTAATTCATAATAAAATTCCGAAAAATATCCTGCACGTGAGAAAATCATTGTCGCCATTTTTTTGTGAAGCACACGATCTTGAATAACTTGGCAACCGTTCAAGTTAGAGGAATGAAATTTTCAGGGTAATACTATTATCAAAAAAGACAACTTTTGAAATGATAACCATTCCACTCGATCGATTCATGTGAGAGTTATATCGATACCAATCTCCTTGGATACGCTTTATTCGCTAATAACTTTCTCGTTATTCGAAGTATGAAAACGAAATTAAAATGTAATACTAAAGTTGACGTGCTTATCTGCCAAAAGTTAATTCAGGCGGATCGAATTATTAGAAGCGAAGTTATAATCGATCAAAGGGTGCATTAGATATATGTCTTTTTCAGACTTGTTTACATAGTTACGGGGATAAAAATTATAATTCTATTCCAGGACAGCCACGTACTATACGTACATGTAAAATATTTTGTTGAGTAATGATTCCTTTGGAAGATATATCGAAATGAAATAATTTCGATAGGTCTAATTTTCTCCTTTGCTATTGACCGTAGATGTCCGACATTTTTAGGATATTACGTGATTGGTGATATAAGATTTCTGTTATATTTTGGTCTCCATGGCAACCATAGTTTCAACTTTATGCCGAAATATATTTTCAATGTAAAGTAAATGGGGATATATCTAAATCGTTTTATACAAGTTTCCCTACAAGCACACGATCTTGAATAACTTGGCAACCGTTCAAGTTAGATGAATGAAATTTTCAGGGTAATACTATTATCAAAAAGGACAACTTTTGCAATGATAACCAATTCTCTCGATAAATTAATGTGTGAGTTATATCGATACCAATCTCCTTGGATACGCTTTCTTCGCTAATAACTATTTTGTTATTCAAGATATGAAATCGTAATTCAAGTTCAATACCAAAGTTGACGTGCTCAATCTGGCAAATGTTAAATCAGGCGGATCGAATAATTAAAAGCGAAGTTATAATCGATCCAAGGGTGCATTCCATATATGTCTTTTTCAGACTTGTTTACATAGTTACGGGGATAAAATTTTTAATTATTTTCTTAGACAGCAACGTACTATACGTACATGTAACATATTTTGATGAGTAATGATTCATAATGAAGATATATCGAAATGAAATAATATCGATATGCCTCATTTTCTCCTTTGTTATTGAATGTAGATTTCTGAAATTTTTAGGATAGTACGTGATTGGTGATATAAGATTTCTGTTATCTTTTGGTCTCCGTGGAAAACCATAGTTTTAACTTTATGGCGAAATATATTTTCAATGTTAAGTAAATGGGGATATATCGATATCGTTTTATACAAGTTTCCTCTTTTGCGAGATTAATAAAAATATAAGGACATGATCCTTACCATAGAGGTCACATTTAGCAATGATGAACATTCCGCTCTACCCGTTTTCCAACAAGAAAAATCGAATCTAAAATGCTGGAATTCGATTTGTCGCTTACATATTTTTTATTTAATTATGAAAGGGACTTAAACTCTTACCGGTAGATAAAGAAAGGTACAAAACAAGATAAAAGTTTCAATAAACTAATGCAGTCGTTATAGTTGACGTTATGTTCGATAAAATTGTGTACTGTAGAGATTCCTTTTGCAGACCTTTTACTATAGTTGCTGGGATAAGACTTTTAGCGGTATGCTAGAAGGTAACTTATGATTCATACATATAAAATATTTTGCAGAAGTACATCCCCTTTTCAAGATATGTCGATATGAAATTATATCGATAAGTGTCATTTTCTCCTAGCATATTAACCGTACCTACCCCATATTTTTGTCTTTTAGTACGGTATTTATATTAAGGCCATCTTCAGCCAACAGAAACAAAACTGGATGGTTTACTCACGCGATAAAAGATGTTACGTAAAATTGTTTCGTTGTAAAAAACACGGTTTTCCCATATTTAAGCCACGAACATAGATACTTTGGTCTTATTTATTGTCATTGCGATTGCCAATCTAATTAGAAATTGAACCCGTATGTATTCATTTGGCACATCTGTCGGAATAATAGGGATTCGTGGCAGTAATACATCTCCTTGGAACATGCTATTTATATCTTAGTGTGATGGGAAAATATTTCAAACGGCATAAACAATATTGACGGTCGTCAAGGGAAAGGTAAGCGAAACACGCTAAACTTGAACCTTTTTTGGATGTTTATTTCTAAATTCAGTGTAAATCAGGTATAAAACGAAATGGATCTGCAGCATTAAGAAGGTGCAATTCTTTTCCTTTCCAATGATATATGGCTTAACTTAATGTGACCATTTCCACTAATTTTAATGTGCAAATACAAATACGTCTGCAGGCATTAAAAATTTGATTTACATGTATTTCTTATGGAAATGACTCATGGCACATTCCAGGGACTCATGAGCCCAAGAAGCTCAATAAGAAACCAATCAACTCTTCTTAATCATAACTTCCGATCCCCGTTACGTAATATCAGGTGAAGGATAACGAAAATGATATTTCCTCATAACATGTTCTACGAAATGAAGTTAACAGTTTCTTACAGCGTCGTTGATTACTCAGAAAAAATTAAAATATTCCGATACTCAGAAAATTACGATTTACAAAGGATTAACACAACATTTCGTGAAACTATTCCTGACCAAGCGTTCGATTTTTACCATCGAGCAGGAGTGAAAGTGACTTTGTATCAACGATATAACTCTTCGCGGGGAGTTTAATTAACTTAATTCAAATAAAGTAGTTAAATAACACACTCATTTAAATGAAATGTGCACTCTATTGTCGTTCCGACCAGAATAACAGCCTATTTATGTCACCAAGTTATAGCCAACGTTTCGAATTATTTTAAATAATAATCAGGGCTATGAATAAGATTAATAGATACACAGCAGGTATTTCTCCCTTATATCTGTTTTATTTATTTAGGTTAGGGACTGAAACTCTAGTTGGTAGATAAAAATAAGGTACAAAACGAGATAAAAGTTAAAGAAAAGTAATGCAGCAGTTACAGTTGAAGTTATAATCGAAAAAATTGTGCGTTTTATGCATCGCTTTTGCAGACCTGTTACTGTATTTGCTGCGATAAGGCTTTTAATGGTATGATTGAAGGCAAGGTAGTATTCATACAAATTAAGTATTTAGCAGAACTACATCCTGTTATCAAGATGTATCGATATGAAGTTATATCAGTCGGTGACATTTTCTCCTACCATATAAACCGTACCTGACCTAAATTTTTGTCTATTACCGCGATGAAATGTACGATATTTATAGTAATTCAATCTCTAGGCAACACAAATTAACTGGATGTTATACCGCACGCGATAAAACATGCCACGTAAAATTGTGTCTATGTGAAAAACAAAGTTTTCCAATATCTAAGCCACAAACAGACATACTTTGGTCTTATTTATTGTCATTGCGATTGCCAATCTAATTAGAAATTGAACCCGTATGTATTCAATTGGCACATCTGTCGGAATAATAGGGATTCGTGGTAGTAATATATTTCCTTGGGACATGCCATTTATAATTTTGTGTGATAGAAAGATATTTCAAACGGCATAAACAATATTGACGGTCGTCAAGGGGACAGTAAGCTAAACACGCTAAACTTGAACCTTTTTTGGATGTTTACTTCTAAATTCAGTGTAAATCAGGTATAAAATTAAGTGGATCTGCAGCATTAAGAAAGTGCAATTCTTTTCCTTTCGAATGATATGTGGCTTAACCTAATGTGACCATTTCCACTAATTTTAATGTGCAAACACAAAAACGTCTGCAGGCATTAAAAATTTAATTTACATGTATTTCTTATGGAAATGACTCATGGCACATTCCAGGGACTCATGAGCCCAAGAAGCTCAATAAGAAACCAATCAACTCTTCTTAATCATAACTCCCGATCCCCGTTACGTAATATCAGGTGAAGGATAACGAAAATGATATTTCCTCATAACATGTTCTACGAAATGAAGTTAACAGTTTCTTTCAACGTCGTTGATTACTCAGAAAAAATTAAAATATTCCGATACTCAGAAAATTACGATTTACAAAGGATTAACACAACATTTCGTGAAACTATTCCTGACCAAGCGTTCGATTTTTACCATCGAGCGGGAGTGAAAGTGACTTTCTATCAACGATATAACTCTTCGCGGGGAGTTGAATTACGATTTACAAAGGATTAACACAAGATTTCCTGAACTTATTCCTGGCTATATAGTTAAAACTCTTCAATAATATACAACTATGCATATGATTTTAGGAAAGGCAATCGTTTCAGAAATATTTCAATCGATATATCCGCGAAAAAATAAAAATGGTGGACACTACTCATTTGTTTCCCGGGAATGTCTTACTTTTTACTGTATTACTCTCAAAATATGAATGCCATATGGGCATCCTCTCTTACATATGATAGTAAATAAATGTGACCGTATATCTTCGAACCCCGGAAACACCAACAAAAATTAAATCATGCATATATGTCTCCTTTTCGGGTACTTTTCGTTACAATTACCCCAATTTTCCAACCCCTACCATGTCACGGAAATTATGTGGACGATTGGTGACCCCGTTTCCCCAATACACCCCGAAAAAAGTTGAATTTTTCATTTTGAAGTCTACTTTTTGGGTACTTTTCGTCACAATTTCACCGCTGATCCCTACCCCCACGAATCATCCCTACGGAGGTCACGTGAAATACTGGTGACCGCAAGCAGTACACCCATATAAACCCCAGGTATCCCCCTGAAACTCTCAAAAATGTAAAATGTGACATTAACTCTCCTTTTTGGGACTTTCTAGCCGACATTACGCCGCACTGCCCGTCCCGTCACAGCTCTAGATATGGAATATTTGCCAATAAAGGGCCACCGTAAACCATACGGGAAAAAAACCTGAAAACCCTCGATGACCTCCTGGAACCCCCCAGGAAATTTTAATTTTTTAAGGTCGCCTTTACGGGTAGTTTTCCTCACCATTCATCAGTGTTCCCTAAACCAACGAGTTATTAAAACCCCCGACAACCCCGTTAAACTTCCCAAATAATAATTTTAGTAAAGGTCGCCTATTTGGGTATTTATCTCCAGAATTCCGCCACTGTTCCGGATCCCTACGACTATCGGCACGGAATTTATGAGATCGATTTATTACCACTGGTTGACCACAAATATGAAACCCCCGGTATTTTGTTGAAACCTCCCCTTAAAAATTAAAATTTCCAAATAGGTTTTTCTTTGATGGGTACTTGTCGCCGCCACTACGCCACATTGCCCTACCCTTTCCAATCATCGCAACAGAATTAATGTGGATTTTTGTTATCCGCACGTATAACACACATTAAAACCCCTACATTCCTCTGGAGCCCCTGTCGGAGGAGTAGACCCGTCTAACCACCGAGGAGGCGAAGCCGCCCCTCAACCATTACTAATAGATTTGACTTGACGAGGTCGGTCGTAGGGGAGAGTCGCTACCCGCGGTTGCGCCGCGGCTTCGCCGAATCTCGTTTCGAAATATACAAAAGTAAAAACGTCTGCAGGTATTAAAAAGTAGCTTTATCTGAATTTCTTATGGAAACGACTCCGGACCCTTTCCAGGGCCTCATAGGCCCAAGAAGGTCAATGAGAAACCAGTGAACTCTTCTTTACTGGGTTCCATTTTGGCGAATCTAGGCAAAAGAAAGATAAGATCAAAAGCTATACTGTACAGGGAAAGATATGAATGCAAATATGTACTGCTATGAATGCCAGTGGCGCAGCGAGGGGGAGAGGTTATGTGGGATAGGTTCAAGGCTCTAAATAAGTTAAATATATTTTACTTACTTGGGTTAATATAACTTTCGGAATAGTGCTAGAATTAATAAAAATATCCCTCACAAAGCCGTAAAAATCACCATTTTGAGCCTTTTACCTTAATTTTTTTCCGGCGGAAGGCCTCCGCACCTCCCGCTTACCCTGGTGGTAATGCAATATACCTCCAAACCCCCCAGTATTAGTTGTGCCTGAAACCCCTCCTAGCCTTATTTCGTAGCTGCGCCCCTGCCAGCAATCATGCGGTTAATGTATATGGCGAATCTCGGCAGATGAAAGATCAGATCGACAGCTATAGTAAACAAGGAAAGATACGAATGCAAGCATGTACTGTTTTCAATACATTCTCAAAATATATACTTAAGGGATCTTAGGGGAGTTTTAATAACTCAATTAAAATAAAAGAGTTGAATAACACACTGAATTCAATGCAATTTGCACTCTATTGTTGTTCCGTCCCGAATAACTGTTTATTTATTTTTATTTATTTATTTATGCAACGCCTTACTTCATAGCAACAATGCAAAATGACCAATCTGGAAAGCGTAAGCGGTGGTGAAAGGTACTCTCCGTGCACTCATGCGTAGGAGTTAGGGAAGAGTGTTTGGGGTACAGGAATCCCGGAGACTGAACCGATTATCAATGGAGCCACAGGAAACGTATGGTGTTCTTTGTTGACGGTACCTCTACGCTCAGGCAAGCGATCGATTTCAACCATGGAGTGGAAGTGAAAGCGACTTTGATGTAGCGATGTAACTTTTCGAGGTGAGTTTAAATAACTTAATTCAACTAAAGTAGGTAAATAACACACTGATTTCAATGCAATATGCACTCTTTTGTTTCAACCAGAATAACTGCCTATTTATTTCACGCATTATTACATAACAGAAAGCCTAAGCGACCAATTTCGACCACAATATTTCGCGCTGCGGCGATGAAAATGGTTTGAATTAAAATTATTATTGTTAATATTGTAGAAAAATAACCCTCCTGGTTGTCGCACCCATGTACTTTGCTTTACCTTCCTGGCACAATCTCTCGCGTAGCAGTGATGAATGTTGTTTTGAATGTAAATTTATGCGGAAAATGTTTGTGAAAAATCTTTAGTTAGTGGTTATGGGTGTCATCTAACGCTGATTTTTCTTAATGTTGCCCTCTCTCGCGTAACAGTAATGAACATGTTTTGGAATTTAAATTTTTATGGATAATAATAGTGAAAATACCTTGCGCAACTGGTTGTTACTAAAGTCTAACGCTGATTTGCGTTCGTGAAGCCATGCATCCCGTAAGAAATAAAAACATATTTTAGAATACCTATTTTTATTTATAATGTTAATGAAAATAACTTACATGCCTGGTGATAGTTGTTTGTCTCGATAAGTCGCGTTCCTATTGCCATGTCTCGCATAACGTAGAAGAAAAAGTTTTAGAATTGCTAATTTTAAAGATGTTAGAAAACATTAGACTTACAGGTCTGGTGATATTTCTGTTTCACTTTATTCCGCGTTCCTATAGCCAAATAGTAGGCTGCATAATCAAATACATCTGTGGAAGTTTATCTGTCATGGAAATGGAATTGAAATTATTACGGCCTATAAAATTATGCCTTATGCAGATGCACGCAGCAGCGTTATTATTATTTCGACAGAAAATTAATTTACATAGCATCATTCAAACGCAGAATTTGTACTTTTTACAATACTTTGTGCTCCTTTCCTCGTATTTGTGACAGTAAGACGAAGTAAAGTAATACCTTATGCATTCCTAAAATGTTCTCCACTTAACATGAATAACAATTTCTTTCCGTCAACCTTTGTTCCAGTGAAAAGAATTAAACCATCTTTGAATTTTACTATTTTCCGAAAATACGCATGCTATTAATTTCATACTCCCGACCTTGGGATACTATACGGGAGGTTACAGTTTACTAGGAAAGTTAATGAATGTTTTCAGGCTCTCTTCAATTTACTTTACTCGTTTTTTAAGTAAGTCATTTCGAAAAGCTTTCGAATCGTACACATAACGGGAGAAAATGCAGTATTTCTCTATATTGTCATGTTTAGTCGCATTTTTTAGGTAAAAGAACACCAACATTTTCGGAATCACTGTACAGTAGGGCGGATCGCAAAAATCGATTTTTTTCAAATCCATCTGGCCCAATGAAAAAAAGTTGTGGGACCGATCAAAAATAAGGCCTGAAAAATTTGAGACCTCTAGGTGAACCCCTGACCCTCGCTCAAATGCAATTTAGGGGGGGAAGGTCGAAATTCGAAAAATATAGTATTTTATGGTCATTTCCTATAGATTTTGCCGAGTTACTGCCCTTTTAGGACAAATGTTTCGTGCATTTTGACGTATCTGCCACCGTTTAGCCACAAAATGCCTAATTTGAGTCCACGCCCGCGAAGAAAATATTCCAACGCCACGCAGCGTCGCGGATACAAGAGCCGCAGGCCGATCCCCTCCCCTCTCCGCTCGCTTCTACCCCTCCCACGCCTCCAATACAGCAAAATTCATCCCGCGTATGCTGCTAGGAGGTCATTTATCTTTTATAATATAAATCGGAAGATGGTAGAAGCTAATAAAGGAAGCTTAGTGAGACGGCTTGTCCCTTATTAGGCGCCTCGTCGGGGTTAAACAAATCGATGTTATCAACTTTTAGAGAAGTGATGAAATATTTTTAGATCCGAGAACGCAGGAAAGGAGCCTACGGTCCATGAAAAGGCCTCTCGAGTGGCTATAAAGGTGTGCGAACTATGGTGACGCTTCCCTTCCATTATGTGTGTGATTAAATGGATTTAGCGGTACAACAGGAAGTACTAAAACTAAAGGAAAATGCGAATAGGGCAAAAGCAGGGTACAAACCTGAAGCACTTTTGAAAGAACATTTGAAATTATGCGATATTCTTGCGTGTAAGTGCAAGAAGGAGCATAATGTTCCCCCCATTAAAGAAGTATGTTGAGAGACCAGCGGACGAAACTAAAGATGATGGCTACTGGATTGAGTCCTAAAGAAACTCGACAACTGAGGAAAAAAAGGGAATCGTCGGTAAGCGTTGAGTCGACATCGTCAATTCTTATATGGGAAAATAGTATCAAACATTTTCTTCATCAATTCATCCGAAGAAAATTAAACTGAAGAGAAATCATCCGATTTTTATCTCTACGTTCCTCATCAAATAAAAATTCAGGACTAAACTCAAACTGGAACTTCTGCGTGAAAAATGCGTCTGCCAAATGTGATAGAGGTATATGCAAGAACCAAGAAACAGCAATGATCGTCCCCGCAACTTTAGTTGACGCAAAAATCATAACTTCATAAGAAACATCCAAGGAAGTTTGCAAGATTACTTACGTAGACAGAAAAAGATGCTAATTATTGTGAATACGAAAAGAGAGGTATCAAAGGGTGTCAACAAAGGGTTACATTTTTATGGAGTGAAAGGCTATACTTTTGTCTGATGAAAAAAGGCATGAGCACTTATCAATCCAAGTTTAGAGGGGAATGCTTGATGTTAGTTGAAGAAACAGGGTCCCACTTTTGGGTTTGCCTCCCCCGTCAGAGGATTAGCAAAAGTTTACTCGGAATGGAATCTGCGATTCTCGATTCCTTTCCGAGTGAAAATTAGATACATAAAAATAAAAAGGATTTGAATGCGATGGTGATTACCGCCCAAAAAGGAGGCATCATCCCTATGCTACAAGCATAATTCCAACATCCCTTGCTATGTGAGTAAACTCTTCTCGGGATTCCCACCGGGTTAATTTTTCCAAAATGGCAAACATTTCAAGCTCCGACTCGGGGCTCATCATCAGGGATAAATTTCGTTGAATCCCGAGAAGAGTTTACCCACATCATTCGCCGGGAAAGCATCAAATCATATTTCATCCCTTACAGAGGTCTATTTGCTAATTGCACTAAGTTGACTTAGATTTGCGGCATAAACATTGGGAGGGCAATCTAAGGACCGAATTTGCGTTGTTGCAAGTATGCGTTTGGCGGCCGATCAGAAATTTTTTAAAGTGCTGGATTTTAATATCAACTTTAAGGACTACTCGCTGATGACATATTGGAGAGAGACCACAGTACCTCCGGCTACATCTGACCTTCGTGCTGTGGATTTTCAAAAATCTATTGATGAACTTTCAAATTTGAAGTTAAATATTTCTTTTTATTATAGATACGGACGAGAAATTCGTGAAGAAATTCACCAAAACTTTGTTGACAACAGCGAAAGACGAGGAATGACACTGACATAAGAAATACAGATTGGAAAACAGGTAATTGAAAAATTATTTCGTGATTGTTCCTCCACAGACGATACTGAAACATTAAATATTTAGACTAACGAAGTAAGACGCACTTGGTGTGAATTTTGGTGTATTTGGCGCGTCGGAGAAGCTTGAGGGGAGGGGACGCGGGCGGCTTTCGCCCAAAATCCATTTAATCACATCTGTCGGACAAAGCCGAAATTGGAGCGCATATCCGAAGTTAGCACACCTTTATAGCCAATCAACATACTTCTTCATTGGGGGGAACATTATGCTCCTTCTTGAACTTACACGCAAGAATATCGCATAATTTCAAATGTTCTTTCAAAAGTGCTTCAGGTTTGTACCCTACTTTTGCCCTATTCGCATTTTCCTTTAGTTTTAGTACTTCCTGTTGTACCGCTAAATCCATTTAATCACACACATAATGGAAGGGAAGCGTCACCATAGTTCGCACACCTTTATAGCCACTCGAGAGGCCTTTTCATGGACCGTAGGCTCCTTTCCTGCGTTCTCGGATCTAAAAATATTTCATCACTTCTCTAAAAGTTGATAACATCGATTTGTTTAACCCCGACGAGGCGCCTAATAAGGGACAAGCCGTCTCACTAAGCTTCCTTTATTAGCTTCTACCATCTTCCGATTTATATTATAAAAGATAAATGACCTCCTAGCAGCATACGCGGGATGAATTTTGCTGTATTGGAGGCGTGGGAGGGGTAGAAGCGAGCGGAGAGGGGAGGGGATCGGCCTGCGGCTCTTGTATCCGCGACGCTGCGTGGCGTTGGAATATTTTCTTCGCGGGCGCGGACTCAAATTAGGCATTTTGTGGCTAAACGGTGGCAGATACGTCAAAATGCACGAAACATTTGCCCTAAAAGGGCAGTAACTCGGCAAAATCTATAGGAAATGACCATAAAATACTATATTTTTCGAATTTCGACCTTCCCCCCCTAAATTGCATTTGAGCGAGGGTCAGGGGTTCACCTAGAGGTCTCAAATTTTTCAGGCCTTATTTTTGATCGGTCCCACAACTTTTTTTCATTGGGCCAGATGGATTTGAAAAAAATCGATTTTTGCGATCCGCCCTACTGTACAGCTTTCATTAAATGAATAACTCTTATCACCTTCTATTTACGTATATTTGTATTTGGAATCTTGCGTTAAACCCGCATTTTAAATACAAACACTTAAGCCATACTTTACGTTCCAAGAACGGCAATTCCGTGTATGTACACTATGATCATTGTTTGGATAACTTACAATTTAACGTAACGCAGTATAATACTATCCAGACATTATTATAATTCACGAAATATTTCATTTCACGCATTTTGTACCGCGTACTACTATACGTCATTTCGGAGTGTGCTGGCGAAGCTGGCTGCGGCGGGCGCTTTACTTTCCCCTGGCCGGTAAAATTGGTCCCTGGGACTTAGTGGATAGACGTACGAGGAACGGCGTTCCGAGGAGTTCACCGTCGATGGCGGTCGTGGCACAACCAAGGGTCCGCTTCCCTCCCCTCTGCACAAGCACTTTTCGGTCACATTACTCGTATGAAAATTCTTCAAACACCCACAAAATTAGACGGCGACGGCCGTTACGAGGACTAACTGAGGTGGGCGCGGGGGGCGTCAGTAACCCCCGGGCGGCGAAGCCACCCTTTACTAGAAACTGCGAAGGCATCCGGAAGAAGAAGTGGCGCATCGGTGGGGGCCTACCCCCCCTGGGAGGCGAAGCCGCTTCTTAACGAATAACGGCGAAACAGTTACGATGACTAATCGGGGTACACCCGGGGGGGCACGCTCAACCCCCGGGTGTGGCGAAGCCCCCACTAAGCGAGGAACTGCGAACCCGTCCAGGGGAATGAGCGCGGCAGCCCCGGTTAGACTGCTTTAATCTCCGGGCGGCGTGGTGCCCACAATGAGGAATGCCGAAGCCGTCTAGAGGTCTAGGCAGCGCAGCTTTGGGGGATTCCTTACGAAGCGCAGCCGCGGTTAACGACTCTTCCCTCCGACTGACCGTGGCAGGGAACGGTGAAGCCGTTCGGGGAGGCGGCCGACCAAGCTGGCCGCGAAGTGGGTTCTTCAGGTTCGAGCCCTATATCCCCCGAGGACTTTGTGGACAGCGGTAGGAGAATGAGCGATAACGTTCCGAAGACTTTGCCGACGATGCCTGTGGTGAAGCAGCCAAGGGTCCGCTTCCCTACCCCCTGGCCGGCGAAGATGGTGCCTCTCAATTTTTGGTCATATTATTCGAATAGAAATTCTTCGGACAACCACCAACTAAGACGGCGAAGCCGAACAAGGGGATTCTATATTAAAAATTGACGCCTATCGTACGACCGATCTCTTACAAAGCTTGCAGTTACATGAAAGTATGCATTACAGTTCGGAATAAGTCAACTTAGCCGCGCCCCCCAAAACCTTCCGCTCTGATCAGCGGGGATTTGGGAGCGGAGGATCAGGAAACGGCGAAGCCGTTACTAGGAGTTCGCTGGCGACGACGGACGTGGCGGGTGCTAACCCTACCCAATGGCCGGCGGATCCGGTACCTAGAACTATATGGACAAGATACAAGGAACGGCGATCCGTTCCAAGGAGTGTGCTGGAGAAGGTGGGTCGGTGTGCGCTATCCTTCCTCACTGGACGGCGAATACGGCCCCGAGGACTTTGTGCACAGAGATTCGAGCAATGACAAAGCCGTTCCGAAGAAATTGCCGGTGAAGCAGACCGTAGCGTTGTAGAGGGTGCGTTTTCCTTACCCACGCCCTTCTCTAACCCGGTAATTTTGGGAACTAAGCTTCCAAGTGGTGTTTCTGCGAAGCCGGCAGATAATCCGTTTGTGAATACCTTTTACGGAAAAAAAGAATACGTTCCATTGCCCTCGACTTATTTTCGTGGGTTGAATAATGAAAATGATTACCATACATGCTGGCAATATCTTCAACCGGATGTTGGCAACAGATTGTTTTAATCTCCCTTTGCTACAGAGATGTAAGTAGAACAATTCCAAAAATCACATAAATTTCGATAAATAAAAGATTCGGAAAACATATATCGTACTTTCGGCCGACCGAGTCCTTAGGAAGGCGGCTCAAGCGGGAGCTAACGTTCCCCCTGGACGGAAAAGGGGTTTTTGAACTAAATGGAAAGAACTTCGACGAATCAAGAGGCCGTTGCGAAGATTGCGACGCCGAAACCGGCAGTGGCGTAGCCGAGGGTTGGCTCTCGTTCTTCATTCGCGGTGAGATTATTCGTAAAAAAAATTCACCAAACACACACAAAATTAGACGGCGAAGCCGGATCCGGGGGTTCTAAGGGGGCGGAGCCCCCTAGCGAGCTACAGCGAGTCCCTTATATATACAGCCGGATGTGTAACTGACTGATCTACTCATGGATACAAATTCACAGCCAAAACTGTGATAGGTGTGGACATTTGACTTATTGGACGTAAAAGTAAAAAAAAATTCATCGGGAGGAAAAATCTGAAAACTCGAAAAACTCGATTAGTTTTCGAGATATATCGACTTGAATTAACATGGGAGCCTTATGGGACTAAAACTTTTTCGCTTTTATTTCGTATTTTAAAAAGTCGTAGGAACATGATATTCAATGGACGTAAACTAGATTTTTTGATTGATTTTTGGTATGGTTGTCATAACGGTGTATTTATATTTTCTATTTTTTATCATTTTTTTTAAAATTTCCAATGCTTTTCTTACGGGACTAACTTTGGAATTTTTTTTGACCAACTTGCAATAATCGTAGGACAAATTCCTTGAAACGCAAGATACTAGATTTTTTGCTTGATTTTTTCGATATCTTGGAATATTCAAAAGTCGAAAGAATTCCGAGGAATAAACGATTTTCGATTTTCCATTGTCGAGGAGACGAATATTAAATTTCGGATTTCGGCTTTGAGACTTCGGCATATGAAAATTTGGAATCTCCGTGAAAACCCTTAGAGGGTACTCCGTACCCTCACGCCCTACCCTGTTTTTCCGATAACCCTCTTGGTTAATTCATAATAAAATTCCGAAAAATATCCTGCACGTGAGAAAATCATTGTCGCCATTTTTTTGTGAAGCACACGATCTTGAATAACTTGGCAACCGTTCAAGTAAGAGGAATGAAATTTTCAGGGTAATACTATTATCAAAAAGGGCAACTTTTGACATGATAACCAATCCTCTCGATCGATTCATGTGTGAGTTATATCGATACCAATCTCCTTAGTTACGCTTTCTTCGCTAATAACTATTTTGTTATTCAAGGTATGAATACGAAATTCAAATGTAATACTAAAATTGACGTGCTTAATCTGTCAAAAGTTAAATCAAGCGGATCGAATAATTAGAAGCGAAGTTATTATCGATCCAAGGGTGCATTCGATATATATCATTTTCAGACTTGTTTACATAGTTACGGGGATAAAAATTATAATTATATTCTAAGACAGCCACGTACTATACGTACATGTAAAATATTTTGTTGAGTAATGATTCCTTTGGAAGATATATCGAAATGAAATAATTTCGATAGGTCTAATTTTCTCCTTTGTTATTGACCGTAGATGTACGACATTTTTAGGATAGTACGTGATTGGTGATATAAGATTTCTGTTATATTTTGGTCTCCATGGCAACCATAGTTTCAACTTTATGCCGAAATATATTTTCAATGTAAAGTAAATGGGGATATATCTAAATCGTTTTATACAAGTTTCCTCACAAGCACACGATCTTGAATACCTTGGCAACCGTTCAAGTTAGAGGAATGAAATTTTCAGGGTAATACTATTATCAAAAAAGACAACTTTTGAAATGATAACCATTCCACTCGATCGATTCATGTGAGAGTTATATCGATACCAATCTCTTTGGATACGCTTTATTCGCTAATTACTTTCTCGTTATTCGAAGTATGAATACGAAATTCAAATGTAATACTAAAGTTGACGTGCTTAATCTGCCAAAAGTTAAATCAAGCGGATCGAATATTTAGAAGCGAAGTTATAATCGATCCAATGGTGCATTCGATATATGTCTTTTTCAGACTTGTTTACATAGTTACGGGGATAAAATTTTTAATTATTTGCTTGGACAGCAACGTACTATACGTACATGTAAAATTATTTGTCGAGTAATGATTCCTTTGGAAGATATATCGAAATGAAATAATTTCGATAGGTCTAATTTTCTCCTTTGTTATTGACCGTAGATGTCCGAAATTTTTAGGATAGTACGTGATTGGTGATATAAGATTTCTGTTATATTTTGGTCTCCATGGCAACCATAGTTTCAACTTTATGCCGAAATATATTTTCAATGTAAAGTAAATGGGGATATATCTAAATCGTTTTATACAAGTTTCCTCACAAGCACACGATCTTGAATAACTTGGCAACCGTTCAAGTTAGATGAATGAAATTTTCAGGGTAATACTATAATCAAAAAGGACAACTTTTTCAATGATAACCATTCCACTCGATCGATTCATGTGAGAGTTATATCGATAACAATCTTCTTGGTTACGCTTTCTTCGCTAATAACATTTTTGTTATTCATGGTATGAATATAAAATAAAAATACAATACTAAAATTGACGTTTTTAATCAGACAAAAGTTTAATCAAGCGGATCAAATAATTAGAGGCGAAGGTATTAGCTATCAAAGTGTGCATTCGATACATGTCTTTTTCAACTTATTTACATAGATACGGGGATAAAATTTTTAATTATTCGCTTATACAGCCTCGTTCTATACTCACATGTGAAATATTTCGATGAGTAATGATTCATAATGAAGATATATCGAAATAAAATAATATCGATAGGTCTCATTTTATCCTTTGTTATTGAGCGTGCCATTTTGAAATTTTTATGATAGAACGTGAATTGTGATATAAGATTTCTGTTATCTTTTTCCAATATCTAAGCCACAAACATACGTATTTTGGTCCTTTTTATTGACATAGCGAATGCCAATCTAATTAGAAATTGAACCCATATGTATTCAATTGGCACATCTGTCGGAATAATAGGGATTCGTGGTAGTAAAATATCTCCTTGGAACTTCCAGGAAATCATGAGCCCAAGAAGGTCAATAAGAAACCAATCAAGTCTTCTTTACTGGAAAATTTCATAACTCCCTATCCCCGCGACGTAATATCAGGTTTAGGATAAAGAATATTTGCATTTCTATATGCTCATAATGAACGACTGATGACCGCTAGCAGTACACCCATATAAACCCCAGGCATCCCCCTGAAACCCCTAAAAAATGTAAAATGTGATATTTTCTCTCCTTTTTAGGACATTCTGGCCGACATTACGCCGCATTGCCCGTCCCCTCACAGCTCTAGATATGGTATATTTGCTAACAGCGGGCCACTGTAAACCATGCGGGGAAAAAAAACCTGAAAACACTCGATCACCTCCGGGACCTTCCAGAAAAATAAAATTTATTAAGTTCTTCTTTCCGGGTAGTTTTCGTCACCATTCAGGCCGTGTTCCTCAAACCTTTGAGTTATTAGAACCCACGATAACCCCGTGAAACTTCCCAAAAAGATTATTTTCTGAAAGCTCGCCTATTTCGGTATTTATCGTCAGAATTCCCCCACTGTTCCAGATCCCTACGACTTATCGGCACGGAATAAATGAGAACGATTGGTGACCACTGGTTGATCACAAATATAAAACCCCCGGTATTCCGTTGAAACCCCCCATAAAAATGAAATTTGCCATTAGGTCTTCTTTTATGTGTACTTGTCAACGACATTACGCTGCATAGCCCTACCCTTTCCAATAATCACTATAGAATAAATGTGGACTACTGTACCTAATACTATTTTATGCATATTAAGTGCAGTATACCACTGCCAAGGAGTGCCACCGATCAGAGGCGCAGCGAGGTGGTTTTGGGGGATAACATCCCCCACCCCGGAGCTCACAGAAATGTTTAAGTTTAATCTATTTTACTTAATTGGATTAATATTGCTGATAGAATAGTGTGACAAATAAGAAACTATCCCTCGGAAGGGCGTAAAAATCGCCAATTCGATCCATTTATCTTAATTTTTTCCGGCGGAGGCGGCCGGAAGGCCTACGCACCTCCCGCTAACTCTGCGGGTATGCAATACCACCAAGCCCCCCAGCATAATCTGTGCCTGAAACCCCCCCCAGCCTTAATTCCTAGCTACCCCCTGCCATAAATCATGCGATTAATAAATATGATGAATCTCGGCAAATGAAAGATTAGATCGAAAGATATGCTGAACAAGGAAATGAATGCAACTAGGTACTGTTTTCAATATATTCTCCTAATATATACTTCAGAGATCTTAGGGGAGTTTTAATCACTCAATTAAAATAGAAGAGTTACATAAGACACTGAATTCAATGCAATTTGCACTCTTTTGTTGCCCCGTCCCGAATAACTGTTTATTTATGTAACGCCTTACTTCATAGCAACAATGCAAAACTGCCAATCTGGAAAGCGTCAGCGGTGCTGAGAGGTACCCTCCGTGCACTCACGCGTAGGAGTTAGGGACGAGTGTTTGGGGTACAGGAATTTCGGAGAGTGAACCGATTATCAATGAAGACACATGAAATGTATGGAGCTCTCCGTTGACTCTACCTCTACTTTCAGGCAAGCGCTCGATTTTTACCATGGAGTGGAAGTGAAAGCGGTTTTGAAGTAGCGATATAACTTTTCGAGGGGAGTTTAAATAACTTAATTCAAATTAAGTAGTTAAATAACACACTGATTTCAATGCTATGTGCACTCTATTGTTGTTCCAACCGGAATAACTGCGTATTTATTCCACGCATTACTACATAACAGAAAGTCCAAACGACCAATTTGGACCACAATAATCCGCGTGACGGTGATGAAAATGATTTTGAATTAAAATTGTTATTGTTAATGTTGTAGATAAAAAAGCCCTCCTGGTTGTCGCACCCATGTATATTGCTTTGCTTTCCTGGTACAATATCCCGCGCAGCAGTGGTGAATGTGGTTTTGAATGTAAATTTATTTGAAAAATGTTTATGAAAAAATCTTCAGTGAGTGGTTGCGGGTTTGGTCTAACTAACACTGCTCTTGCAGTGATGTATATGTTTTGGAATTTAAATTTTTATGGATATTGATAGAGACAACAATGCCGAACAACCAAAGTGGACCACAATATTTCAAATTACGGTTATGAAAATGGTTTTGAATTAAAAATTTTAAGGTTTAAATTTCTGTCTGGATTTTTCGCGTTCCTATTGCCACCTCTCGCCTGAATGTAGTCGAAGTAATTAACGATCAAAGTGTGCATTCAATAGATTCCTTCAGATCTATTTACATTGCGATTGCCAATTTAATCAGAAATTGAACCCGCGTTTATTCAATTGGCACATCTGTCGGAATAATATGGATTCGTGGAAGTAGTAGGTCCAAGTCCAAGTATTTTTCTCGTTATTGTTTTCCGCAGTTCCCAGCTTTGCAGCTGTCTCCTGGGCGTTTCGTTTAGGAATCTTGCAGGCAGATTAGTTGATCACGTTTTACAGATTAAAAGAGTCATGGCATAATAATACTGGACAGGGAATAAGGGGATAGGGATATGGGAAGGGTTGAGGGCACATTTGGGGAGGCGGTGTTTTGGTTTCAGCGGAGGTTCGTAGTCCCAAAGATTTTTTAACAGTGCATTATTTGTTTTATCAAATGTAAGGGAAAATTTTTCTAGAGCAGATTTTAGTTTCGCTAGAAAGTGGTAGTAATACATCTCCTTGGAACATGCCATTTATAATTTAGTGTGATAGAAAGATATTTCAAACGGCATAAACAATATTGACGGTCGTCAAGGGGACAGTAAGCGAAACACGATAAAATTGAACATTTATTGGATGTTTATTTCTAAATTAAGTGTAAATCAGATAGAAAAGGAAATGGTACTGCAGGAATAAGAAAGTGCAATTCTTTTTCTTTCAAATGACATGTGGCTTAGTAAATGTGACCATTATCACTAAATTTAATATGCAAAAACAAATACGTTTGTAGGCATTTAAAATTTAATTTACATGTATTTCTTATGGAATTGACTCATGGGACATTACCTGCCCGAAATTTTTCTCTATTAGTGCGATGAAGTGTACGGTATTTAAAGTAAATCCATCCTTAGCCAACACAAACAAACTGAATGGTTTACCATGTGATAAAACGTGTAACGTAAAATTGTGTGTATGTGAAAAACAAAGTTTTCCAATATTTGGAACATGCCATTTATAATTTAGTGTGATATAAAGATATTTCAAACGGCATAAACAGTATTGATGGTCGTCAAGGGGATAGTAAGCAAAACACGCTCAAATTGAACCTTTTTTGGATATTTATTTATAAATTCAGTGTAAATCAGGTATAAAACGAAATGGAACTGCAGGAATAAGAAAGTGCAATTCTTTTTCTTTCAAATGATACGTGGCTTAGCTTAATGAGACCATTATCAGTAATCATAATACCGAAAAGCAAAGACGTCTGCAGGCAATAAACATTAAAGTTACATGCATTTCTAATTTAAATGACTCATGGCACATTCCAGGGACTCGTGAGCGCAAGAAGGTCAATGAGAAACCAATGAACACCTCTTTACTGGAAAACTTTCATAACTCCTAATTCCCTTGACGTAATATCAGGTGTAGGATAACGAAAATGATATTTATTTATGCTCATAACATGTTATACGAATAGAAGTTAAGTTTCTTTCAACGTCCTTGATTACTCAGAAAAAGTTAAAATATGGAGAAAAAAAAGTGTGGACACTTTTCATTTGTTTCCCGCGAATGTCTTACTTTTTACTGTATTACTCTCAAAATATGGATGGCATAGGGGTGACCTCAGTTAGATATGATAGTAAATAAATGGGACCATATAATACCGTCATCTTCAAACCCGCTGAAACACCCTCAAAAGATTAAATTATGCATATAAGTCTCCTTTTCGGGTACTTATCGTCACTATTCCTCAACTTTTCCAACCCCTACCACTCATCGCCACGGAAATGATGTTCACGATTGGTGACCACTGGCAGTGGAAACCTATTAATCCCAATACACCCCCAAAAAATTGATTTTTGCATTTGGAAGTCTACGTTTTGAGTACTTTTTGTCACAATTCCACCGCTGATCCCTACCCCCACGACTCATCCCTACGGAATTCATGTGAACGACTAGTGACAACTAGCAGTACACCCATATAAACCCCAGGCATCCCCCTGAAACCCCTCAAAAATGTAATATGTGACATTAAATCTCCATTTTGGGACTTTCTGGCCGATATTACGCCGCACTGCCCGTCCCCTTACAGCCCTAGATATGGAATATTTGCTAATGGCCGGCCACCGTAAACCATACGGGATAAAACCTGAAAACCCCCGATCACATTCTGGAACCTCCCAGAAAAATTAAATTTTTTAAGGTCGCCTTTCCGGGTAGTTTTCGTCACCATTCAGCCCGTGTTCCCCAACCCTATGAGTTATTAAAACCCCCGACAACCCCTTGAAACTTCCCAAAATATTATTTTCTGAAAGGTCACCTATTTGGGTATTTATCGTCAGAATTCCGCTACTGTTCCGGATCCCTACGACTATCGGCACGGAATTAATGAGATCAATTTGTGACCCCTGGTTGAACACAAATATGTAACCCACAGTATTTTTTTGAAACCTCCCCAATTACACAAACCTAAAAATTGAAATTTGTCATTAGGTTTTCTTTTATGGGTACTGGTCGCCGCAATTACGTCGCATTGCCCTACCCTTTTCAATCACCACTACAGAATCAATGTGGATTATCGTTGACCTCATGAATCACACACATTAAAACCCCTGCATCCCACTGGAGCCCCCCTCGGAGGAGGAGACCCGTAATGGGGGCTAAGTGGAGCAGCAGCGGGGGGGCCTCCTCACCACCGAGGCGGCGAAGCCGCCTTTCAACTAACTGGCGAAGCTAGGGGGCGTAAGTAACCCTTAGGCGGCGATGCCGCCCTTTACTAGAAACGGTAAAGCCGACCCAAGGAACAAGCGGCACAGCCGCTGGTGGCTTCCTCCACACCCTTTACAGTTCTGAACTATTCTGAACTGTCACTGCCCTGTAGGCGGCAAAGCCAACCCCTGTAGAGGAATGGCAAAGTCGATGCCTCTCCGAGGACTGAGCGGAGTACCCCTGGGGGCATACTCTTCCCCTGGGCGGCGAAGCCACCTCTTAATGAACGAGGAACGGCAAAGCCATTCCAAGGAATGAGAGCGGCAGCCGCGGTAGGACTCCCTTAATCGTGGCGCGTGGCGCCCCCAACAAGGAATGACCACGCTGTGTTGAGGTCTGAGTATTGTAGCTCTAGGGGACTCCCTTGTCCCTGGGCGGCGAAGCTATCCCTGAAACGAGGATCGGCGAAGCCGTGGTACAGCCGCGGGTAGCGACTCTCCCCTCCCACCGACCGCGGCAGGGAACGGCGAAGCGGCTCGGGGAGGCGACCGACCAAGCTGGCCGCGAAGTGGGTTCGAGCCCTAGAGTGCCCGAGGACTTAGTGGGCAGACGTTCGATGAACAGCAGAGCTGTTACGAGGAGTTAACCGGGAATGGCGGTCGTGACGCATCCAAGGGTCCGCTTCCCTCCCCTCTATACAAGCACTTCGCGGTCAGATTACTCTTATAAAATTCTTCAAACACCCACAAAATTAGACGGCGACGGCCGTTACGAGAACAAACTGGCGTAGGCGCGGGGGCGTCAGTAACCCTCGGGCGGCAGAGTCGCCCTTTACTATAAACTGTGAAGCCGCCCATTCAACTTTTGGGCTTCTAACACCCCTGGGCGGTGAAGCCGCACCTTAACGAATAACGGCGAAACAGTTACGAGTTCGAAGCGGGGTACCCCCGGGGGGCACATTCAACCCCTGGGCGACAAAGCCGCCTCTCAACGAGGAACTACGACGCCGTCCCGGGGAATGAGCGTGGCACCCGCGGTAAGACTCCTTTATCTCCGGGCGGCGTGGTGCAGCCTACGAGGAACGGCGAAGCCGTCCAGATGTCTGAGCAGCGCAGGTTCGGGGGATTCCCTTGCCCATGGGCGGCGATGCTATCTCTGAAACGAGGATGGGCGTAGCCGCGGTTAATGACACTTCCCTCCGACCGTCCGCGGCAGGGAACGGCGAAGCGGTCGAGGGAGGCGGCGAACCAAGATGGCCGCAAAGGGGCTTCTAGGGGTTCGAGCCCTATTGCCCCGGAGGGCTTTGTGGAAAGCGGTAGGAGGATGGGCGATGACGTTCCGAAGACTTTGCCGACGATGCTGGTGGTGGAGCAGCTAAGGGTCCGCTTCTCTACCCCCTGGCCGGCAAAGCCGGCCCATATCACTTTTTGGACAGAATTTTCTAATATAAATTCTTTGGACAACCACATTCTAAGACAGCGAAGCCGAATCAGGGGATTCTAAGTTAAAGATGGAAGCTGAACTTACGACCGATTTCTTATGAAGTTTGCATTTACAAAAAATTATGCATTCCATTTCGGAAAAAAGTGAACTTGGCCGCGGGGTCCACCCATCCCCTCTGGTCACTGGATATATAAGACCGGAGCTTCTAGGAACGGCAAAGCCGTTACGTGGAGTTCACTGGCGACGAACGTGGCGGGTGCTACCCTTCCCATTGGCCGCCGAAGCCGACACCTAGAACTATAGGGACTGAGCTACGAGAAACGGCAAACCGTTCGGAGGAATGTGCTGGAGAAGGTGGGTGCAGTGTGCGCTATCCTTCCTCACCAGACGGCGAAGACGGCCCCGAGCACTTTGTGCACAAGGCTTCGAGGAACGACAAAGCCGTTCCGAAGAATATGCCGGCGAAGCAGACCGTAGCGTAGAATAGGGTTCGTTTTCCTCCCCTCCCCCCCTTCCCGAACCCGGTAATTTTGGGAACGGAGCTTCCAATGGGTGTTTCTGCGAAGCCAGCAGAAAATCCGTCTGTGAATACATTTTATGGAAAAATATAATACGTTTCATTGCCCTTGACGTAGTTTCGTGGGTTGAATTATGAAAATGATTAATATATAAACTGTCAATATCATCAACTGATTTCTGGTAACAGATTGTTTTCATCCCTTCCTGTTAAAGAGATAAATGTTAAACAATGCCAAAAATCACATAAATTTCGATTTATAAAAGATTCACAAAACATATATAGTACTTTCGGCGAACGAGTCCTTACGAAGGTGGCTACAACGGGTGCTACCATTTTCCCTGGACGGAAAATGGATGTTTAGGACTTAGTGCACAGAGCTTCGACGCATAACGAGGCAATTACGAAGATTGCGACGCCGAAGTCGATCGTGGCGTAGCCGAGGGTTCGTTTTCGTTCACCATTTGCGGTCAGATGATTGGAATAAAATATTCTCTAGACACAAAAAAATAGACGGCGAAGCCGGATCCGGGGGTTATAAGGGGGCGGAGCCCCCTAGCGAGCTACAGCGAGTCCTATCTATATACAGCCCTCGTGGTGACTGACTCACTGATGGATACAAATTCCCGACCACTTCTAGAAGTGCTGAAGAGCTGAAATTTGGCACGCGTGCGGGGAACCGGAAATGATTCGGAGGAAAAATCCGAAAACCGGAAGTTTCCGCCACGTGTCGTCGCTAGAACGACAAAATGGCCGAAATCGCGCTTTTTCCGGGGACCGTCTTCCGGTTTTTATTTTACTGCGCGCGAACCGTGCGTTCCACACGGATCGTTAATGCATTTTTTGAAAGCTGGTAAATGTAGTAACGTAATTATGTTATGTTATAAGTTTCTTTTTAAGAAATTTGCTGCCAAAATGGCGTCCAAAAATTGGGTTTTCAAAAAATATTTCATAACTTCCGCTCCCCTAGTCGTAATTACAGGTGTAGGATATTGAAAATGATTATTATATATGCTCATAACATAGTCTACGAAATGTAGGTAACGTTTTTCTTTCATCGTCCTTGGTTACTGAGAATAAAATTAAAATATTCCGAAAATCACCGAAAATTACGATTTTCAAAAGATTAACACAAGGTTTTGTCAATTTTAACTCAACCGATTTCTTTCAAACTTTGTATTTACATACAGCTATGCATTGTCTTTCTGAAAACATAAACATTTTAATAATAGTTTAATGGATTTAACCGCGAAAAAATAAAAATGGCGGGCACTGCTAACATTTTTCAGGGACTGGTTTGCTTTTTATTGTATTACTTTCGAAATATGGATGTCATAGGGCACAATTCTTTTAGACATGACAGTAAATGAATGTGACCATATAGTACCGTCATCTTTTAACCCCCCAAAACCCCCTAAAAATTAAAATTAGCATATAAATAGCCTTGTCGGGTACCTTTCGTCACAATTCCGCCGCTTTTCCAATCCTTACCATTCATCGCTACGGAATTGTTGTGGACGATTGATGACCGCTGGCAGTAAAAACCTATAAACCCCCGGTAAACCCACATACACCCCCCCCCCCAAAAAAAAATTTCAAATAAGTCTACTTTTTCGGTACTTTTCGTGACTATTCCACCGCCCCCAACGACTCATCCCCCCGAAATTTATGTGAATGGATGGTGACCGCCAGGAGTACACACATTTAAACCCCCGGTATCCCCGTGAAATCCCCCCCAAATGTAAAATGTGTCATTTAGTCTCCTATTTGGGAACTTCTCGCAAACATTACGCCGCACTACCCGTCCCCTCTGAGCTCTAGATCCGGAATATTTGGTGAGGGCGAGCCACCGTAAACCATACGGGAAAAAATACCAGAACACCCCCGATTACCTCCTGGAACATCGCCGAAAAAAAAATAAAACAAATTTAAACTCGCCTTTCCGAATAGTTTTCGACACAATTTAACCGGTGCCCCTACCACTTATTAAAACCCCCGATAACCCCGTGAAACCTCCCAAAAACTTTCTAATAAGTAGCCTCTCCAGGGAAAAGAATCGTAAGACCACTCTTCCGGTCCACTAGGACTTATCGGCACGGAATTTATGAGAACTTTTAGTGACCACTGGTTTAACACAAGTATAAAACCCCCGGTATTCCGTAGGAGCCCCCCGAAAAAAAATGAAAAACTTGCCATTAAGTCTTCTTTTATGGGTACTTGTCGCCACTATTAATCCGCATTGCACTACCTTTTACAATCATCGCTACATGATCACCTTGCACTTTTGGTCACCGCATGCATAACACATTAAAATCCCCGAATCCCCCTGGGCACCCCTCTCGGTGGGGAAGACCATTTATAAGGGCTAGGCGGAGCAGCCGCGGGGGGGCTCCTCAACCCCAAGGCGGCGAAGCCGCCCCACAACGAGGAACTGGCGTAGGCGAGGGGGAGCTTCAGCAACCCCCGGGCGGCGTAGCCGCCCCGATGTTCAAGCGGCGCAACCGCTGTGGACTCCCCCCACCTCTGGGCGGCGAAGCCGCCCCTTAAACGAATGACGGTGAAACAGTTCCGAAATGCCCTCGCCCTCTGGCACACTAAACCCTCAGGCGGCGAAGCCGCCCTTCAGCGAGGAACGGCGAAGCCGTTCCGAGGAATGAGTGGGGCACCTCCCTACCCCCTGGCCGGCGAAGCCGGCCCCTAGCCGTGTTGAGATTATTCGAACTTCAAAAGTCTTCGAACGACCACAAATGTAGACGGCGAAGCCGGAACCCGGGTTTTAAGGGGCGGAGCCCCTTAACGAGCGCGCGGAGCGTGCGAGTCCCATCTATATACAGCCCTTGTGGTGACTGACTCATGGATACAAATTCCCGACCACTTCTAGAAGTGCTGGAGAGCTGAAATTTGGCACGCGTGCGGGGAACCCGAAATGATCCGGAGGAAAAATCCGAAAACCGGAAGTTTCCGCCACGTGTCGTCGCTAGGACGACAAAATGGCCGAAATCGGGCTTTTTCCGGTGACCGTCTTTCGGTTTTTATTTTACTGTGCGCGAACCGTGCGTGCCACACGAGTCGTTAATGCATTTTTTGAAAGCTGATGAACGTAGGCACGTAATTAAGTAAATTTATTAGTTTCCATTTGAGAAAGTTACAGCTAAAATGGCGTCCAAAAATTGATTTTTCGAAATAAATATCAAACTTTCCCCTCTCCTCGACTTAATTTACGGTGTTGGATAACGAAAATGATTATTATATATGCTTATCACGTTGTCTACGAAATATAGGTAACAATTTTCTTTCATCGTGCTTGGTTACTCAGAAAAAAATTAAAGTATTCCGAAAATCACCGAAAATTACGATTTCCAAAAGATTAACACAAGGTTTTGTCAATTTTTACCCGACTAATTTCTTTCAAACTTTGTTGTTACATACAACTATGAATTGTCTTTCAGAAAACATAAACATCTAGTAAATGATTTAATGGATTTAATCGCAAAAAAATAAAACTGGCGGGCTCTACTCACTTTTTTCGGGGACGGGTTTCCTTTTTTTTGTATTACTCCTGAAATATGGAGTTCATAGGGCACACTACTATTAGATATGACAGCAAATGAATGTGACCATATGGTATCGTCATATTTAAACCCCCCGAAACCCTCTAAAAATTAAAATTTGCATATAAGTAGCCTTTTCGGGTATTTTTCGTCACGATTCCGCCACTATCCCAAGCCTTGCCACTCATCACTACGGTATTGATGTCGACGACTGATGACCCCTGGTAGGAAAAACCTATAAACCCCCGGTAAACCCACATACACCCCCCTAAAAATAAAATTTTGCATATTACTCTACTTTTTGGGTACTTTTCGTGAGTATACCACCGCCCCCAACGATTCATCCCCACGGAAATTATTTGAACGGATGGTGACCACCTGGAATACACACATAAACCCCCGGAATCCCCCTGAAATACCCCCCAAATGTCAAATGTGCCATTAAGTCTCCTATTTGGCAACATCTCTCAAACATTACGCCGCACTTCCCGTCCCCTCTGAGCTCTAGATCCGGAATATTTGGTGAGGGCGAGCCACCGTAAACCATACTGGAAAAATACCAGAAAACCCCCGATCACCTCCTGGAACATCACCAAAAAAAATCCTCAATCCCAAGGCGGCGAAGCCGCCCCAGAACGAGGAACGGCGAAGCCGTTCCGAGGAGTAACTGGCGTAGGCGAGGAGGAGCTTCAGTAACCCTCGGGCGGCGAAGCCGCCCCGATGTTCAAGCGGCGCAGAAGCTGTGGACTCCCCTAAAACGAAAAACGGTGAAACAGCTCCGAAATGCCTACGACCTCTGGGCGGCTATGGGGACCTTAGACGAGGAACGGCGAAGCCGTTCCGAGTATTAAGCGGGGAAGCCCCGGGGGGGCACACTGAACCCCTGGGCGGCGAAGCCGCCCTTCAGCGAGGAACGGCGAAGCCGTTCCGAGGAATGAGTGGGGCGCCTCCCTACCCCCTGGCCGGCGAAGCCGGCCCCTAGCTGAGGTGAGATTATTCGAACTTAAAAAGTCTTCGAGCGAACACAAATATAGACGGCGAAGCCGGAACCGGGGTTTTTAAGGGGCGGAGCCCCTTAACGAGCGCGCGGAGCGTGCGAGTCCCGTATATATACAGCGGGATGTGTGACATACTCACTGACTGATGGATACAAATTCACAGCCAAAACTGTGATAGTCGTGGGTATTTGGCTTATTGGACGTAAAAGTAAAAAAAAATTCATCGGGAGGAAAAATCTGAAAACTCGAAAAAGTCGATTAGTTTTCGAGATATATCGACTTGAATTAACATGGGAGCCTTATGGGACTAAAACTTTTTCGCTTTTATTTCGTATTTTGAAACGTTGTAGGAACATGATATTCAATAGACGTAAACAAGATTTTTTTATTGATTTTTTGGTATGGTTCTCATAACGGTGTATTTATATTTACTATTTTTTATCATTTTTTAAAAAATTTCCAATGCTTTTCTTACGGGACTAACTTTGGAATTTTTTTTGACCAATTTGCAATAATCGTAGGACAAATTCCTTGAAACGCAAGATACTAGATTTTTTGCTTGATTTTTTGGCTATCTTGGAATATTCAGAAGTCGAAAGAATTCCGAGGAATAAACGATTTTCGATTTTCCATTGTCGAGGAGACGAATATTAAATTTCGGATTTCGGCTTTGAGACTTCGGCATATGAAAATTTGGAATCTCCGTGAAAACCCTTAGAGGGTACTCCGTATTCTAGCACTATTCCGAAAGTTATATTAACCCAAGTAAGTAAAATATATTTAACTTATTTAGAGCCTTGAACCTATCCCACATAACCTCTCCCCCTCGCTGCGCCACTGGCATTCATAGCAGTACATATTTGCATTCATATCTTTCCCTGTACAGTATAGCTTTTGATCTTATCTTTCTTTTGCCTAGATTCGCCAAAATGGAACCCAGTAAAGAAGAGTTCACTGGTTTCTCATTGACCTTCTTGGGCCTATGAGGCCCTGGAAAGGGTCCGGAGTCGTTTCCATAAGAAATGCAGATAAAGCTACTTTTTAATACCTGCAGACGTTTTTACTTTTGCATATTTCGAAACGAGATTCGGCGAAGCCGCGGCGCAACCGCGGGTAGCGACTCTCCCCTACGACCGACCTCGTCAAGTCAAATCTATTAGTAATGGTTGAGGGGCGGCTTCGCCTCCTCGGTGGTTAGACGGGTCTCCTCCTCCGACAGGGGCTCCAGAGGAATGTAGGGGTTTTAATGTGTGTTATACGTGCGGATAACAAAAATCCACATTAATTCTGTTGCGATGATTGGAAAGGGTAGGGCAATGTGGCGTAGTGGCGGCGAAAAGTACCCATGAAAGAAAAACCTATTTGGAAATTTTAATTTTTAAGGGGAGGTTTCAACAAAATACCGGGGGTTTCATATTTGTGGTCAACCAGTGGTAATAAATCGATCTCATAAATTCCGTGCCGATAGTCGTAGGGATCCGGAACAGTGGCGGAATTCTGGAGATAAATACCCAAATAGGCGACCTTTACTAAAATTATTTTTTGGGAAGTTTAACGGGGTTGTCGGGGGTTTTAATAACTCGTTGGTTTAGGGAACACTGATGAATGGTGAGGAAAACTACCCGTAAAGGCGACCTTAAAAAATTAAAATTTCCTGGGGGGTTCCAGGAGGTCATCGAGGGTTTTCAGGTTTTTTTCCCGTATGGTTTACGGTGGCCCTTTATTGGCAAATATTCCATATCTAGAGCTGTGACGGGACGGGCAGTGCGGCGTAATGTCGGCCAGAAAGTCCCAAAAAGGAGAGTTAATGTCACATTTTACATTTTTGAGAGTTTCAGGGGGATACCTGGGGTTTATATGGGTGTACTGCTTGCGGTCACCAGTATTTCACGTGACCTCCGTAGGGATGATTCGTGGGGGTAGGGATCAGCGGTGAAATTGTGACGAAAAGTACCCAAAAAGTAGACTTCAAAATGAAAAATTCAACTTTTTTCGGGGTGTATTGGGGAAACGGGGTCACCAATCGTCCACATAATTTCCGTGACATGGTAGGGGTTGGAAAATTGGGGTAATTGTAACAAAAAGTACCCGAAAAGGAGACATATATGCATGATTTAATTTTTGTTGGTGTTTCCGGGGTTCGAAGATATACGGTCACATTTATTTACTATCATATGTAAGAGAGGATGCCCATATGGCATTCATATTTTGAGAGTAATACAGTAAAAAGTAAGACATTCCCGGGAAACAAATGAGTAGTGTCCACCATTTTTATTTTTTCGCGGATATATCGATTGAAATATTTCTGAAACGATTGCCTTTCCTAAAATCATATGCATAGTTGTATATTATTGAAGAGTTTTAACTATATAGCCAGGAATAAGTTCAGGAAATCTTGTGTTAATCCTTTGTAAATCGTAATTTTCTGTGATTTTCGGAATATTTTAATTTTTTCTGAGTAATCAACGACGTTGAAAGAAACTGTTAACTTCATTTCGTAGAACATGTTATGAGGAAATATCATTTTCGTTATCCTTCACCTGATATTACGTAACGGGGATCGGGAGTTATGATTAAGAAGAGTTGATTGGTTTCTTATTGAGCTTCTTGGGCTCATGAGTCCCTGGAATGTGCCATGAGTCATTTCCATAAGAAATACATGTAAATTAAATTTTTAATGCCTGCAGACGTTTTTGTGTTTGCACATTAAAATTAGTGGAAATGGTCACATTAGATTAAGCCACATATCATTCGAAAGGAAAAGAATTGCACTTTCTTAATGCTGCAGATCCACTTCATTTTATACCTGATTTACACTGAATTTAGAAGTAAACATCCAAAAAAGGTTCAAGTTTAGCGTGTTTCGCTTACTGTCCCCTTGACGACCGTCAATATTGTTTATGCCGTTTGAAATATCTTTCTATCACACAAAATTATAAATGGCATGTCCCAAGGAAATATATTACTACCACGAATCCCTATTATTCCGACAGATGTGCCAATTGAATACATACGGGTTCAATTTCTAATTGGATTGGCAATCGCAATGATAATAAATAAGACCAAAGTATGTCTGTTTGTGGCTTAGATATTGGAAAACTTTGTTTTTCACGCAGACACAATTTTACGTGGCTTGTTTTATCGCGTGCGGTATAACATCCAGTTTATTTGTGTTGGCTAGAGATTGAATTACTATAAATATCGTACATTTCATCGCACTAATAGACAAAACTTTCGGTCAGGTACGGTTTATATGGTAGGAGAAAATGTCACCGACTGATATAACTTCATATCGATACATCTTGATAACAGGATGTAGTTCTGCTAAATACTTAATTTGTATGAATACTACCTTGCCTTCAATCATACCATTAAAAGCCTTATCGCAGCAAATACAGTAACAGGTCTGCAAAAGCGATGCATAAAACGCACAATTTTTTCGATTATAACTTCAACTGTAACTGCTGCATTACTTTTCTTTAACTTTTATCTCGTTTTGTACCTTATTTTTATCTACCAACTAGAGTTTCAGTCCCTAACCTAAATAAATAAAACAGATATAAGGGAGAAATACCTGCTGTGTATCTATTAATCTTATTCATAGCCCTGATTATTATTTAAAATAATTCGAAACGTTGGCTATAACTTGGTGACATAAATAGGCTGTTATTCTGGTCGGAACGACAATAGAGTGCACATTTCATTTAAATGAGGGTGTTATTTAACTACTTTATTTGAATTAAGTTAATTAAACTCCCCGCGAAGAGTTATATCGTTGATACAAAGTCACTTTCACTCCCGCTCGATGGTAAAAATCGAACGCTTGGTCAGGAATAGTTTCACGAAATGTTGTGTTAATCCTTTGTAAATCGTAATTTTCTGAGTATCGGAATATTTTAATTTTTTCTGAGTAATCAACGACGCTGTAAGAAACTGTTAACTTCATTTCGTAGAACATGTTATGAGGAAATATCATTTTCGTTATCCTTCACCTGATATTACGTAACGGGGATCGGAAATTATGATTAAGAAGAGTTGATTGGTTTCTTATTGAGCTTCTTGGGCTCATGAGTCCCTGGAATGTGCCATGAGTCATTTCCATAAGAAATACATGTAAATCAAATTTTTAATGCCTGCAGACGTATTTGTATTTGCACATTAAAATTAGTGGAAATGGTCACATTAAGTTAAGCCATATATCATTGGAAAGGAAAAGAATTGCACCTTCTTAATGCTGCAGATCCATTTCGTTTTATACCTGATTTACACTGAATTTAGAAATAAACATCCAAAAAAGGTTCAAGTTTAGCGTGTTTCGCTTACCTTTCCCTTGACGACCGTCAATATTGTTTATGCCGTTTGAAATATTTTCCCATCACACTAAGATATAAATAGCATGTTCCAAGGAGATGTATTACTGCCACGAATCCCTATTATTCCGACGGATGTGCCAAATGAATACATACGGGTTCAATTTCTAATTAGATTGGCAATCGCAATGACAATAAATAAGACCAAAGTATCTCTGTTCGTGGCTTAAATATGGGAAAACCGTGTTTTTTACAACGAAACAATTTTACGTGACATCTTTTATCGCGTGAGTAAACCATCCAGTTTTGTTTCTGTTGGCTGAAGATGGCCTTAATATAAATACCGTACTAAAAGGCAAAAATATGGGGTAGGTACGGTTAATATGCTAGGAGAAAATGACACTTATCGATATAATTTCATATCGACATATCTTGAAAAGGGGATGTACTTCTGCAAAATATTTTATATGTATGAATCGTAAGTTACCTTCTAGCATACCGCTAAAAGTCTTATCCCAGCAACTATAGTAAAAGGTCTGCAAAAGGAATCTCTACAGTACACAATTTTATCGAACATAACGTCAACTATAACGACTGCATTAGTTTATTGAAACTTTTATCTTGTTTTGTACCTTTCTTTATCTACCGGTAAGAGTTTAAGTCCCTTTCATAATTAAATAAAAAAATATGTAAGCGACAAATCGAATTCCAGCATTTTAGATTCGATTTTTCTTGTTGGAAAACGGGTAGAGCGGAATGTTCATCATTGCTAAATGTGACCTCTATGGTAAGGATCATGTCCTTATATTTTTATTAATCTCGCAAAAGAGGAAACTTGTATAAAACGATATCGATATATCCCCATTTACTTAACATTGAAAATATATTTCGCCATAAAGTTAAAACTATGGTTTTCCACGGAGAACAAAAGATAACAGAAATCTTATATCACCAATCACGTACTATCCTAAAAATTTCAGACATCTACATTCAATAACAAAGGAGAAAATGAGGCATATCGATATTATTTCATTTCGATATATCTTCATTATGAATCATTACTCATCAAAATATGTTACATGTACGTATAGTACGTTGCTGTCTAAGAAAATAATTAAAAATTTTATCCCCGTAACTATGTAAACAAGTCTGAAAAAGACATATATCGAATGCACCCTTGGATCGATTATAACTTCGCTTCTAATTATTCAATCCGCCTGATTTAACTTTTGCCAGATTGAGCACGTCAACTTTGGTATTGCATTTGAATTACGATTTCATATCTTGAATAACAAAATAGTTATTAGCGAAGAAAGCGTATCCAAGGAGATTGGTATCGATATAACTCACACATTAATTTATCGAGAGAAAGTCTAACGCTGATTTGCGTTCGTGAAACCATGCATCCCGTAAGAAATAAAAACATATTTTAGAATACCTATTTTTATTTATAATGTTAATGAAAATAACTTACATGCCTGGTGATAGTTTTTTTGTCTCGATAAGTCGCGTTCCTATTGCCATGTCTCGCATAACGTAGAAGAAAAAGTTTTAGAATTGCTAATTTTAAAGATGTTAGAAAACATTAGACTTACAGGTCTGGTGATATTTCTGTTTCACTTTATTCCGCGTTCCTATAGCCAAATAGTAGGCTGCATAATCAAATACATCTGTGGAAGATTATCTGTCATGGAAATGGAATTGAAGTTATTACGGCCTATAAAATTATGCCTTATGCAGATGCACGCAGCAGCGTTATTATTATTTCGACAGAAAATTAATTTACATAGCATCATTCAAACGCAGAATTTGTACTTTTTATGATACTTTGTGCTCCCTTCCTCGTATTTGTGACAGTAAGACGAAGTAAAGTAATACCTTATGCTTTCCTAAAATGTTCTCCACTTAACATGAATAACAATTTCTTTCCGTCAACCTTTGTTCCAGTGAAAAGAATTAAACCATCTTTGAATTTTACTATTTTCCGAAAATACGCTTGCTATTAATTTCATACTCCCGACCTTTGGATACTATACGGGTGGTTACAGTTTACTAGGAAAGTTAATGAATGTTTTCAGGCTCTCTTCAATTTACTTTACTCGTTTTTTAAGTAAGTCATTTCGAAAAGCTTTCGAATCGTACACATAACGGGAGAAAATGCAGTATTTCTCTATATTGTCATGTTTAGTCGCATTTTTGAGGTAAAAGAACACCAACATTTTCGGAATCACTGTACAGCTTTCATTAAATGAATAACTCTTATCACCTTCTATTTACGTATATTTGTATTTGGAATCTTGCGTTAAACCCGCATTTTAAAAACAAACACTTAAGCCATACTTTACGTTCCAAGAACGGCAATTCCGTGTATGTACACTATGATCATTGTTTGGATAACTTACAATTTAACGTAACGCAGTATAATACTATCCAGACATTATTATAATTCACGAAATATTTCATTTCACGCATTTTGTACCGCGTACTACTATACGTCATTTCGGAGTGTGCTGGCGAAGCTGGCTGCGGCGGGCGCTTTACTTTCCCCTGGCCGGTAAAATTGGTCCCTGGGACTTAGTGGATAGACGTACGAGGAACGGCGTTCCGAGGAGTTCACCGTCGATGGCGGTCGTGGCACAACCAAGGGTCCGCTTCCCTCCCCTCTGCACAAGCACTTTTCGGTCACATTACTCGTATGAAAATTCTTCAAACACCCACAAAATTAGACGGCGACGGCCGTTACGAGGACTAACTGAGGTGGGCGCGGGGGGCGTCAGTAACCCCCGGGCGGCGAAGCCACCCTTTACTAGAAACTGCGAAGGCATCCGGAAGAAGAAGTGGCGCACCGGTAGGGGCCTACCCCCCCTGGGAGGCGAAGCCGCTTCTTAACGAATAACGGCGAAACAGTTACGATGACTAATCGGGGTACACCCGGGGGGGCACGCTCAACCCCCGGGTGTGGCGAAGCCCCCACTAAGCGAGGAACTGCGAACCCGTCCAGGGGAATGAGCGCGGCAGCCCCGGTTAGACTGCTTTAATCTCCGGGCGGCGTGGTTTCCACAATGAGGAATGCCGAAGCCGTCTAGAGGTCTAGGCAGCGCAGCTTTGGGGGATTCCTTACGAAGCGCAGCCGCGGTTAACGACTCCTCCCTCCGACTGACCGTGGCAGGGAACGGTGAAGCCGTTCGGGGAGGCGGCCGACCAAGCTGGCCGCGAAGTGGGTTCTTCAGGTTCGAGCCCTATATCCCCCGAGGACTTTGTGGACAGCGGTAGGAGAATGAGCGATAACGTTCCGAAGACTTTGCCGACGATGCCTGTGGTGAAGCAGCCAAGGGTCCGCTTCCCTACCCCCTGGCCGGCGAAGACGGTGCCTCTCAATTTTTGGTCATATTATTCGAATAGAAATTCTTCGGACAACCACCAACTAAGACGGCGAAGCCGAACAAGGGGATTCTATATTAAAAATTGACGCCTATCGTACGACCGATCTCTTACAAAGCTTGCAGTTACATGAAAGTATGCATTACAGTTCGGAATAGGTCAACTTAGCCGCGCCCCTCCCCCTTCCGCTCTGATCAGCGGGGATTTGGGAGCGGAGGATCAGGAAACGGCGAAGCCGTTACTAGGAGTTCGCTGGCGACGACGGACGTGGCGGGTGCTAACCCTACCCAATGGCCGGCGGATCCGGTACCTAAAACTATATGGACAAGATACAAGGAACGGCGATCCGTTCCAAGGAGTGTGCTGGAGAAGGTGGGTGCTATGTGCGCTATCCTTCCTCACCAGACGGCGAAGACGGCCCCGAGGACTTTGTGCACAAAGCTTCGAGGAACGACAAAGCCGTTCCGAAGAATATGCCGGCGAAGCAGACCGTAGCGTAGAATAGGGTTCGTTTTCCTCCCCTCCCCCCCTTCCCGAACCCGGTAATTTTGGGAACGGAGCTTCCAATGGGTGTTTCTGCGAAGCCAGCAGAAAATCCGTCTGTGAATACATTTTATGGAAAAATATAATACGTTTCATTGCCCTTGACGTAGTTTCGTGGGTTGAATAATGAAAATGATTACTATATATACTGTCAATATCATCAACTGATTTCTGGCAGCAGATTGTTTTCATCCCCTCCTGTTAAAGAGATAAATGTTAAACAATGCCAAAAATCACATAATTTCGATTTATAAAAGATTCACAAAACATATATAGTACTTTCGGCGAACGAGTCCTTTCGAAGGTGGCTACAACGGGTGCTACCATTTTCCCTGGACGGAAAATGGATGTTTAGGACATAGTGCACAGAGCTTCGACGCATAACGAAGCCATTACGAAGATTGCGACGCCGAAGACGATCGTGGCGTAGACGAGGGTTCGTTTTGGCTCACCATTTGCGGTCAGATGATTGGTATAAAAAATTCTCTAGAAACACAAAAATAGACGGCGAAGCCGGATCCGGGGGTTCTAAGGGGGCGGAGCCCCCTAGCGAGCTACAGCGAGTCCCTTATATATACAGCCGGATGTGTAACTGACTGATCTACTCATGGATACAAATTCACAGCCAAAACTGTGATAGGTGTGGACATTTGACTTATTGGACGTAAAAGTAAAAAAAAATTCATCGGGAGGAAAAATCTGAAAACTCGAAAAAGTCGATTAGTTTTCGAGATATATCGACTTGAATTAACATGGGAGCCTTATGGGACTAAAACTTTTTCGCTTTTATTTCGTATTTTGAAAAGTCGTAGGAACATGATATTCAATGGACGTAAACTAGATTTTTTGATTGATTTTTTGGTATGGTTTTCATAACGGTGTATTTATATTTTCTATTTTTTATCGTTTTTTTTTAAATTTCTAATGCTTTTCTTACGGGACTAACTTTGGAATTTTTTTTGACCAACTTGCAATAATCGTAGGACAAATTCCTTGAAACGCAAGATAATAGATTTTTTGCTTGATTTTTTCAATATCTTGGAATATTCAAAAGTCGAAAGAATTCCGAGGAATAAACGATTTTCGATTTTCCATTGTCGAGGAGACGAATATTAAATTTCGGATTTCGGCTTTGAGACTTCGGCATATGAAAATTTGGAATCTCCGTGAAAACCCTTAGAGGGTACTCCGTACCCTCACGCCCTACCCTGTTTTTCCGATAACCCTCTTGGTTAATTCATAATAAAATTCCGAAAAATATCCTGCACGTGAGAAAATCATTGTCGCCATTTTTTTGTGAAGCACACGATCTTGAATAACTTGGCAACCGTTCAAGTTAGAGGAATGAAATTTTCAGGGTAATACTATTATCAAAAAAGACAACTTTTGAAATGATAACCATTCCACTCGATCGATTCATGTGAGAGTTATATCGATACCAATCTCCTTGGATACGCTTTATTCGCTAATAACTTTCTCGTTATTCGAAGTATGAATACGAAATTCAAATATAATACTAAAGTTGACGTGCTTAATCTGCCAAAAGTTAATTCAGGCGGATCCAATTATTAGAAGCGAAGTTATAATCGATCCAAGGGTGCATTCGATATATATCATTTTCAGACTTGTTTACATAGTTACGGGGATAAAAATTATAATTATATTCTAAGACAGCCACGTACTATACGTACATGTAAAATATTTTGTTGAGTAATGATTCCTTTGGAAGATATATCGAAATGAAATAATTTCGATAGGTCTAATTTTCTCCTTTGTTATTGACCGTAGATGTCCGACATTTTTAGGATAGTACGTGATTGGTGATATAAGATTTCTGTTATATTTTGGTCTCCATGGCAACCATAGTTTCAACTTTATGCCGAAATATATTTTCAATGTAAAGTAAATGGGGATATATCTAAATCGTTTTATACAAGTTTCCTCACAAGCACACGATCTTGAATACCTTGGCAACCGTTCAAGTTAGAGGAATGAAATTTTCAGGGTAATACTATTATCAAAAAAGACAACTTTTGAAATGATAACCATTCCACTCGATCGATTCATGTGAGAGTTATATCGATACCAATCTCTTTGGATACGCTTTATTCGCTAATAACTTTCTCGTTATTCGAAGTATGAATACGAAATTCAAATGTAATACTAAAGTTGACGTGCTTAATCTGCCAAAAGTTAATTCAAGCGGATCGAATAATTAGAAGCGAAGTTATAATCGATCCAATGGTGCATTCGATATATGTCTTTTTCAGACTTGTTTACATAGTTACGGGGATAAAATTTTTAATTATTTGCTTGGACAGCAACGTACTATACGTACATGTAAAATTATTTGTCGAGTAATGATTCCTTTGGAAGATATATCGAAATGAAATAATTTCGATAGGTCTAATTTTCTCCTTTGTTATTGACCGTAGATGTCCGAAATTTTTAGGATAGTACGTGATTGGTGATATAAGATTTCTGTTATATTGTGGTCTCCATGGCAACCATAGTTTCAACTTTATGCCGAAATATATTTTCAATGTAAAGTAAATGGGGATATATCTAAATCGTTTTATACAAGTTTCCTCACAAGCACACGATCTTGAATAATTTGGCAACCGTTCAAGTTAGATGAATGAAATTTTCAGGGTAATACTATAATCAAAAAGGACAACTTTTTCAATGATAACCATTCCACTCGATCGATTCATGTGAGAGTTATATCGATAACAATCTTCTTGGATACGCTTTCTTCGCTAATAACATTTTTGTTATTCATGGTATGAATATAAAATAAAAATACAATACTAAAATTGACGTTTTTAATCAGACAAAAGTTTAATCAAGCGGATCAAATAATTAGAGGCGAAGGTATTAGCTATCAAAGTGTGCATTCGATACATGTCTTTTTCAACTTATTTACATAGATACGGGGATAAAATTTTTAATTATTCGCTTATACAGCCTCGTTCTATACTCACATGTGAAATATTTCGATGAGTAATGATTCATAATGAAGATATATCGAAATAAAATAATATCGATAGGTCTCATTTTATCCTTTGTTATTGGGCGTGCCATTTTGAAATTTTTATGATAGAACGTGAATTGTGATATAAGATTTCTGTTATCTTTTTCCAATATCTAAGCCACAAACATACGTATTTTGGTCCTTTTTATTGACATAGCGAATGCCAATCTAATTAGAAATTGAACCCATATGTATTCAATTGGCACATCTGTCGGAATAATAGGGATTCGTGGTAGTAAAATATCTCCTTGGAACTTCCAGGAAATCATGAGCCCAAGAAGGTCAATAAGAAACCAATCAAGTCTTCTTTACTGGAAAATTTCATAACTCCCTATCCCCGCGACGTAATATCAGGTTTAGGATAAAGAATATTTGCATTTCTATATGCTCATAATGAACGACTGATGACCGCTAGCAGTACACCCATATAAACCCCAGGCATCCCCCTGAAACCCCTAAAAAATGTAAAATGTGATATTTTCTCTCCTTTTTAGGACATTCTGGCCGACATTACGCCGCATTGCCCGTCCCCTCACAGCTCTAGATATGGTATATTTGCTAACAGCGGGCCACTGTAAACCATGCGGGGAAAAAAAACCTGAAAACACTCGATCACCTCCGGGACCTTCCAGAAAAATAAAATTTATTAAGTTCTTCTTTCCGGGTAGTTTTCGTCACCATTCAGGCCGTGTTCCTCAAACCTTTGAGTTATTAGAACCCACGATAACCCCGTGAAACTTCCCAAAAAGATTATTTTCTGAAAGCTCGCCTATTTCGGTATTTATCGTCAGAAGTCCCCCACTGTTCCAGATCCCTACGACTTATCGGCACGGAATAAATGAGAACGATTGGTGACCACTGGTTGATCACAAATATAAAACCCCCGGTATTCCGTTGAAACCCCCCATAAAAATGAAATTTGCCATTAGGTCTTCTTTTATGTGTACTTGTCAACGACATTACGCTGCATAGCCCTACCCTTTCCAATAATCACTATAGAATAAATGTGGACTACTGTACCTAATACTATTTTATGCATATTAAGTGCAGTATACCACTGCCAAGGAGTGCCACCGATCAGAGGCGCAGCGAGGTGGTTTTGGGGGATAACATCCCCCACCCCGGAGCTCACAGAAATGTTTAAGTTTAATCTATTTTTCTTAATTGGATTAATATTGCTGATAGAATAGTGTGACAAATAAGAAACTATCCCTCGGAAGGGCGTAAAAATCGCCAATTCGATCCATTTATCTTAATTTTTTCCGGCGGAGGCGGCCGGAAGGCCTACGCACCTCCCGCTAACTCTGCGGGTATGCAATACCACCAAGCCCCCCAGCATAATCTGTGCCTGAAACCCCCCCCAGCCTTAATTCCTAGCTACCCCCTGCCATAAATCATGCGATTAATAAATATGATGAATCTCGGCAAATGAAAGATTAGATCGAAAGATATGCTGAACAAGGAAATGAATGCAACTAGGTACTGTTTTCAATATATTCTCCTAATATATACTTCAGAGATCTTAGGGGAGTTTTAATCACTCAATTAAAATAGAAGAGTTACATAAGACACTGAATTCAATGCAATTTGCACTCTTTTGTTGCCCCGTCCCGAATAACTGTTTATTTATGTAACGCCTTACTTCATAGCAACAATGCAAAACTGCCAATCTGGAAAGCGTCAGCGGTGCTGAGAGGTACCCTCCGTGCACTCACGCGTAGGAGTTAGGGACGAGTGTTTGGGGTACAGGAATTTCGGAGAGTGAACCGATTATCAATGAAGACACATGAAATGTATGGAGCTCTCCGTTGACTCTACCTCTACTTTCAGGCAAGCGCTCGATTTTTACCATGGAGTGGAAGTGAAAGCGGTTTTGAAGTAGCGATATAACTTTTCGAGGGGAGTTTAAATAACTTAATTCAAATTAAGTAGTTAAATAACACACTGATTTCAATGCTATGTGCACTCTATTGTTGTTCCAACCGGAATAACTGCGTATTTATTCCACGCATTACTACATAACAGAAAGTCCAAACGACCAATTTGGACCACAATAATCCGCGTGACGGTGATGAAAATGATTTTGAATTAAAATTGTTATTGTTAATGTTGTAGATAAAAAAGCCCTCCTGGTTGTCGCACCCATGTATATTGCTTTGCTTTCCTGGTACAATATCCCGCGCAGCAGTGGTGAATGTGGTTTTGAATGTAAATTTATTTGAAAAATGTTTATGAAAAAATCTTCAGTGAGTGGTTGCGGGTTTGGTCTAACTAACACTGCTCTTGCAGTGATGTATATGTTTTGGAATTTAAATTTTTATGGATATTGATAGAGACAACAATGCCGAACAACCAAAGTGGACCACAATATTTCAAATTACGGTTATGAAAATGGTTTTGAATTAAAAATTTTAAGGTTTAAATTTCTGTCTGGATTTTTCGCGTTCCTATTGCCACCTCTCGCCTGAATGTAGTCGAAGTAATTAACGATCAAAGTGTGCATTCAATAGATTCCTTCAGATCTATTTACATTGCGATTGCCAATTTAATCAGAAATTGAACCCGCGTTTATTCAATTGGCACATCTGTCGGAATAATATGGATTCGTGGAAGTAGTAGGTCCAAGTCCAAGTATTTTTCTCGTTATTGTTTTCCGCAGTTCCCAGCTTTGCAGCTGTCTCCTGGGCGTTTCGTTTAGGAATCTTGCAGGCAGATTAGTTGATCACGTTTTACAGATTAAAAGAGTCATGGCATAATAATACTGGACAGGGAATAAGGGGATAGGGATATGGGAAGGGTTGAGGGCACATTTGGGGAGGCGGTGTTTTGGTTTCAGCGGAGGTTCGTAGTCCCAAAGATTTTTTAACAGTGCATTATTTGTTTTATCAAATGTAAGGGAAAATTTTTCTAGAGCAGATTTTAGTTTCGCTAGAAAGTGGTAGTAATACATCTCCTTGGAACATGCCATTTATAATTTAGTGTGATAGAAAGATATTTCAAACGGCATAAACAATATTGACGGTCGTCAAGGGGACAGTAAGCGAAACACAATAAAATTGAACATTTATTGGATGTTTATTTCTAAATTAAGTGTAAATCAGATAGAAAAGGAAATGGTACTGCAGGAATAAGAAAGTGCAATTCTTTTTCTTTCAAATGACATGTGGCTTAGTAAATGTGACCATTATCACTAAATTTAATATGCAAAAACAAATACGTTTGTAGGCATTTAAAATTTAATTTACATGTATTTCTTATGGAATTGACTCATGGGACATTACCTGCCCGAAATTTTTCTCTATTAGTGCGATGAAGTGTACGGTATTTAAAGTAAATCCATCCTTAGCCAACACAAACAAACTGAATGGTTTACCATGTGATAAAACGTGTAACGTAAAATTGTGTGTATGTGAAAAACAAAGTTTTCCAATATTTGGAACATGCCATTTATAATTTAGTGTGATATAAAGATATTTCAAACGGCATAAACAGTATTGATGGTCGTCAAGGGGATAGTAAGCAAAACACGCTCAAATTGAACCTTTTTTGGATATTTATTTATAAATTCAGTGTAAATCAGGTATAAAACGAAATGGAACTGCAGGAATAAGAAAGTGCAATTCTTTTTCTTTCAAATGATACGTGGCTTAGCTCAATGAGACCATTATCAGTAATCATAATACCGAAAAGCAAAGACGTCTGCAGGCAATAAACATTAAAGTTACATGCATTTCTAATTTAAATGACTCATGGCACATTCCAGGGACTCGTGAGCGCAAGAAGGTCAATGAGAAACCAATGAACACCTCTTTACTGGAAAACTTTCATAACTCCTAATTCCCTTGACGTAATATCAGGTGTAGGATAACGAAAATGATATTTATTTATGCTCATAACATGTTATACGAATAGAAGTTAAGTTTCTTTCAACGTCCTTGATTACTCAGAAAAAGTTAAAATATGGAGAAAAAAAAGTGTGGACACTTTTCATTTGTTTCCCGCGAATGTCTTACTTTTTACTGTATTACTCTCAAAATATGGATGGCATAGGGGTGACCTCAGTTAGATATGATAGTAAATAAATGGGACCATATAATACCGTCATCTTCAAACCCGCTGAAACACCCTCAAAAGATTAAATTATGCATATAAGTCTCCTTTTCGGGTACTTATCGTCACTATTCCTCAACTTTTCCAACCCCTACCACTCATCGCCACGGAAATGATGTTCACGATTGGTGACCACTGGCAGTGGAAACCTATTAATCCCAATACACCCCCAAAAAATTGATTTTTGCATTTGGAAGTCTACGTTTTGAGTACTTTTTGTCACAATTCCACCGCTGATCCCTACCCCCACGACTCATCCCTACGGAATTCATGTGAACGACTAGTGACAACTAGCAGTACACCCATATAAACCCCAGGCATCCCCCTGAAACCCCTCAAAAATGTAATATGTGACATTAAATCTCCATTTTGGGACTTTCTGGCCGATATTACGCCGCACTGCCCGTCCCCTTACAGCCCTAGATATGGAATATTTGCTAATGGCCGGCCACCGTAAACCATACGGGATAAAACCTGAAAACCCCCGATCACATTCTGGAACCTCCCAGAAAAATTAAATTTTTTAAGGTCGCCTTTCCGGGTAGTTTTCGTCACCATTCAGCCCGTGTTCCCCAACCCTATGAGTTATTAAAACCCCCGACAACCCCTTGAAACTTCCCAAAATATTATTTTCTGAAAGGTCACCTATTTGGGTATTTATCGTCAGAATTCCCCTACTGTTCCGGATCCCTACGACTATCGGCACGGAATTAATGAGATCAATTTGTGACCCATGGTTGAACACAAATATGTCACCCACAGTATTTTTTTGAAACCTCCCCAATTACACAAACCTAAAAATTGAAATTTGTCATTAGGTTTTCTTTTATGGGTACTGGTCGCCGCAATTACGTCGCATTGCCCTACCCTTTTCATTCACCACTACAGAATCAATGTGGATTATCGTTGACCTCATGAATCACACACATTAAAACCCCTGCATCCCACTGGAGCCCCCCTCGGAGGAGGAGACCCGTAATGGGGGCTAAGTGGAGCAGCAGCGGGGGGGCCTCCTCACCACCGAGGCGGCGAAGCCGCCTTTCAACTAACTGGCGAAGCTAGGGGGCGTAAGTAACCCTTAGGCGGCGATGCCGCCCTTTACTAGAAACGGTAAAGCCGACCCAAGGAACAAGCGGCACAGCCGCTGGTGGCTTCCTCCACACCCTTTACAGTTCTGAACTATTCTGAACTGTCACTGCCCTGTAGGCGGCAAAGCCAACCCCTGTAGAGGAATGGCAAAGTCGATGCCTCTCCGAGGACTGAGCGGAGTACCCCTGGGGGCATACTCTTCCCCTGGGCGGCGAAGCCACCTCTTAATGAACGAGGAACGGCAAAGCCATTCCAAGGAATGAGAGCGGCAGCCGCGGTAGGACTCCCTTAATCGTGGCGCGTGGCGCCCCCAACAAGGAATGACCACGCTGTGTTGAGGTCTGAGTATTGTAGCTCTAGGGGACTCCCTTGTCCCTGGGCGGCGAAGCTATCCCTGAAACGAGGATCGGCGAAGCCGTGGTACAGCCGCGGGTAGCAACTCTCCCCTCCCACCGACCGCGGCAGGGAACGGCGAAGCGGCTCGGGGAGGCGACCGACCAAGCTGGCCGCGAAGTGGGTTCGAGCCCTAGAGTGCCCGAGGACTTAGTGGGCAGACGTTCGATGAACAGCAGAGCTGTTACGAGGAGTTAACCGGGAATGGCGGTCGTGACGCATCCAAGGGTCCGCTTCCCTCCCCTCTATACAAGCACTTCGCGGTCAGATTACTCTTATAAAATTCTTCAAACACCCACAAAATTAGACGGCGACGGCCGTTACGAGAACAAACTGGCGTAGGCGCGGGGGCGTCAGTAACCCTCGGGCGGCAGAGTCGCCCTTTACTATAAACTGTGAAGCCGCCCATTCAACTTTGGGGCTTCTAACACCCCTGGGCGGTGAAGCCGCACCTTAACGAATAACGGCGAAACAGTTACGAGTTCGAAGCGGGGTACCCCCTGGGGGCACATTCAACCCCTGGGCGACTAAGCCGCCTCTCAACGAGGAACTACGACGCCGTCCCGAGGAATGAGCGTGGCACCCGCGGTAAGACTCCTTTATCTCCGGGCGGCGTGGTGCAGCCTACGAGGAACGGCGAAGCCGTCCAGATGTCTGAGCAGCGCAGCTTCGGGGGATTCCCTTACCCATGGGCGGCGATGCTATCTCTGAAACGAGGATGGGCGTAGCCGCGGTTAGTGACACTTCCCTCCGACCGTCCGCGGCAGGGAACGGCGAAGCGGTCGAGGGAGGCGGCGAACCAAGATGGCCGCAAAGGGGCTTCTAGGGGTTCGAGCCCTATTGCCCCGGAGGGCTTTGTGGAAAGCGGTAGGAGGATGGGCGATGACGTTCCGAAGACTTTGCCGACGATGCTGGTGGTGGAGCAGCTAAGGGTCCGCTTCTCTACCCCCTGGCCGGCAAATCCGGCCCATATCACTTTTTGGTCAGAATTTTCTAATAGAAATTCTTTGGACAACCACATTCTAAGACAGCGAAGCCGAATCAGGGGATTCTAAGTTAAGGTTGGAAGCTGACCTTACGACCGTTTTCTTATGAAGTTTGCATTTACAAAAAATTATGCATTCCATTTCGGAAAAAAGTGAACTTGGCCGCGGGGTCCTCCCGTCCCCTCTGGTCACTGGATATTTAAGACCGGAGCTTCTAGAAACGGCGAAGCCGTTACGTGGAGTTCACTGGCGACGAACGTGGCGGGTGCTACCCTTCCCATTGGCCGGCGAAGCCGACACCTAGAACTATAGGGACAAGCTACGAGAAACGGCAAACCGTTCGGAGGAATGTGCTGGAGAAGGTGGGTGCGGTGTGCGCTATCCTTCCTCACCAGACGGCGAAGACGGCTCCGAGCACTTTGTGCACAAAGCTTCGAGGAACGACAAAGCCGTTCCGAAGAATATGCGGGCGAAGCACACCGTAGCGTAGAATAGGGTTCGTTTTCCTCCCCTCCCCCCCCTTCACGAACCCGGTAATTTTGGGAACGGAGCTTCCAATGGGTGTTTCTGCGAAGGCAGCAGAAAATCCGTCTGTGAATACATTTTATGGAAAAATATAATACGTTTCATTGCCCTTGACGTAGTTTCGTGGGTTGAATAATGAAAATGATTACCATATATACTGTCAATATCATCAACTGATTTCTGGTAACAGATTGTTTTCATCCCTTCCTGTTGAAGAGATAAATGTTAAACAATGCCAAAAATCACATAAATTTCGATTTATAAAAGATTCACAAAACATATATAGTACTTTCGGCGAACGAGTCCTTACGAAGGCGGCTACAACGGGGGCTACCATTCTCCCTGGACGGAAAAGGGATGTTTTGGACTCAATGCACAGAGCTTCGACGCATAACGAGGCCATTACGAAGATTGCGACGCCGAAGCCGATCGTGGCGTAGCCGAGGGTTCGTTTTGGCTCACCATTTGCGGTCAGATGATTGGTATATAAAATTCTCTAGAAACACAAAAATAGACGGCGAAGCAGGATCCGGGGGCTCTAAGGGGGCGGAGCCCCCTAGCGAGCTACAGCGAGTCCCTTATATATACAGCCGGATGTGTAACTGACTGATCTACTCATGGATACAAATTCACAGCCAAAACTGTGATAGGTGTGGACATTTGACTTATTGGACGTAAAAGTAAAAAAAAATTCATCGGGAGGAAAAATCTGAAAACTCGAAAAAGTCGATTAGTTTTCGAGATATATCGACTTGAATTAACATGGGAGCCTTATGGGACTAAAACTTTTTCGCTTTTATTTCGTATTTTGAAACGTCGTAGGAACATGATATTCAATGGACGTAAACTAGATTTTTTGATTGATTTTTTGGTACGGTTGTCATAACGGTGTATTTATATTTACTATTTTTTATCATTTTTTTAAAAATTTCCAATGCTTTTCTTACGGGACTAACTTTGGAATTTTTTTTGACCAACTTGCAATAATCGTAGGACAAATTCCTTGAAACGCAAGATACTAGATTTTTTGCTTGATTTTTTGGCTATCTTGGAATATTCACAAGTCGAAAGAATTCCGAGGAATAAACGATTTTCGATTTTCCATTGTCGAGGAGACGAATATTAAATTTCGGATTTCGGCTTTGAGACTTCGGCATATGAAAATTTGGAATCTCCGTGAAAACCCTTAGAGGGTACTCCGTACCCTCACGCCCTACCCTGTTTTTCCGATAACCCTCTTGGTTAATTCATAATAAAATTCCGAAAAATATCCTGCACGTGAGAAAATCATTGTCGCCATTATTTTGTGAAGCACACGATCTTGAATAACTTGGCAACCGTTCAAGTTAGTGGAATGAAATTTTCAGGGTAATACTATTATCAAAAAAGACAACTTTTGAAATGATAACCATTCCACTCGATCGATTCATGTGAGAGTTATATCGATACCAATCTCCTTGGATACGCTTTATTCGCTAATAACTTTCTCGTTATTCGAAGTATGAATACGAAATTCAAATATAATACTAACGTTGACGTGCTTAATCTGCCAAAAGTTAATTCAGGCGGATCGAATTATTAGAAGCGAAGTTATAATCGATCATAGGGTGCATTCGATATATGTCTTTTTCAGACTTGTTTACATAGTTACGGGGATAAAAATTATAATTTTATTCTAAGACAGCCACGTACTATACGTACATGTAAAATATTTTGTTGAGTAATGATTCCTTTGGAAGATATATCGAAATGAAATAATTTCGATAGGTCGAATTTTCTCCTTTGTTATTGACCGTAGATGTCCGACATTTTTAGGATAGTACGTGATTGGTGATATAAGATTTCTTTTATATTTTGGTCTCCATGGCAACCATAGTTTCAACTTTATGCCGAAATATATTTTCAATGTAAAGTAAATGGGGATATATCTAAATCGTTTTATACAAGTTTCCTCACAAGCACACGATCTTGAATAACTTGGCAACCGTTCAAGTTAGATGAATGAAATTTTCAGGGTAATACTATTATCAAAAAGGACAACTTTTGCAATGATAACCAATTCTCTCGATAAATTAATGTGTGAGTTATATCGATACCAATCTCCTTGGATACGCTTTCTTCGCTAATAACTATTTTGTTATTCAAGATATGAAATCGTAATTCAAATGCAATACCAAAGTTGACGTGCTCAATCTGGCAAAAGTTAAATCAGGCGGATTGAATAATTAGAAGCGAAGTTATAATCGATCCAAGGGTGCATTCGATATATGTCTTTTTCAGACTTGTTTACATAGTTACGGGGATAAAATTTTTAATTATTTTCTTAGACAGCAACGTACTATACGTACATGTAACATATTTTGATGAGTAATGATTCATAATGAAGATATATCGAAATGAAATAATATCGATATGCCTCATTTTCTCCTTTGTTATTGAATGTAGATTTCTGAAATTTTTAGGATAGTACGTGATTGGTGATATAAGATTTCTGTTATCTTTTGGTCTCCGTGGAAAACCATAGTTTTAACTTTATGGCGAAATATATTTTCAATGTTAAGTAAATGGGGATATATCGATATCGTTTTATACAAGTTTCCTCTTTTGCGAGATTAATAAAAATATAAGGACATGATCCTTACCATAGAGGTCACATTTAGCAATGATGAACATTCCGCTCTACCCGTTTTCCAACAAGAAAAATCGAATCTAAAATGCTGGAATTCGATTTGTCGCTTACATATTTTTTTATTTAATTATGAAAGGGACTTAAACTCTTACCGGTAGATAAAGAAAGGTACAAAACAAGATAAAAGTTTCAATAAACTAATGCAGTCGTTATAGTTGACGTTATGTTCGATAAAATTGTGTACTGTAGAGATTCCTTTTGCAGACCTTTTACTATAGTTGCTGGGATAAGACTTTTAGCGGTATGCTAGAAGGTAACTTACGATTCATACATATAAAATATTTTGCAGAAGTACATCCCCTTTTCAAGATATGTCGATATGAAATTATATCGATAAGTGTCATTTTCTCCTAGCATATTAACCGTACCTACCCCATATTTTTGCCTTTTAGTACGGTATTTATATTAAGGCCATCTTCAGCCAACAGAAACAAAACTGGATGGTTTACTCACGCGATAAAAGATGTCACGTAAAATTGTTTCGTTGTAAAAAACACGGTTTTCCCATATTTAAGCCACGAACAGAGATACTTTGGTCTTATTTATTGTCATTGCGATTGCCAATCTAATTAGAAATTGAACCCGTATGTATTCATTTGGCACATCCGTCGGAATAATAGGGATTCGTGGCAGTAATACATCTCCTTGGAACATGCTATTTATATCTTAGTGTGATGGGAAAATATTTCAAACGGCATAAACAATATTGACGGTCGTCAAGGGAAAGGTAAGCGAAACACGCTAAACTTGAACCTTTTTTGGATGTTTATTTCTAAATTCAGTGTAAATCAGGTATAAAACGAAATGGATCTGCAGCATTAAGAAGGTGCAATTCTTTTCCTTTCCAATGATATATGGCTTAACTTAATGTGACCATTTCCACTAATTTTAATGTGCAAATACAAATACGTCTGCAGGCATTAAAAATTTGATTTACATGTATTTCTTATGGAAATGACTCATGGCACATTCCAGGGACTCATGAGCCCAAGAAGCTCAATAAGAAACCAATCAACTCTTCTTAATCATAATTTCCGATCCCCGTTACGTAATATCAGGTGAAGGATAACGAAAATGATATTTCCTCATAACATGTTCTACGAAATGAAGTTAACAGTTTCTTACAGCGTCGTTGATTACTCAGAAAAAATTAAAATATTCCGATACTCAGAAAATTACGATTTACAAAGGATTAACACAACATTTCGTGAAACTATTCCTGACCAAGCGTTCGATTTTTACCATCGAGCGGGAGTGAAAGTGACTTTGTATCAACGATATAACTCTTCGCGGGGAGTTTAATTAACTTAATTCAAATAAAGTAGTTAAATAACACCCTCATTTAAATGAAATGTGCACTCTATTGTCGTTCCGACCAGAATAACAGCCTATTTATGTCACCAAGTTATAGCCAACGTTTCGAATTATTTTAAATAATAATCAGGGCTATGAATAAGATTAATAGATACACAGCAGGTATTTCTCCCTTATATCTGTTTTATTTATTTAGGTTAGGGACTGAAACTCTAGTTGGTAGATAAAAATAAGGTACAAAACGAGATAAAAGTTAAAGAAAAGTAATGCAGCAGTTACAGTTGAAGTTATAATCGAAAAAATTGTGCGTTTTATGCATCGCTTTTGCAGACCTGTTACTGTATTTGCTGCGATAAGGCTTTTAATGGTATGATTGAAGGCAAGGTAGTATTCATACAAATTAAGTATTTAGCAGAACTACATCCTGTTATCAAGATGTATCGATATGAAGTTATATCAGTCGGTGACATTTTCTCCTACCATATAAACCGTACCTGACCGAAAGTTTTGTCTATTAGTGCGATGAAATGTACGATATTTATAGTAATTCAATCTCTAGCCAACACAAATAAACTGGATGTTATACCGCACGCGATAAAACAAGCCACGTAAAATTGTGTCTGCGTGAAAAACAAAGTTTTCCAATATCTAAGCCACAAACAGACATACTTTGGTCTTATTTATTATCATTGCGATTGCCAATCTAATTAGAAATTGAACCCGTATGTATTCAATTGGCACATCTGTCGGAATAATAGGGATTCGTGGTAGTAATATATTTCCTTGGGACATGCCATTTATAATTTTGTGTGATAGAAAGATATTTCAAACGGCATAAACAATATTGACGGTCGTCAAGGGGACAGTAAGCGAAACACGCTAAACTTGAACCTTTTTTGGATGTTTACTTCTAAATTCAGTGTAAATCAGGTATAAAATGAAGTGGATCTGCAGCATTAAGAAAGTGCAATTCTTTTCCTTTCGAATGATATGTGGCTTAATCTAATGTGACCATTTCCACTAATTTTAATGTGCAAACACAAAAACGTCTGCAGGCATTAAAAATTTAATTTACATGTATTTCTTATGGAAATGACTCATGGCACATTCCAGGGACTCATGAGCCCAAGAAGCTCAATAAGAAACCAATCAACTCTTCTTAATCATAACTCCCGATCCCCGTTACGTAATATCAGGTGAAGGATAACGAAAATGATATTTCCTCATAACATGTTCTACGAAATGAAGTTAACAGTTTCTTTCAACGTCGTTGATTACTCAGAAAAAATTAAAATATTCCGAAAATCACAGAAAATTACGATTTACAAAGGATTAACACAAGATTTCCTGAACTTATTCCTGGCTATATAGTTAAAACTCTTCAATAATATACAACTATGCATATGATTTTAGGAAAGGCAATCGTTTCAGAAATATTTCAATCGATATATCCGCGAAAAAATAAAAATGGTGGACACTACTCATTTGTTTCCCGGGAATGTCTTACTTTTTACTGTATTACTCTCAAAATATGAATGCCATATGGGCATCCTCTCTTACATATGATAGTAAATAAATGTGACCGTATATCTTCGAACCCCGGAAACACCAACAAAAATTAAATCATGCATATATGTCTCCTTTTCGGGTACTTTTTGTTACAATTACCACAATTTTCCAACCCCTACCATGTCACGGAAATTATGTGGACGATTGGTGACCCCGTTTCCCCAATACACCCCGAAAAAAGTTGAATTTTTCATTTTGAAGTCTACTTTTTGGGTACTTTTCGTCACAATTTCACCGCTGATCCCTACCCCCACGAATCATCCCTACGGAGGTCACGTGAAATACTGGTGACCGCAAGCAGTACACCCATATAAACCCCAGGTATCCCCCTGAAACTCTCAAAAATGTAAAATGTGACATTAACTCTCCTTTTTGGGACTTTCTGGCCGACATTACGCCGCACTGCCCGTCCCGTCACAGCTCTAGATATGGAATATTTGCCAATAAAGGGCCACCGTAAACCATACGGGAAAAAAACCTGAAAACCCTCGATGACCTCCTGGAACCCCCCAGGAAATTTTAATTTTTTAAGGTCGCCTTTACGGGTAGTTTTCCTCACCATTCATCAGTGTTCCCTAAACCAACGAGTTATTAAAACCCCCGACAACCCCGTTAAACTTCCCAAAAAATAATTTTAGTAAAGGTCGCCTATTTGGGTATTTATCTCCAGAATTCCGCCACTGTTCCGGATCCCTACGACTATCGGCACGGAATTTATGAGATCGATTTATTACCACTGGTTGACCACAAATATGAAACCCCCGGTATTTTGTTGAAACCTCCCCTTAAAAATTAAAATTTCCAAATAGGTTTTTCTTTCATGGGTACTTGTCGCCGCCACTACGCCACATTGCCCTACCCTTTCCAATCATCGCAACAGAATTAATGTGGATTTTTGTTATCCGCACGTATAACACACATTAAAACCCCTACATTCCTCTGGAGCCCCTGTCGGAGGAGGAGACCCGTCTAACCACCGAGGAGGCGAAGCCGCCCCTCAACCATTACTAATAGATTTGACTTGACGAGGTCGGTCGTAGGGGAGAGTCGCTACCCGCGGTTGCGCCGCGGCTTCGCCGAATCTCGTTTCGAAATATGCAAAAGTAAAAACGTCTGCAGGTATTAAAAAGTAGCTTTATCTGCATTTCTTATGGAAACGACTCCGGACCCTTTCCAGGGCCTCATAGGCCCAAGAAGGTCAATGAGAAACCAGTGAACTCTTCTTTACTGGGTTCCATTTTGGCGAATCTAGGCAAAAGAAAGATAAGATCAAAAGCTATACTGTACAGGGAAAGATATGAATGCAAATATGTACTGCTATGAATGCCAGTGGCGCAGCGAGGGGGAGAGGTTATGTGGGATAGGTTCAAGGCTCTAAATAAGTTAAATATATTTTACTTACTTGGGTTAATATAACTTTCGGAATAGTGCTAGAATTAATAAAAATATCCCTCACAAAGCCGTAAAAATCACCATTTTGAGCCTTTTACCTTAATTTTTTTCCGGCGGAAGGCCTCCGCACCTCCCGCTTACCCTGGTGGTAATGCAATATACCTCCAAACCCCCCAGTATTAGTTGTGCCTGAAACCCCTCCTAGCCTTATTTCGTAGCTGCGCCCCTGCCAGCAATCATGCGGTTAATGTATATGGCGAATCTCGGCAGATGAAAGATCAGATCGACAGCTATAGTAAACAAGGAAAGATACGAATGCAAGCATGTACTGTTTTCAATACATTCTCAAAATATATACTTAAGGGATCTTAGGGGAGTTTTAATAACTCAATTAAAATAAAAGAGTTGAATAACACACTGAATTCAATGCAATTTGCACTCTATTGTTGTTCCGTCCCGAATAACTGTTTATTTATTTTTATTTATTTATTTATTTATGCAACGCCTTACTTCATAGCAACAATGCAAAATGACCAATCTGGAAAGCGTAATCGGTGGTGAAAGGTACTCTCCGTGCACTCATGCGTAGGAGTTAGGGAAGAGTGTTTGGGGTACAGGAATCCCGGAGACTGAACCGATTATCAATGGAGCCACAGGAAACGTATGGTGTTCTTTGTTGACGGTACCTCTCCGCTCAGGCAAGCGATCGATTTCAACCATGGAGTGGAAGTGAAAGCGACTTTGATGTAGCGATGTAACTTTTCGAGGTGAGTTTAAATAACTTAATTCAACTAAAGTAGGTAAATAACACACTGATTTCAATGCAATATGCACTCTTTTGTTTCAACCAGAATAACTGCCTATTTATTTCACGCATTATTACATAACAGAAAGCCTAAGCGACCAATTTCGACCACAATATTTCGCGCTGCGGCGATGAAAATGGTTTGAATTAAAATTATTATTGTTAATATTGTAGAAAAATAACCCTCCTGGTTGTCGCACCCATGTACTTTGCTTTACCTTCCTGGCACAATCTCTCGCGTAGCAGTGATGAATGTTGTTTTGAATGTAAATTTATGCGGAAAATGTTTGTGAAAAATCTTTAGTTAGTGGTTATGGGTGTCATCTAACGCTGATTTTCCTTAATGTTGCCCTCTCTCGCGTAACAGTAATGAACATGTTTTGGAATTTAAATTTTTATGGATAATAATAGTGAAAATACCTTGCGCAACTGGTTGTTACTAAAGTCTAACGCTGATTTGCGTTCGTGAAGCCATGCATCCCGTAAGAAATAAAAACATATTTTAGAATACCTATTTTTATTTATAATGTTAATGAAAATAACTTACATGCCTGGTGATAGTTTTTTTGTCTCGATAAGTCGCGTTCCTATTGCCATGTCTCGCATAACGTAGAAGAAAAAGTTTTAGAATTGCTAATTTTAAAGATGTTAGAAAACATTAGACTTACAGGTCTGGTGATATTTCTGTTTCACTTTATTCCGCGTTCCTATAGCCAAATAGTAGGCTGCATAATCAAATACATCTGTGGAAGATTATCTGTCATGGAAATGGAATTGAAGTTATTACGGCCTATAAAATTATGCCTTATGCAGATGCACGCAGCAGCGTTATTATTATTTCGACAGAAAATTAATTTACATAGCATCATTCAAACGCAGAATTTGTACTTTTTATGATACTTTGTGCTCCCTTCCTCGTATTTGTGACAGTAAGACGAAGTAAAGTAATACCTTATGCTTTCCTAAAATGTTCTCCACTTAACATGAATAACAATTTCTTTCCGTCAACCTTTGTTCCAGTGAAAAGAATTAAACCATCTTTGAATTTTACTATTTTCCGAAAATACGCTTGCTATTAATTTCATACTCCCGACCTTTGGATACTATACGGGTGGTTACAGTTTACTAGGAAAGTTAATGAATGTTTTCAGGCTCTCTTCAATTTACTTTACTCGTTTTTTAAGTAAGTCATTTCGAAAAGCTTTCGAATCGTACACATAACGGGAGAAAATGCAGTATTTCTCTATATTGTCATGTTTAGTCGCATTTTTGAGGTAAAAGAACACCAACATTTTCGGAATCACTGTACAGCTTTCATTAAATGAATAACTCTTATCACCTTCTATTTACGTATATTTGTATTTGGAATCTTGCGTTAAACCCGCATTTTAAAAACAAACACTTAAGCCATACTTTACGTTCCAAGAACGGCAATTCCGTGTATGTACACTATGATCATTGTTTGGATAACTTACAATTTAACGTAACGCAGTATAATACTATCCAGACATTATTATAATTCACGAAATATTTCATTTCACGCATTTTGTACCGCGTACTACTATACGTCATTTCGGAGTGTGCTGGCGAAGCTGGCTGCGGCGGGCGCTTTACTTTCCCCTGGCCGGTAAAATTGGTCCCTGGGACTTAGTGGATAGACGTACGAGGAACGGCGTTCCGAGGAGTTCACCGTCGATGGCGGTCGTGGCACAACCAAGGGTCCGCTTCCCTCCCCTCTGCACAAGCACTTTTCGGTCACATTACTCGTATGAAAATTCTTCAAACACCCACAAAATTAGACGGCGACGGCCGTTACGAGGACTAACTGAGGTGGGCGCGGGGGGCGTCAGTAACCCCCGGGCGGCGAAGCCACCCTTTACTAGAAACTGCGAAGGCATCCGGAAGAAGAAGTGGCGCACCGGTAGGGGCCTACCCCCCCTGGGAGGCGAAGCCGCTTCTTAACGAATAACGGCGAAACAGTTACGATGACTAATCGGGGTACACCCGGGGGGGCACGCTCAACCCCCGGGTGTGGCGAAGCCCCCACTAAGCGAGGAACTGCGAACCCGTCCAGGGGAATGAGCGCGGCAGCCCCGGTTAGACTGCTTTAATCTCCGGGCGGCGTGGTTTCCACAATGAGGAATGCCGAAGCCGTCTAGAGGTCTAGGCAGCGCAGCTTTGGGGGATTCCTTACGAAGCGCAGCCGCGGTTAACGACTCCTCCCTCCGACTGACCGTGGCAGGGAACGGTGAAGCCGTTCGGGGAGGCGGCCGACCAAGCTGGCCGCGAAGTGGGTTCTTCAGGTTCGAGCCCTATATCCCCCGAGGACTTTGTGGACAGCGGTAGGAGAATGAGCGATAACGTTCCGAAGACTTTGCCGACGATGCCTGTGGTGAAGCAGCCAAGGGTCCGCTTCCCTACCCCCTGGCCGGCGAAGACGGTGCCTCTCAATTTTTGGTCATATTATTCGAATAGAAATTCTTCGGACAACCACCAACTAAGACGGCGAAGCCGAACAAGGGGATTCTATATTAAAAATTGACGCCTATCGTACGACCGATCTCTTACAAAGCTTGCAGTTACATGAAAGTATGCATTACAGTTCGGAATAGGTCAACTTAGCCGCGCCCCTCCCCCTTCCGCTCTGATCAGCGGGGATTTGGGAGCGGAGGATCAGGAAACGGCGAAGCCGTTACTAGGAGTTCGCTGGCGACGACGGACGTGGCGGGTGCTAACCCTACCCAATGGCCGGCGGATCCGGTACCTAAAACTATATGGACAAGATACAAGGAACGGCGATCCGTTCCAAGGAGTGTGCTGGAGAAGGTGGGTGCTATGTGCGCTATCCTTCCTCACCAGACGGCGAAGACGGCCCCGAGGACTTTGTGCACAAAGCTTCGAGGAACGACAAAGCCGTTCCGAAGAATATGCCGGCGAAGCAGACCGTAGCGTAGAATAGGGTTCGTTTTCCTCCCCTCCCCCCCTTCCCGAACCCGGTAATTTTGGGAACGGAGCTTCCAATGGGTGTTTCTGCGAAGCCAGCAGAAAATCCGTCTGTGAATACATTTTATGGAAAAATATAATACGTTTCATTGCCCTTGACGTAGTTTCGTGGGTTGAATAATGAAAATGATTACTATATATACTGTCAATATCATCAACTGATTTCTGGCAGCAGATTGTTTTCATCCCCTCCTGTTAAAGAGATAAATGTTAAACAATGCCAAAAATCACATAATTTCGATTTATAAAAGATTCACAAAACATATATAGTACTTTCGGCGAACGAGTCCTTTCGAAGGTGGCTACAACGGGTGCTACCATTTTCCCTGGACGGAAAATGGATGTTTAGGACATAGTGCACAGAGCTTCGACGCATAACGAAGCCATTACGAAGATTGCGACGCCGAAGACGATCGTGGCGTAGACGAGGGTTCGTTTTGGCTCACCATTTGCGGTCAGATGATTGGTATAAAAAATTCTCTAGAAACACAAAAATAGACGGCGAAGCCGGATCCGGGGGTTCTAAGGGGGCGGAGCCCCCTAGCGAGCTACAGCGAGTCCCTTATATATACAGCCGGATGTGTGACATACTCACTCACTCATGGATACAAATTCACAGCCAAAACTGTGATAGATGTGGAAATTTGACTTATTGGACGTAAAAGTAAAAAAAAATTCATCGGGAGGAAAAATCTGAAAACTCGAAAAAGTCGATTAGTTTTCGAGATATATCGACTTGAATTAACATGGGAGCCTTATGGGACTAAAACTTTTTCGCTTTTATTTCGTATTTTGAAACGTCGTAGGAACATGATATTCAATGGACGTAAACTAGATTTTTTGATTGATTTTTTGGTATGGTTGTCATAACGGTGTATTTATATTTACCATTTTTTATCATTTTTTTAAAAATTTCCAATGCTTTTCTTACGGGACTAACTTTGGAATTTTTTTTGACCAACTTGCAATAATCGTAGGACAAATTCCTTGAAACGCAAGATACAAGATTTTTTGCTTGATTTTTTGGCTATCTTGGAATATTCACAAGTCGAAAGAATTCCGAGGAATAAACGATTTTCGATTTTCCATTGTCGAGGAGACGAATATTAAATTTCGGATTTCGGCTTTGAGACTTCGGCATATGAAAATTTGGAATCTCCGTGAAAACCCTTAGAGGGTACTCCGTACCCTCACGCCCTACCCTGTTTTTCCGATAACCCTCTTGGTTAATTCATAATAAAATTCCGAAAAATATCCTGCACGTGAGAAAATCATTGTCGCCATTTTTTTGTGAAGCACACGATCTTGAATAACTTGACAACCGTTCAAGTTAGAGGAATGAAATTTTCAGGGTAATACTATTATCAAAAAAGACAACTTTTGAAATGATAACCATTCCACTCGATCGATTCATGTGAGAGTTATATCGATACCAATCTCCTTGGATACGCTTTCTTCGCTAATAACTTTCTCGTTATTCGAAGTATGAATACGAAATTCAAATGTAATACTAAAGTTGACGTGCTTAATCTGTCAAAAGTTAATTCAAGCGGATCGAATAATTAGAAGCGAAGTTATTATCGATCATAGGGTGCATTCGATATATGTCTTTTTCAGACTTGTTTACATAGTTACGGGGATAAAATTTTTAATTATTTGCTTGGACAGCAACGTACTATACGTACATGTAAAATATTTTGTTGAGTAATGATTCCTTTGGAAGATATATCGAAATGAAATAATTTCGATAGGTCTAATTTTCTTCTTTGTTATTGACCGTAGATGTCCGACATTTTTAGGATAGTACGTGATTGGTGATATAAGATTTCTGTTATATTTTGGTCTCCATGGCAACCATAGTTTCAACTTTATGCCGAAATATATTTTCAATGTAAAGTAAATGGGGATATATCTAAATCGTTTTATACAAGTTTCCTCACAAGCACACGATCTTGAATAACTTGGCAACCGTTCAAGTTAGACAAACGAAATTTTCAGGGTAATACTAATATCAAGAAGGACAACTTTTGCAATGATAACCAATTCTCTCGATAGATTAATGTGTGAGTTATATCGATACCAATCTCCTTGGATACGCTTTCTTCGCTAATAACTATTTTGTTATTCAAGATATGAAATCGTAATTCAAATGCAATACCAAAGTTGACGTGCTCAATCTGGCAAAAGTTAAATCAGGCGGATCGAATAATTAGAAGCGAAGTTATAATCGATCCAAGGGTGCATTCGATACATGTCTTTTTCAGACTTGTTTACATAGTTACGGGGATAAAATTTTTAATTATTTTCTTAGACAGCAACGTACTATACGTACATGTAACATATTTTGATGAGTAATGATTCATAATGAAGATATATCGAAATGAAATAATATCGATATGCCTCATTTTCTCCTTTGTTATTGAATGTAGATTTCTGAAATTTTTAGGATAGTACGTGATTGGTGATATAAGATTTCTGTTATATTTTGGTCTCCGTGGAAAACCATAGTTTTAACTTTATGGCGAAATATATTTTCAATGTTAAGTAAATGGGGATATATCGATATCGTTTTATACAAGTTTCCTCTTTTGCGAGATTAATAAAAATATAAGGACATGATCCTTACCATAGAGGTCACATTTAGCAATGATGAACATTCCGCTCTACCCGTTTTCCAACAAGAAAAATCGAATCTAAAATGCTGGAATTCGATTTGTCGCTTACATATTTTTTTATTTAATTATGAAAGGGACTTAAACTCTTACCGGTAGATAAAGAAAGGTACAAAACAAGATAAAAGTTTCAATAAACTAATGCAGTCGTTATAGTTGACGTTATGTTCGATAAAATTGTGTGCTGTAGAGATTCCTTTTGCAGACCTTTTACTATAGTTGCTGGGATAAGACTTTTAGCGGTATGCTAGAAGGTAACTTACGATTCATACATATAAAATATTTTGCAGAAGTACATCCCCTTTTCAAGATATGTCGATATGAAATTATATCGATAAGTGTCATTTTCTCCTAGCATATTAACCGTACCTACCCCATATTTTTGTCTTTTAGCACGGTATTTATATTAAGGCCATCTTCAGCCAACAGAAACAAAACTGGATTGTTTACTCACGCGATAAAAGATGTCACGTAAAATTGTTTCGTTGTAAAAAACACGGTTTTCCCATATTTAAGCCACGAACAGAGATACTTTGGTCTTATTTATTGTCATTGCGATTGCCAATCTAATTAGAAATTGAACCCGTATGTATTCATTTGGCACATCCGTCGGAATAATAGGGATTCGTGGCAGTTATACATCTCCTTGGAACATGCTATTTATATCTTAGTGTGATGGGAAAATATTTCAAACGGCATAAACAATATTGACGGTCGTCAAGGGAAAGGTAAGCGAAACACGCTAAACTTGAACCTTTTTTGGATGTTTATTTCTAAATTCAGTGTAAATCAGGTATAAAACGAAATGGATCTGCAGCATTAAGAAGGTGCAATTCTTTTCCTTTCCAATGATATATGGCTTAACTTAATGTGACCATTTCCACTAATTTTAATGTGCAAATACAAATACGTCTGCAGGCATTAAAAATTTGATTTACATGTATTTCTTATGGAAATGACTCATGGCACATTCCAGGGACTCATGAGCCCAAGAAGCTCAATAAGAAACCAATCAACTCTTCTTAATCATAATTTCCGATCCCCGTTACGTAATATCAGGTGAAGGATAACGAAAATGATATTTCCTCATAACATGTTCTACGAAATGAAGTTAACAGTTTCTTACAGCGTCGTTGATTACTCAGAAAAAATTAAAATATTCCGATACTCAGAAAATTACGATTTACAAAGGATTAACACAACATTTCGTGAAACTATTCCTGACCAAGCGTTCGATTTTTACCATCGAGCGGGAGTGAAAGTGACTTTGTATCAACGATATAACTCTTCGCGGGGAGTTTAATTAACTTAATTCAAATAAAGTAGTTAAATAACACACTCATTTAAATGAAATGTGCACTCTATTGTCGTTCCGACCAGAATAACAGCCTATTTATGTCACCTAGTTATAGCCAACGTTTCGAATTATTTTAAATAATAATCAGGGCTATGAATAAGATTAATAGATACACAGCAGGTATTTCTCCCTTATATCTGTTTTATTTATTTAGGTTAGGGACTGAAACTCTAGTTGGTAGATAAAAATAAGGTACAAAACGAGATAAAAGTTAAAGATAAGTAATGCAGCAGTTACAGTTGAAGTTATAATCGAAAAAATTGTGCGTTTTATGCATCGCTTTTGCAGACCTGTTACTGTATTTGCTGCGATAAGGCTTTTAATGGTATGATTGAAGGCAAGGTAGTATTCATACAAATTAAGTATTTAGCAGAACTACATCCTGTTATCAAGATGTATCGATATGAAGTTATATCAGTCGGTGACATTTTCTCCTACCATATAAACCGTACCTGACCGAAATTTTTGTCTATTAGTGCGATGAAATGTACGATATTTATAGTAATTCAATCTCTAGCCAACACAAATAAACTGGATGTTATACCGCACGCGATAAAACAAGCCACGTAAAATTGTGTCTGCGTGAAAAACAAAGTTTTCCAATATCTAAGCCACAAACAGACATACTTTGGTCTTATTTATTGTCATTGCGATTGCCAATCTAATTAGAAATTGAACCCGTATGTATTCAATTGGCACATCTGTCGGAATAATAGGGATTCGTGGTAGTAATATATTTCCTTGGGACATGCCATTTATAATTTTGTGTGATAGAAAGATATTTCAAACGGCATAAACAATATTGACGGTCGTCAAGGGGACAGTAAGCGAAACACGCTAAACTTGAACCTTTTTTGGATGTTTACTTCTAAATTCAGTGTAAATCAGGTATAAAATGAAGTGGATCTGCAGCATTAAGAAAGTGCAATTCTTTTCCTTTCGAATGATATGTGGCTTAATCTAATGTGACCATTTCCACTAATTTTAATGTGCAAACACAAAAACGTCTGCAGGCATTAAAAATTTAATTTACATGTATTTCTTATGGAAATGACTCATGGCACATTCCAGGGACTCATGAGCCCAAGAAGCTCAGTAAGAAACCAATCAACTCTTCTTAATCATAACTCCCGATCCCCGTTACGTAATATCAGGTGAAGGATAACGAAAATGATATTTCCTCATAACATGTTCTACGAAATGAAGTTAACAGTTTCTTTCAACGTCGTTGATTACTCAGAAAAAATTAAAATATTCCGAAAATCACAGAAAATTACGATTTACAAAGGATTAAAACAAGATTTCCTGAACTTATTCCTGGCTATATAGTTAAAACTCTTCAATAATATAAAACTATGCATATGATTTTAGGAAAGGCAATCGTTTCAGAAATATTTCATTCGATATATCCGCGAAAAAATAAAAATGGTGGACACTACTCATTTGTTTCCCGGGAATGTCTTACTTTTTACTGTATTACTCTCAAAATATGAATGCCATATGGGCATCCTCTCTTACATATGATAGTAAATAAATGTGACCGTATATCTTCGAACCCCGGAAACACCAACAAAAATTAAATCATGCATATATGTCTCCTTTTCGGGTACTTTTCGTTACAATTACCCCAATTTTCCAACCCCTACCATGTCACGGAAATTATGTGGACGATTGGTGACCCCGTTTCCCCAATACACCCCGAAAAAAGTTGAATTATTCATTTTGAAGTCTACTTTTTGGGTACTTTTCGTCACAATTTCACCGCTGATCCCTACCCCCACGAATCATCCCTACGGAGGTCACGTGAAATACTGGTGACCGCAAGCAGTACACCCATATAAACCCCAGGTATCCCCCTGAAACTCTCAAAAATGTAAAATGTGACATTAACTCTCCTTTTTGGGACTTTCTGGCCGACATTACGCCGCACTGCCCGTCCCGTCACAGCTCTAGATATGGAATATTTGCCAATAAAGGGCCACCGTAAACCATACGGGAAAAAAACCTGAAAACCCTCGATGACCTCCTGGAACCCCCCAGGAAATTTTAATTTTTTAAGGTCGCCTTTACGGGTAGTTTTCCTCACCATTCATCAGTGTTCCCTAAACCAACTAGTTATTAAAACCCCCGACAACCCCGTTAAACTTCCCAAAAAATAATTTTAGTAAAGGTCGCCTATTTGGGTATTTATCTCCAGAATTCCGCCACTGTTCCGGATCCCTACGACTATCGGCACGGAATTTATGAGATCGATTTATTACCACTGGTTGACCACAAATATGAAACCCCCGGTATTTTGTTGAAACCTCCCCTTAAAAATTAAAATTTCCAAATAGGTTTTTCTTTGATGGGTACTTGTCGCCGCCACTACGCCACATTGCCCTACCCTTTCCAATCATCGCAACAGAATTAATATGGATTTTTGTTATCCGCACGTATAACACACATTAAAACCCCTACATTCCTCTGGAGCCCATGTCGGAGGAGGAGACCCGTCTAACCACCGAGGAGGCGAAGCCGCCCCTCAACCATTACTAATAGATTTGACTTGACGAGGTCGGTCGTAGGGGAGAGTCGCTACCCGCGGTTGCGCCGCGGCTTCGCCGAATCTCGTTTCGAAATATGCAAAAGTAAAAACGTCTGCAGGTATTAAAAAGTAGCTTTATCTGCATTTCTTATGGAAACGACTCCGGACCCTTTCCAGGGCCTCATAGGCCCAGAAGGTCAATGAGAAACCAGTGAACTCTTCTTTACTGGGTTCCATTTTGGCGAATCTAGGCAAAAGAAAGATAAGATCAAAAGCTATACTGTACAGGGAAAGATATGAATGCAAATATGTACTGCTATGAATGCCAGTGGCGCAGCGAGGGGGAGAGGTTATGTGGGATAGGTTCAAGGCTCTAAATAAGTTAAATATATTTTACTTACTTGGGTTAATATAACTTTCGGAATAGTGCTAGAATTAATAAAAATATCCCTCACAAAGCCGTAAAAATCACCATTTTGAGCCTTTTACCTTAATTTTTTTCCGGCGGAAGGCCTCCGCACCTCCCGCTTACCCTGGTGGTAATGCAATATACCTCCAAACCCCCCAGTATTAGTTGTGCCTGAAACCCCTCCTAGCCTTATTTCGTAGCTGCGCCCCTGCCAGCAATATGCGGTTAATGTATATGGCGAATCTCGGCAGATGAAAGATCAGATCGACAGCTATAGTAAACAAGGAAAGATACGAATGCAAGCATGTACTGTTTTCAATACATTCTCAAAATATATACTTAAGGGATCTTAGGGGAGTTTTAATAACTCAATTAAAATAAAAGAATTGAATAACACACTGAATTCAATGCAATTTGCACTCTATTGTTGTTCCGTCCCGAATAACTGTTTATTTATTTTTATTTATTTATTTATTTATGCAACGCCTTACTTCATAGCAACAATGCAAAATGACCAATCTGGAAAGCGTAAGCGGTGGTGAAAGGTACCCTCCGTGCACTCATGCGTAGGAGTTAGGGAAGAGTGTTTGGGGTACAGGAATCCCGGAGACTGAACCGATTATCAATGGAGCCACAGGAAACGTATGGTGTTCTTTGTTGACGGTACCTCTACGCTCAGGCAAGCGATCGATTTCAACCATGGAGTGGAAGTGAAAGCGACTTTGATGTAGCGATGTAACTTTTCGAGGTGAGTTTAAATAACTTAATTCAACTAAAGTAGGTAAATAACTCACTGATTTCAATGCAATATGCACTCTTTTGTTTCAACCAGAATAACTGCCTATTTATTTCACGCATTATTACATAACAGAAAGCCTAAGCGACCAATTTCGACCACAATATTTCGCGCTGCGGCGATGAAAATGGTTTGAATTAAAATTATTATTGTTAATATTGTAGAAAAATAACCCTCCTGGTTGTCGCACCCATGTACTTTGCTTTACCTTCCTGGCACAATCTCTCGCGTAGCAGTGATGAATGTTGTTTTGAATGTAAATTTATGCGGAAAATGTTTGTGAAAAATCTTTAGTTAGTGGTTATGGGTGTCATCTAACGCTGATTTTCCTTAATGTTGCCCTCTCTCGCGTAACAGTAATGAACATGTTTTGGAATTTAAATTTTTATGGATAATAATAGTGAAAATACCTTGCGCAACTGGTTGTTACTAAAGTCTAACGCTGATTTGCGTTCGTGAAGCCATGCATCCCGTAAGAAATAAAAACATATTTTAGAATACCTATTTTTATTTATAATGTTAATGAAAATAACTTACATGCCTGGTGATAGTTTTTTTGTCTCGATAAGTCGCGTTCCTATTGCCATGTCTCGCATAACGTAGAAGAAAAAGTTTTAGAATTGCTAATTTTAAAGATGTTAGAAAACATTAGACCTACAGGTCTGGTGATATTTCTGTTTCACTTTATTCCGCGTTCCTATAGCCAAATAGTAGGCTGCATAATCAAATACATCTGTGGAAGATTATCTGTCATGGAAATGGAATTGAAGTTATTACGGCCTATAAAATTATGCCTTATGCAGATGCACGCAGCAGCGTTATTATTATTTCGACAGAAAATTAATTGACATAGCATCATTCAAACGAAGAAATTTTACTTTTTACAATACTTTGTGCTCCCTTCCTCGTATTTGTGACAGTAAGACGAAGTAAAGTAATACCTTATGCTTTCCTAAAATGTTCTCCACTTAACATGACTAACAATTTCTTTCCGTCAACCTTTGTTCCAGTGAAAAGTATTAAACCATCTTTGAATTTTACTATTTTCCGAAAATACGCTTGCTATTAATTTCATACTCCCGACCTTTGGATACTATACGGGTGGTTACAGTTTACTAGGAAAGTTAATGAATGTTTTCAGGCTCTCTTCAATTTACTTTACTCGTTTTTTAAGTAAGTCATTTCGAAAAGCTTTCGAATCGTACACATAACGGGAGAAAATGCAGTATTTCTCTATATTGTCATGTTTAGTCGCATTTTTGAGGTAAAAGAACACCAACATTTTCGGAATCACTGTACAGTAGGGCGGATCGCAAAAATCGATTTTTTTCAAATCCATCTGGCCCACTGAAAAAAAGTTGTGGGACCGATCAAAAATAAGGCCTGAAAAATTTGAGACCTGTAGGTGAACCCCTGACCCTCGCTCAAATGCCATTTAGGGGGGGCAGGGTCTCAAATAAAAAAAATTAATATTTTATGATCATTTCTTATAGATTTCGCCGAGTTACGACCCTTTAGGGCAAAAATTTCGTGCATTTTGGCGTATCTGTCACCGTTAAGCCACAAAATGCCAAATTTGAGTGCGCGCCCGCGAAGAAAATATTCCAAAGCCCACGCACCGCGGTGGGAGGAGAACAGGATGCCGCCCGTGACCCCTCCCCGCTCGCCTCTCCCCCTCCGCACAAGCCTTTTCCCCCTCCCACACCGCGAATGCAGCAAAATTCACTCCGATTGCGTCTCTATTCGTTAGCCTAAGTAATAAAAAGTGTGTCAGTATCGACTGTTGAGGAACAATCACGTAAGAATTACGTATTTGAGATGAATATTAAACGCTGATGAAATTAAATGTAATCAACACATAAATAAAAACCCCTAATTGTGCAGGATTCAGCCTATTTTTACATTTTTCTCTCGTATAAGTGAAAGAATGCAAAAGTAGTTACCAGAGCTCACCGCGTGGAGGTACCTGCACTTTGAGCTCCCCCACCCACCCATCCATTGATAAATAAAATTGATGAAAGCATTGTCGTCATAAGTAAAAACATTTTTTCTGAAAAAATAAAGTGTGCATATTGTAGTTGCAATCAATTGAAAATAAAATAAGGTCGTCTTAATCAACGCATTCTATAGGCATATTTCCTATGCATACATTATTGAAGCCGGGCAGATTAATTAAAAAACTTACCCTATTACAGCATGAACTGAGACTTGGTTTCAAAGGTCGGCATTTTTTCTCTGCTTTCTATCCTTTTCTGTATTTCCAACAACCGCTCCTCATTTGTTGCTGCTGTCAACGAAGCTTGAGTGACTTCTTTCACGAGTCTTTCGACAGCTTGGGTGTGGCAAGGAAAATTAAGCTTCAGAATTGAGCATTGCTCAAACGATTGTTGAATTTCCTCTTCGCTACGGTCAGATATGGCCGGAGGTACCGTTGTCTCTGCCCAATTTATCAGCTGCGGGTAGTCCTCAGCTTCGAAATTTAATTCTGGCAATTCAAAAAATCTAGGTTGCGTCCCAACATGCGTGTTCTTGCGTGCCTCTAATATTTTTTTCCACCCAGTCTTTCTCACTTCCTCGCGCTCATCAGCTATCATGGCAAGCAGTACGTTTTCTGGGTGACCAAAAAATCCATTCCGTTGGATAACCGGATCTATGATTGCCTTCACCTCTTCCGGTAGGGTTCTCGACCAGTTGATGAGTCTCCACAAATTTACCGCACCATCGTGTATGCAATGATATTGCTTTACTGTAAACCAGACGGGCGAGTAGACTTTCTGAATGAAAGTTATTAAATTTATAAAATTGGCGCTTGGGTTTTCGGTGGACACGTAGAGTCTCAAAAGCCTATTGGCCGTTGTAAGCCAGCGGGAATGGGCTATTTTTCCTGGAGTTTTTTTCGCCAAAATCTCGGAGCAAATTCCTTTGGACACAGCATTGCAAATTTCCATAAGATACTGCTGATCAGTGCTCAGCGTATTAATGTCAATGTCGGTACACAATGGTGATGAAATAGGCTCAAACAATCCGACATCCAATTTGTGGCAGTCTTGAAGTAAGGAGCAAATAGGTCCTTCATACAAATTTGGGCCCCTAGTTCGCCCGTCTAATTTTTCCACCAAGTGTCGCAATGTTAGGTCTACTAAGTGCAATTGGCATATGGACCACTGTAAGGGGCGTTGGAGTTTTGCTTCTAGCAGACGAATAATGCCTCCTTTCTGACCGGTGTTGACTTTGGTACCATCACATCCAATTACTTTTAAATGTGATGTATCCATATTTTCTTTCGCAAAGAAATCTAGAATCGCTGTTTGTATGATTTTCGCTGATCCTCCTGCGGGGGAGACAAAACCCAAAAAGTGAGACCCCGGCTCTTCAACCAACACCACATGTTCCTCTTTAACCTTAGACTGGTAGGTCCTCTTGCCTCTTTTCATAAGGACAAGTGTATCGTCCTTCCTGCCATCAAAATAAAGCCCTCTTATTACAGTCTTTGTTTTTTCTCTTTTTCTTTTCACTGCATCTAACATCTTCTTTTTTTGCCTGCGCAAATAATTCCGGTCCACTACTTTGGATTTGTCTTCCGGGGTTATCATCTTTACGTCAGCTAAAGTCGCACTGACGATCATCGATGCTGCTCGGAGTGACACTCCGGTTCTTGCGCATACTTCTGCCACAGTTGGCAATGCCAGACGCATTTTCCCAGCAGAAGGTCCAGGTTGACTTTCATCCCTTACACGCATCTGGTGGAGAGCGAGGAGATCCAAATCGACGGCTTCCTCGTCTGTTGACTTTTCTTCGGATGTCGATGAAGAAAATTGTTCATATTCACTTTTTCCCCCTTCAGTAACTAACGATGGTGACCCATCACTCTCCAACGATTCCCTTTTGAGTTTTTTCCTCAATCGTCTCGTTTCTGTAGCATCCAATCCAGCTGCCATCATTTTCCGCTTCGTCCGTTGATCTCTTAAAAATGCCTCTTCATTCGGGGGAACTTTATTCTCCTTCTTGCACTTACACATTGTTTTGCACTTACATGCACAAATATCACATAATTTAAAAGATTCCCTTAAAAATTTATCAATTCTCTTTGTCAATGCAACTCCTTTCTTTGGCCTATTTGCATTTTTTCTTAAGTTGTAGTACCTCCTATGGTACCGCAAAATCGATTTAGTCACGGCTCTCTCCGACATTATTGGAAGAGAAGCACGTCTCCAAAGTTCACACACCTTTCTTGCCACTCGAGTGGCCACTTCAAAGACCGCGGGCTCCTTGCCTGCGTTCTCGGATCTCGAAATATCTCGAACATAAAAAAAATACTGCATCACTTCCCTGAAAGTTGGTAGCGTCGATTCGTTTAACGTCGACGAGACGCCAAAAAAGGGACAAGTCACCTCACTACGCATTCTTTTTTTCGGCATTTTCCAAGCCAAAATTAATGCACAGCTAATGAATTCACGTCACAGAGGAATTTCACTTCAAGAGCACTTAGGTACTTCACAATACTAATCAACTATTCGCAAAGCACTAATCAGATGAGAGAGCAAATCACTGAAAGCACGACTTCAACGGAGCTTAGTAGCCAACTGCGGGCACTATGCACACTAAAATGCTGACTAGGTGGTGACACCATATGCATATTTGGGGAGTATATGGAGAGAAGGGGTAAAAAGGAAATATTGAGTGGGAAAACCGAAAGATAGCAAGGAAGGGAAGTGGTGGAAAAGAGAATTGGTTTATTTTTACTAGGGTTTAAAAGCCTCGGGAAATGATACAATTCATGGAAAAACGAGGCAGGCGAAGTTTAACGGCGAGGGTCTTCCTATATTAGCTCGGGAAATTCCGGGGTAAGAGAATGGGTGGGAAACCCCGCGGATTGACCATTGAAAGAATGGCCCTTCTAGGGGTAAGACGGGGACGGTCAATGGTCGCTTTAGGGTTCAAATGACCACCCTCGGAGTCCCATAGAGACCGTTAGAAGCCTACTCCGCCTACCCTCAGAGGAACCGCTTCTTGATTTGCCCCGCCACGCTAATCCTCGGTGTCTGCCCCCAGGACATTTTCTCGCCGATTCACCGAAAATTCACTCATGCCTCTAAAAACCAAAACTATGAGCCTAAAAGCTGCTTAAGAGGAAAAGACGGCTCCCATTACATCCAGGTGCTACTCTCGGTGAGCGGGAGGGGGAGAGGCGAGCGGGGAGGGGTCACGGGCGGCATCCTGTTCTCCTCCCGCCGCGGTGCGTGGGCGTTGGAATATTTTCTTCGCGGGCGCGCACTCAAATTTGGCATTTTGTGGCTTAACGGTGACAGATACGCCAAAATGCACGAAAGTTTTGCCCTAAAGGGTCGTAACTCGGCGAAATCTATAAGAAATGATCATAAAATATTAATTTTTTTTATTTGAGACCCTGCCCCCCCTAAATGGCATTTGAGCGAGGGTCAGGGGTTCACCTACAGGTCTCAAATTTTTCAGGCCTTATTTTTGATCGGTCCCACAACTTTTTTTCAGTGGGCCAGATGGATTTGAAAAAAATCGATTTTTGCGATCCGCCCTACTGTACAGCTTTCATTAAATGAATAACTCTTATCACCTTCTATTTACGTATATTTGTATTTGGAATCTTGCGTTAAACCCGCATTTTAAATACAAACACTTAAGCCATACTTTACGTTCCAAGAACGGCAATTCCGTGTATGTACACTATGATCATTGTTTGGATAACTTACAATTTAACGTAACGCAGTATAATACTATCCAGACATTATTATAATTCACGAAATATTTCATTTCACGCATTTTGTACCGCGTACTACTATACGTCATTTCGGAGTGTGCTGGCGAAGCTGGCTGCGGCGGGCGCTTTACTTTCCCCTGGCCGGTAAAATTGGTCCCTGGGACTTAGTGGATAGACGTACGAGGAACGGCGTTCCGAGGAGTTCACCGTCGATGGCGGTCGTGGCACAACCAAGGGTCCGCTTCCCTCCCCTCTGCACAAGCACTTTTCGGTCACATTACTCGTATGAAAATTCTTCAAACACCCACAAAATTAGACGGCGACGGCCGTTACGAGGACTAACTGAGGTGGGCGCGGGGGGCGTCAGTAACCCCCGGGCGGCGAAGCCTCCCTTTACTAGAAACTGCGAAGGCATCCGGAAGAAGAAGTGGCGCACCGGTAGGGGCCTACCCCCCCTGGGAGGCGAAGCCGCTTCTTAACGAATAACGGCGAAACAGTTACGATGACTAATCGGGGTACACCCGGGGGGGCACGCTCAACCCCCGGGTGTGGCGAAGCCCCCACTAAGCGAGGAACTGCGAACCCGTCCAGGGGAATGAGCGCGGCAGCCCCGGTTAGACTGCTTTAATCTCCGGGCGGCGTGGTGCCCACAATGAGGAATGCCGAAGCCGTCTAGAGGTCTAGGCAGCGCAGCTTTGGGGGATTCCTTACGAAGCGCAGCCGCGGTTAACGACTCTTCCCTCCGACTGACCGTGGCAGGGAACGGTGAAGCCGTTCGGGGAGGCGGCCGACCAAGCTGGCCGCGAAGTGGGTTCTTCAGGTTCGAGCCCTATATCCCCCGAGGACTTTGTGGACAGCGGTAGGAGAATGAGCGATAACGTTCCGAAGACTTTGCCGACGATGCCTGTGGTGAAGCAGCCAAGGGTCCGCTTCCCTACCCCCTGGCCGGCGAAGACGGTGCCTCTCAATTTTTGGTCATATTATTCGAATAGAAATTCTTCGGACAACCACCAACTAAGACGGCGAAGCCGAACAAGGGGATTCTATATTAAAAATTGACGCCTATCGTACGACCGATCTCTTACAAAGCTTGCAGTTACATGAAAGTATGCATTACAGTTCGGAATAGGTCAACTTAGCAGCGCCCCTCCCCCTTCCGCTCTGATCAGCGGGGATTTGGGAGCGGAGGATCAGGAAACGGCGAAGCCGTTACTAGGAGTTCGCTGGCGACGACGGACGTGGCGGGTGCTAACCCTACCCAATGGCCGGCGGATCCGGTACCTAAAACTATATGGACAAGATACAAGGAACGGCGATCCGTTCCAAGGAGTGTGCTGGAGAAGGTGGGTGCTATGTGCGCTATCCTTCCTCACCAGACGGCGAAGACGGCCCCGAGGACTTTGTGCACAAAGCTTCGAGGAACGACAAAGCCGTTCCGAAGAATATGCCGGCGAAGCAGACCGTAGCGTAGAATAGGGTTCGTTTTCCTCCCCTCCCCCCTTCCCGAACCCGGTAATTTTGGGAACGGAGCTTCCAATGGGTGTTTCTGCGAAGCCAGCAGAAAATCCGTCCGTGAATACATTTTATGGAAAAATATAATACGTTTCATTGCCCTTGACGTAGTTTCGTGGGTTGAATAATGAAAATGATTACTATATATACTGTCAATATCATCAACTGATTTCTGGCAGCAGGCTGTTTTCATCCCCTCCTGTTAAAGAGATAAATGTTAAACAATGCCAAAAATCACATAATTTCGATTTATAAAAGATTCACAAAACATATATAGTACTTTCGGCGAACGAGTCCTTTCGAAGGTGGCTACAACGGGTGCTACCATTTTCCCTGGACGGAAAATGGATGTTTAGGACATAGTGCACAGAGCTTCGACGCATAACGAAGCCATTACGAAGATTGCGACGCCGAAGACGATCGTGGCGTAGACGAGGTTTCGTTTTGGCTCACCATTTGCGGTCAGATGATTGGTATAAAAAATTCTCTAGAAACACAAAAATAGACGGCGAAGCCGGATCCGGGGGTTCTAAGGGGGCGGAGCCCCCTAGCGAGCTACAGCGAGTCCCTTATATATACAGCCGGATGTGTAACTGACTCATCTACTCATGGATACAAATTCACAGCCAAAACTGTGATAGGTGTGGACATTTGACTTATTGGACGTAAAAGTAAAAAAAAATTCATCGAGAGGAAAAATCTGAAAACTCGAAAAAGTCGATTAGTTTTCGAGATATATCGACTTGAATTAACATGGGAGCCTTATGGGACTAAAACGTTTTCGCTTTTATTTCGTATTTTGAAACGTCGTAGGAACATGATATTCAATGGACGTAAACAAGATTTTATGATTGATTTTTTGGTATGGTTGTCATAACGGTGTATTTATATTTACTATTTTTTATCATTTTTTTAAAAATTTCCAATGCTTTTCTTACGGGACTAACTTTGGATTTTTTTTTGACCAACTTGCAATAATCGTAGGACAAATTCCTTCAAACGAAAGATACTAGATTTTTTGCTTGATTTTTTGGCTATCTTGGAATATTAACAAGTCGAAAGAATTCCGAGGAATAAACGATTTTCGATTTTCCATTGTCGAGGAGACGAATATTAAATTTCGGATTTCGGCTTTGAGACTTCGGCATATGAAAATTTGGAATCTCCGTGAAAACCCTTAGAGGGTACTCCGTACCCTCACGCCCCACCCTGTTTTTCCGATAACCCTCTTGGTTAATTCATAATAAAATTCCGAAAAATATCCTGCACGTGAGAAAATCATTGTCGCCATTTTTTTGTGAAGCACACGATCTTGAATAACTTGGCAACCGTTCAAGTTAGAGGAATGAAATTTTCAGGGTAATACTATTATCAAAAAAGACAACTTTTGAAATGATAACCATTCCACTCTATCGATTCATGTGAGAGTTATATCGATACCAATCTCCTTGGATACGCTTTATTCGCTAATAACTTTCTCGTTATTCGAAGTATGAATACGAAATTCAAATGTGATACTAAAGTTGACGTGCTTAATCTGCCAAAAGTTAATTCAAGCGGATCGAATAATTATAAGCGAAGTTATAATCGATCCAATGGTGCATTCGATATATGTCTTTTTCAGACTTGTTTACATAGTTACGGGGATAAAATTTTTAGTTATTTGCTTGGACAGCAACGTACTATACGTACATGTAAAATATTTTGTTGAGTAATGATTCCTTTGGAAGATATATCGAAATGAAATAATTTCGATAGGTCTAATTTTCTCCTTTGTTATTGACCGTAGATGCCCGAAATTTTTAGGATAGTACGTGATTGGTGATATAAGATTTCTGTTATATTTTGGTCTCCATGGCAACCATAGTTTCAACTTTATGCCGAAATATATTTTCAATGTAAAGTAAATGGGGATATATCAAAATCGTTTTTACAAATATCCTCACAAGCACACGATCTTGAATAACTTGGCAACCGTTCAAGTTAGACAAACGAAATTGTCAGGGTAATACTATTATCAAAAAGGACAACTTTTGCAATGATAACCAATTCTCTCGATATATTAATGTGTGAGTTATATCGATACCAATCTCCTTGGATACGCTTTCTTCGCTAATAACTATGTTGTTATTCAAGATATGAAATCGTTATTCAAATGCAATACTAAAGTTGACGTGCTTAATCTGGCAAAAGTTAAATCAGGCGGATCAAATAATCAGAAGCGAAGTTATAATCGATCCAAGGGTGAATTCGATATATGTCTTTTTCAGATTTATTTGCATAGTTACGGGGATATTTTTTTTATTATTTGCTTGTAAAGCAACGTACTATACGTACATGTAAAATATTTCGATGAGTAATGATTCATAATGAAGATATATCGAAATGAAATAATATCGATATGTCTAATTTTCTCCTTTGTTATTGACCGTAGATGTCCGAAATTTTTAGGATAGTACGTGATTGGTGATATAAGATTTCTGTTATCTTTTGGTCTCCGTGGCAACCATAGTTTTAACTTTATGGCGAAATATATTTTCAATGTAAAGTAAATGGGGGTATATCAAAATCGTTTTTACAAATATCCTCACAAGCACACGATCTTGAATAACTTGGCAACCGTTCAAGTTAGACAAACGAAATTGTCAGGGTAATACTATTATCAAAAAGGACAACTTTTGCAATGATAACCAATTCTCTCGATATATTAATGTGTGAGTTATATCGATACCAATCTCCTTGGATACGCTTTCTTCGCTAATAACTATGTTGTTATTCAAGATATGAAATCGTTATTCAAATGCAATACTAAAGTTGACGTGCTTAATCTGGCAAAAGTTAAATCAGGCGGATCAAATAATTAGAAGCGAAGTTATAATCGATCCAAGGGTGAATTCGATATATGTCTTTTTCAGATTTATTTGCATAGTTACGGGGATATTTTTTTTATTATTTGCTTGTAAAGCAACGTACTATACGTACATGTAAAATATTTCGATGAGTAATGATTCATAATGAAGATATATCGAAATGAAATAATATCGATATGTCTAATTTTCTCCTTTGTTATTGACCGTAGATGTCCGAAATTTTTAGGATAGTACGTGATTGGTGATATAAGATTTCTGTTATCTTTTGGTCTCCGTGGCAACCATAGTTTTAACTTTATGGCGAAATATATTTTCAATGTAAAGTAAATGGGGGTATATCAAAATCGTTTTTTACAAGTTTCCTCACAAGCACACGATCTTGAATAACTTGACAACCGTTTAAGTTAGATGAACGAAATTTTCAGGGTAATACTATTATCAAAAAGTACAACTTTTTCAATGATAACCATTCCACTCGATCGATTCATGTGAGAGTTATATCGATACCAATCTCCTTGGATACGCTTTATTCGCTAATAACTTTTTCGTTATTCAAGGTATGATTACGAAATTCAAATTTAATACTAAAGTTGACGTGCTCAATCTGGCAAAAGTTAAATCAAGCGGATCGAATAATTAGAAGCGAAGATAAAATCGATCCAAGGGTGCATACGATACATGTCTTTTTCAGACTTATTTACATAGTTACTAGGATAGAATTTTTAATGATTTGCTTATACAGCAACGTTCTTTACGTGCATGCAAATTATGTTGATGAGTAATGGTCCTTCATGAAGATATATCGAAATAAAATAATATCGATAGGTCTCATTTTCTCCTTTGTTATTGAGCGTGCCATTTTGAAATTTTTATGATAGAACGTGAATTGTGATATAAGATTTCTGTTATCTTTTTCCAATATCTAAGCCACAAACAGACGTACTTTGGTCTTTTTTATTGACAGAGCGAATGCCAATCTAATTAGAAATTGAACTCATATGTATTCAATTGGAACATCTGTCGGAATAATAGGGATTCGTGGTAGTAATATATCTCCTTGGAACTTCCAGGAACTCATGAGCCCAATAAGGTCAATAAGAAACCAATCAAGTCTTCTTTACTGGATAATTTCATAACTCGTTTTCCCCGCGACGGAATATCAGGTTTAGGATAACGAATATTTCATTTATAAGTATATGCTCATTATGAACGACTGATAACCGCTAGCAGTACACCCATATAAACCCCAGGCATCCCCCTGAACCCCCTAAAAAATGTAAAATGTGATATTTACTCTCCTTTTTGGGACATTCTGGCCGACATTACGCCGCATTGCCCGTCCCCTCACAGCTCTAGATATGGAATATTTGCTAATAGCGGGCCACTGTAAACCATGCGGGAAAATAAACCTGAAAACACTCGATCACCTCCGGGACCTTCCAGAAAAATAAAATTTATTAAGTTCTCCTTTCCGGGTAGTTTTCGTCACCATTATGCCTTGTTCCTCAAACCTTCGAGTTATTAGAACCCACGATAACCCCGTGAAACTTCCCAAAAAGATTATTTTCTGAAAGCTCGCCTATATCGGTATTTATCGTCAGAATTCCCCCACTGTTCCAGACCCCTACGACTTATCGGCACAGAATAAATGAGAACGATTGGTGACCACTGGTTGATCACAATTATAAAAACCCCGGTATTCCGTTGAAACCCCCCATAAAAATTAAATTTGCCATTAGGTCTTCTTTTATGTGTACTTGTCGACGACATTACGCTGCATTGCCCTACCCTTTCCAATAATCACTATAGAATCAAATTGGACTACTGTACCTTATACTATTTTATGCATATTAAGTGCAGTATACCACTGCCAAGGAGTGCCACCGATCAGAGTCGCAGCGAGGTGGTTTTGGGGGATAACATCCCCCACCCCGGAGCTCACAGATCCCTCGGAAGGGCGTAAAAATCGCCAATTCGAACCATTTATCTCAATTTTTTCCGGCGGAGGCGGCCGGAAGGCCTACGCACCTCCCGCTAACCCTGCGGGTATGCAATACCACCAAGCATCCCAGCATTAGCTGTGCCTGAAACCCCCCCTAGCCTTAATTCCTAGCTACCCCTTGCCATAAATCATGCGATCAATAAATATGATAAATCTCGGCAAATGAAAGGTTAGATCGAAAGATATGCTGAACAAGGAAAGATATGAATGCAACTATGTACTGTTTTCAACACTTTCTCCTAATATATACTTCAGAGATCTTAGGGGAATTTTAATCATTCAATTAAAATAAAAGAGTTAAATAACACACTGAATTCAATGCAATGTGCACTCTATTGTTGTCCCGTCCCGAATAACTGTTTATTTATTTAACGTCTTACTTCATAGCAACAATGCAAAACTGCCAATCTGGAAAGCGTCAGCGGTGCTGAGAGGTACCTACCCTCCGTGCACTCACGCGTAGGAGTTAGGGACGAGTGTTTGGGGTACAGGAATTTCGGAGAGTGAACCGATTATCAATGAAGACACATGAAATGTATGGAACTCTCGGTTGACGCTACCTCTACTCTCAGGCAAGCGCTCGATTTTTACCATGGAGTGGAAGTGAAAGCGGTTTTGAAGTAGCGATATAACTTTTCGAGGGGAGTTTAAATAACTTAATTCAAATTAAGTAGTTAAATAACACACTGATTTAAATGAAATGTGCACTCTATTGTTGTTCCAACCGGAATAACTGCGTATTTATTCCACGCATTACTACATAACAGAAAGTCCAAACGACCAATTTGGACCACAATAATCCGCGTTACGGTGATGAAAATGGTTTTGAATTAAAATTGTTATTGTTAATGTTGTAGATAAAAAAGCCCAACTGGTTGTCGCACCCATACTGCTTTGCTTTCCTGGTGCAATACCCCGCGCAGCAGTGGTGAATGTGGTTTTGAATGTAAATTTATGTGGAAAATGTTTATGAAAAAATCTTCAGTGAGTGGTTGCGGGTTTGTTCTAACTAACACTTCTCTTTCTTCTTGATGCCCTTTCTTGCGTAACAGTGATGTACATATATGTTTTGGAATTTAAATTTTTATGGATAATGATAGTGACAACAATGCCGAACAACCTAAGTGGACCACAATATTTGGAATTACGGTTATGAAAATGGTTTTGAATTAAAATTTTTAAGGTTTATTTTTCTGTCTGGATTTTTCGCGTTCCTATTGCCACCTCTCGCGTGAATATAGTCGAAGTAATTAACGATCAAAGTGTGCATTCCATAGTTTCCTTCAGATTTATTTACATTGCGATTGCCAATTTAATTAGAAATTGAACCCGTGTTTATTCAATTGGCACATCTGTCGGAATAATATGGATTCGTGGTAGTAATAGGTCCAAGTCCAAGTATATTTCTCGTTATTGTTTTCCGCAGTTCCCAGCTTTGCAGCTGTCTCCTGGGTGTTTCGTTTAGTAATGTTGCAGGCAGATTAGTTGATCACGTTTTACAGATTAAAAGAGTCATGGCATAATAATACTGGACAGGGAATTAGCGGATAGGGATATGGGAAGGGTTGAGGGCACATTTGGGGAGGAGGTGTTTGGTTTCAGCGGAGGTTCGTAGTCCCAAAGATTTTTTAACAGTGCATTATTTGTTTTATCAACTGTAAGGGAAAATTTTTCTAGAGAAGATTTTAGTTTCGCTAGAAAGTGGTAGTAATACATCTCCTTGGAACATGCCATTTATAATTTAGTGTGATAAAAAGATATTTCAAACGGCATAAACAATATTGACGGTTGTCAAGTGGACAGTAAGCGAAACACGATAAAATTGAACATTTATTGGATGTTTATTTCTAAATTAAGTGTAAATCAGATAGAAAACGAAATGGTACTGCAGGAATAAGGAAGTGCAATTCTTTTTCTTTCAAATGACATGTGGCTTAGTTTAATGTGACCATTATCACTTAATTTATAATGCAAAAACAAATACGTTTGTAGGCATTTAAAATTTAATTTACATGTATTTCTTATGGAGTTGACTCATGGGACATTACCTGCCCGATATTTTTCTCTATTAGTGCGATGAAGTGTACGGTATTTATAGTAAATCCATCCTTAGCCAACACAAACAAACTGAATGGTTTACCATGTGATAAAACGTGTAACGTAAAATTGTGTATATGTGAAAAACAAAGTTTTCCAATATTTGGAACATGCCATTTATAATCCCATCTATATACAGCCCTTGTGGTGACTGACTCATGGATACAAATTCCCGACCACTTCTAGAAGTGCTGGAGAGCTGAAATTTGGCACGCGTGCGGGGAACCCGAAATGATCCGGAGGAAAAATCCGAAAACCGGAAGTTTCCGCCACGTGTCGTCGCTAGGACGACAAAATGGCCGAAATCGGGCTTTTTCCGGTGACCGTCTTTCGGTTTTTATTTTACTGTGCGCGAACCGTGCGTGCCACACGAGTCGTTAATGCATTTTTTGAAAGCTGATGAACGTAGGCACGTAATTAAGTAAATTTATTAGTTTCCATTTGAGAAAGTTACAGCTAAAATGGCGTCCAAAAATTGATTTTTCGAAATAAATATCAAACTTTCCCCTCTCCTCGACTTAATTTACGGTGTTGGATAACGAAAATGATTATTATATATGCTTATCACGTTGTCTACGAAATATAGGTAACAATTTTCTTTCATCGTGCTTGGTTACTCAGAAAAAAATTAAAGTATTCCGAAAATCACCGAAAATTACGATTTCCAAAAGATTAACACAAGGTTTTGTCAATTTTTACCCGACTAATTTCTTTCAAACTTTGTTGTTACATACAACTATGAATTGTCTTTCAGAAAACATAAACATCTAGTAAATGATTTAATGGATTTAATCGCAAAAAAATAAAACTGGCGGGCTCTACTCACTTTTTTCGGGGACGGGTTTCCTTTTTTTTGTATTACTCCTGAAATATGGAGTTCATAGGGCACACTACTATTAGATATGACAGCAAATGAATGTGACCATATGGTATCGTCATATTTAAACCCCCCGAAACCCTCTAAAAATTAAAATTTGCATATAAGTAGCCTTTTCGGGTATTTTTCGTCACGATTCCGCCACTATCCCAAGCCTTGCCACTCATCACTACGGTATTGATGTCGACGACTGATGACCCCTGGTAGGACAAACCTATAAACCCCCGGTAAACCCACATACACCCCCCTAAAAATAAAATTTTGCATATTACTCTACTTTTTGGGTACTTTTCGTGAGTATACCACCGCCCCCAACGATTCATCCCCACGGAAATTATTTGAACGGATGGTGACCACCTGGAATACACACATAAACCCCCGGAATCCCCCTGAAATACCCCCCAAATGTCAAATGTGCCATTAAGTCTCCTATTTGGCAACATCTCTCAAACATTACGCCGCACTTCCCGTCCCCTCTGAGCTCTAGATCCGGAATATTTGGTGAGGGCGAGCCACCGTAAACCATACTGGAAAAATACCAGAAAACCCCCGATCACCTCCTGGAACATCACCAAAAAAAATCCTCAATCCCAAGGCGGCGAAGCCGCCCCAGAACGAGGAACGGCGAAGCCGTTCCGAGGAGTAACTGGCGTAGGCGAGGAGGAGCTTCAGTAACCCTCGGGCGGCGAAGCCGCCCCGATGTTCAAGCGGCGCAGAAGCTGTGGACTCCCCTAAAACGAAAAACGGTGAAACAGCTCCGAAATGCCTACGACCTCTGGGCGGCTATGGGGACCTTAGACGAGGAACGGCGAAGCCGTTCCGAGTATTAAGCGGGGAAGCCCCGGGGGGGCACACTGAACCCCTGGGCGGCGAAGCCGCCCTTCAGCGAGGAACGGCGAAGCCGTTCCGAGGAATGAGTGGGGCGCCTCCCTACCCCCTGGCCGGCGAAGCCGGCCCCTAGCTGAGGTGAGATTATTCGAACTTAAAAAGTCTTCGAGCGAACACAAATATAGACGGCGAAGCCGGAACCGGGGTTTTTAAGGGGCGGAGCCCCTTAACGAGCGCGCGGAGCGTGCGAGTCCTATCTATATACAGCCCTCGTGGTGACTGACTCACTGATGGATACAAATTCCCGACCACTTCTAGAAGTGCTGAAGAGCTGAAATTTGGCACGCGTGCGGGGAACCGGAAATGATTCGGAGGAAAAATCCGAAAACCGGAAGTTTCCGCCACGTGTCGTCGCTAGAACGACAAAATGGCCGAAATCGCGCTTTTTCCGGGGACCGTCTTCCGGTTTTTATTTTACTGCGCGCGAACCGTGCGTTCCACACGGATCGTTAATGCATTTTTTGAAAGCTGGTAAATGTAGTAACGTAATTATGTTATGTTATAAGTTTCTTTTTAAGAAATTTGCTGCCAAAATGGCGTCCAAAAATTGGGTTTTCAAAAAATATTTCATAACTTCCGCTCCCCTAGTCGTAATTACAGGTGTAGGATATTGAAAATGATTATTATATATGCTCATAACATAGTCTACGAAATGTAGGTAACGTTTTTCTTTCATCGTCCTTGGTTACTGAGAATAAAATTAAAATATTCCGAAAATCACCGAAAATTACGATTTTCAAAAGATTAACACAAGGTTTTGTCAATTTTAACTCAACCGATTTCTTTCAAACTTTGTATTTACATACAGCTATGCATTGTCTTTCTGAAAACATAAACATTTTAATAATAGTTTAATGGATTTAACCGCGAAAAAATAAAAATGGCGGGCACTGCTAACATTTTTCAGGGACTGGTTTGCTTTTTATTGTATTACTTTCGAAATATGGATGTCATAGGGCACAATTCTTTTAGACATGACAGTAAATGAATGTGACCATATAGTACCGTCATCTTTTAACCCCCCAAAACCCCCTAAAAATTAAAATTAGCATATAAATAGCCTTGTCGGGTACCTTTCGTCACAATTCCGCCGCTTTTCCAATCCTTACCATTCATCGCTACGGAATTGTTGTGGACGATTGATGACCGCTGGCAGTAAAAACCTATAAACCCCCGGTAAACCCACATACACCCCCCCCCCCCCAAAAAAAAATTTCAAATAAGTCTACTTTTTCGGTACTTTTCGTGACTATTCCACCGCCCCCAACGACTCATCCCCCCGAAATTTATGTGAATGGATGGTGACCGCCAGGAGTACACACATTTAAACCCCCGGTATCCCCGTGAAATCCCCCCCAAATGTAAAATGTGTCATTTAGTCTCCTATTTGGGAACTTCTCGCAAACATTACGCCGCACTACCCGTCCCCTCTGAGCTCTAGATCCGGAATATTTGGTGAGGGCGAGCCACCGTAAACCATACGGGAAAAAATACCAGAACACCCCCGATTACCTCCTGGAACATCGCCGAAAAAAAAATAAAACAAATTTAAACTCGCCTTTCCGAATAGTTTTCGACACAATTTAACCGGTGCCCCTACCACTTATTAAAACCCCCGATAACCCCGTGAAACCTCCCAAAAACTTTCTAATAAGTAGCCTCTCCAGGGAAAAGAATCGTAAGACCACTCTTCCGGTCCACTAGGACTTATCGGCACGGAATTTATGAGAACTTTTAGTGACCACTGGTTTAACACAAGTATAAAACCCCCGGTATTCCGTAGGAGCCCCCCGAAAAAAAATGAAAAACTTGCCATTAAGTCTTCTTTTATGGGTACTTGTCGCCACTATTAATCCGCATTGCACTACCTTTTACAATCATCGCTACATGATCACCTTGCACTTTTGGTCACCGCATGCATAACACATTAAAATCCCCGAATCCCCCTGGGCACCCCTCTCGGTGGGGAAGACCATTTATAAGGGCTAGGCGGAGCAGCCGCGGGGGGGCTCCTCAACCCCAAGGCGGCGAAGCCGCCCCACAACGAGGAACTGGCGTAGGCGAGGGGGAGCTTCAGCAACCCCCGGGCGGCGTAGCCGCCCCGATGTTCAAGCGGCGCAACCGCTGTGGACTCCCCCCACCTCTGGGCGGCGAAGCCGCCCCTTAAACGAATGACGGTGAAACAGTTCCGAAATGCCCTCGCCCTCTGGCACACTAAACCCTCAGGCGGCGAAGCCGCCCTTCAGCGAGGAACGGCGAAGCCGTTCCGAGGAATGAGTGGGGCACCTCCCTACCCCCTGGCCGGCGAAGCCGGCCCCTAGCCGTGTTGAGATTATTCGAACTTCAAAAGTCTTCGAACGACCACAAATGTAGACGGCGAAGCCGGAACCCGGGTTTTAAGGGGCGGAGCCCCTTAACGAGCGCGCGGAGCGTGCGAGTCCCATCTATATACAGCCCTTGTGGTGACTGACTCATGGATACAAATTCCCGACCACTTCTAGAAGTGCTGGAGAGCTGAAATTTGGCACGCGTGCGGGGAACCCGAAATGATCCGGAGGAAAAATCCGAAAACCGGAAGTTTCCGCCACGTGTCGTCGCTAGGACGACAAAATGGCCGAAATCGGGCTTTTTCCGGTGACCGTCTTTCGGTTTTTATTTTACTGTGCGCGAACCGTGCGTGCCACACGAGTCGTTAATGCATTTTTTGAAAGCTGATGAACGTAGGCACGTAATTAAGTAAATTTATTAGTTTCCATTTGAGAAAGTTACAGCTAAAATGGCGTCCAAAAATTGATTTTTCGAAATAAATATCAAACTTTCCCCTCTCCTCGACTTAATTTACGGTGTTGGATAACGAAAATGATTATTATATATGCTTATCACGTTGTCTACGAAATATAGGTAACAATTTTCTTTCATCGTGCTTGGTTACTCAGAAAAAAATTAAAGTATTCCGAAAATCACCGAAAATTACGATTTCCAAAAGATTAACACAAGGTTTTGTCAATTTTTACCCGACTAATTTCTTTCAAACTTTGTTGTTACATACAACTATGAATTGTCTTTCAGAAAACATAAACATCTAGTAAATGATTTAATGGATTTAATCGCAAAAAAATAAAACTGGCGGGCTCTACTCACTTTTTTCGGGGACGGGTTTCCTTTTTTTTGTATTACTCCTGAAATATGGAGTTCATAGGGCACACTACTATTAGATATGACAGCAAATGAATGTGACCATATGGTATCGTCATATTTAAACCCCCCGAAACCCTCTAAAAATTAAAATTTGCATATAAGTAGCCTTTTCGGGTATTTTTCGTCACGATTCCGCCACTATCCCAAGCCTTGCCACTCATCACTACGGTATTGATGTCGACGACTGATGACCCCTGGTAGGACAAACCTATAAACCCCCGGTAAACCCACATACACCCCCCTAAAAATAAAATTTTGCATATTACTCTACTTTTTGGGTACTTTTCGTGAGTATACCACCGCCCCCAACGATTCATCCCCACGGAAATTATTTGAACGGATGGTGACCACCTGGAATACACACATAAACCCCCGGAATCCCCCTGAAATACCCCCCAAATGTCAAATGTGCCATTAAGTCTCCTATTTGGCAACATCTCTCAAACATTACGCCGCACTTCCCGTCCCCTCTGAGCTCTAGATCCGGAATATTTGGTGAGGGCGAGCCACCGTAAACCATACTGGAAAAATACCAGAAAACCCCCGATCACCTCCTGGAACATCACCAAAAAAAATCCTCAATCCCAAGGCGGCGAAGCCGCCCCAGAACGAGGAACGGCGAAGCCGTTCCGAGGAGTAACTGGCGTAGGCGAGGAGGAGCTTCAGTAACCCTCGGGCGGCGAAGCCGCCCCGATGTTCAAGCGGCGCAGAAGCTGTGGACTCCCCTAAAACGAAAAACGGTGAAACAGCTCCGAAATGCCTACGACCTCTGGGCGGCTATGGGGACCTTAGACGAGGAACGGCGAAGCCGTTCCGAGTATTAAGCGGGGAAGCCCCGGGGGGGCACACTGAACCCCTGGGCGGCGAAGCCGCCCTTCAGCGAGGAACGGCGAAGCCGTTCCGAGGAATGAGTGGGGCGCCTCCCTACCCCCTGGCCGGCGAAGCCGGCCCCTAGCTGAGGTGAGATTATTCGAACTTAAAAAGTCTTCGAGCGAACACAAATATAGACGGCGAAGCCGGAACCGGGGTTTTTAAGGGGCGGAGCCCCTTAACGAGCGCGCGGAGCGTGCGAGTTTAGTGTGATATAAAGATGATGAAAACGGCATAAACAGTATTGATGGTCGTCAAGGGGACAGTAAGCAAAAAACGCTCAAATTGAACCTTGTTGGGATATTTATTTATAAATTCAGTGTAAATCAGGTATAAAACGAAATGGAACTGCAGGAATAAGAAAGTGCAATTCTTTTTCTTTCAAATGATACGTGGCTTGACTTAATGAGACCATTATCAGTAATCATAATACCGAAAAGCAAGGCGTCTGCAGGCAATAAACATTAAATTTACATTTATTTCTTATTTAAATGACTAATGGCATATTCCAGGGATTCGTGAGCGCAAGAAGGTCAATGAGAAACCAATGAACACCTCTTTACTGGAAAACTTTCATAACTCCTAATCCCCGTGACGTAATATCAGGTGTAGGATAACGAAAATGATATTTATATATGCTCATAACATGTTATACGAATAGAAGTTAAGTTTCTTTCAACGTCCTTGATTACTCAGAAAAAGTTAAAATATGGAAAAAAAAGTGTGGACACTACTCATTTGTTTCCCGCGACTGTCTCACTTTTTACTGTATTACTCTCAAAATATGGATGTCATAGGGGTGACCTCAGTTAGATATGATAGTAAATAAATGGGACCATATAATACCGTCATCTTCAAACCCGCTGAAACACCCTCAAAAATTAAATCATGCATATAAGTCTCCTTTTCGGGTACTTATCGTCACTATTCCGCAGCTTTTCAACCCCTACCACTCATCGCCACGGAAATGACGTTCACGATTGGTGATCACTGGCAGTGGAAACCTATTAATCCCAATACACCTCCAAAAAAATTGAATTTTGTATTTGGAAGTCTACTTTTTGGGTACTTTTTGTCACAATTCCACCGCTGATCCCTACCCTCACGACTCATCCCTACGGAATTCATGTGAACGACTAGTGACAACTAGCAGTACACCCAAATAAACCCCAGGCATCCCCCTGAAACCCCTCAAAAATGTAATATGCGACATTAACTCTCCATTTTGGGACTTTCTGGCCGATATAACGCCGTACTGCCCGTCCCCTCATAGCCCTAGATTTGGAATTTTTGCTAATGGCGGGCAACCGTAAACCATACGGGATAAAACCTGAAAACCACCGATCACATTCTGGAACCTCCCAGAAAAATTAAATTTTTTAAAGTCGGCTTTCCGGGTAGTTTTCGCCACCATTCAGCCCGTGTTCCCCAACCCTATGAGTTATTAAAACCCCCGACAACCCCTTGAAACTTCCCTAAATATTATTTTCTGAAAGGTCACCTATTTGGGTATTTATCGTCAGAATTCCGCCACTGTTCCGGATACCTACGACTATCGGCACGGAATTAATGAGATCAATTTGTGACCCCTGGTTGAAAACAAATATGACACCCACAGTATTTTTTTTAAACCTCCCCAATTACACAAACCTAAAAATTGAAATTTGTCATTAGGTTTTCTTTTATGGGTACTGGTCGCCGCAATTACGTCGCATTGCCCTACCCTTTTCAATCACCACTACAGAATCAATGTGGATTATCGTTGACCTCATGAATCACACACATTAAAACCCCTGCATCCCACTGGAGCCCCCCTCGGAGGAGGAGACCCGTTATGGGGGCTAAGTGGAGCAGCAGCGGGGGGGCTCCTCACCACCGAGGCGGCGAAGCCGCCCTTCAACTAACTGGCGAAGCTAGGGGGCGTAAGTAACCCTTTGGCGGCGATGCCGCCCTTTACTAGAAACGGTAAAGCCGACCCAAGGAACAAGCGGCGCAGCCGCTGGTGGCTTCCTCCACCCCCTTTTCAGTTCTGAACTATTCTGAACTGTCACTGCCCTCTAGGCGGCAAAGCCAACCCCTGTAGAGGAATGGCAAAGTCGATGCCTCTCCGAGGACTGAGGGGAGTACCCTGGGGGGGCATACTCTTCCCCTTGGCGGCGAAGCCACCGCTTAACGAGGAACGGCAAAGCTATTCCGAGGAATGAGAGCGGCAGCCGCGGTAGGACTCCCTTAATCGTGGCGCGTGGCGCCCCCAACAAGGAATGACCACGCTGTGTTGAGGTCTGTGTATTGTAGCTCTAGGGGACTCCCTTGTCCCTGGGCGGCGAAGCTATCCCTGAAACGAGGATCGGCGAAGCCGCTGTAAAACCGCGGGAAGCGACTCTCCCCTCCCACCGACCGCGGCAGGGAACGGCGAAGCGGCTCGGGGAGGCGACCGACCAAGCTGGCCGCGAAGTGGGTTCGAGCCCTAGAGTACGCGAGGACTTAGTGGGCAGACGTTCGATGAACAGCAAAGCTGTTACGAGGAGTTAACCGGGAATGGCGGTAGTGACGCATCCAAGGGTCCGCTTCCCTCCCCTCTGTACAAGCACTTCGCGGTCAGATTACTCTTATAAAATACTTCAAACACCCACAACATTACTCGGCGACGGCCGTTACGAGGACTAACTGGCGTAGGCGCGGGGGCGTCAGTAACCCTCGGGCGGCAGAGCCGCCCTTTACTATATACTGTGAAGCCGCCCATTGAACTTTCAGGCTTCTAACACCCCTGGGCGGTGAAGCCGCACCTTAACGAATAACGGCGAAACAGTTACGAGTTTGAAGCGGGGTACCCCCGGGGGGCACACTTAACCTGACCTTAACCTCGTTGAGAGGCGGCTTTGTCGGCGTGGTGCAGCCTACGAGGAACGGCGACGCCGTCCAGAGGTCTTAGCAGCGCAGCTTCGGGGGATTCCCTTGCCCATGGGCGGCGATGCTATCTCTGAATCGAGGATGGGCGTAGCCGCGGTTAGTGATTCTTCCCTCCGACCGTCCGCGGCAGGGAACGGCGAAGCGGTCGAGGGGGGCGGCGAACCAAGGTGGCCGCAAAGGGGCTTCTAGGGGTTCGATCCCTTTTGCCCCGGAGGGCTTTGTGGGCAGCGGTAGGAGGATGGGCGATGACGTTCCGAAGACTTTGCCGACGATGCTGGTGGTGGAGCAGCCAAGGGTCCGCTTCTCTACCCCCTGGCCGGCAAATCCGGCCCATATCACTTTTTGGTCAGAATTTTCTAATAGAAATTCTTTGGACAACCACATTCTAAGACAGCGAAGCCGAATCAGGGGATTCTAAGTTAAGGATGGAAGCTGACCTTACGACCGATTTCTTATGAAGTTTGCATTTACAAAAAATTATGCATTCCATTTCGGAAAAAAGTGAACTTGGCCGCGGGGTCCTCCCGTCCCCTCTGGTCACTGGATATTTAAGACCGGAGCTTCTAGAAACGGCGAAGCCGTTACGTGGAGTTCACTGGCGACGAACGTGGCGGGTGCTACCCTTCCCATTGGCCGGCGAAGCCGACACCTAGAACTATAGGGACAAGCTACGAGAAACGGCAAACCGTTCGGAGGAATGTGCTGGAGAAGGTGGGTGCGGTGTGCGCTATCCTTCCTCACCAGACGGCGAAGACGGCTCCGAGCACTTTGTGCACAAAGCTTCGAGGAACGACAAAGCCGTTCCGAAGAATATGCGGGCGAAGCACACCGTAGCGTAGAATAGGGTTCGTTTTCCTCCCCTCCCCCCCATCACGAACCCGGTAATTTTGGGAACGGAGCTTCCAATGGGTGTTTCTGCGAAGGCAGCAGAAAATCCGTCTGTGAATACATTTTATGGAAAAATATAATACGTTTCATTGCCCTTGACGTAGTTTCGTGGGTTGAATAATGAAAATGATTACCATATATACTGTCAATATCATCAACTGATTTCTGGTAACAGATTGTTTTCATCCCTTCCTGTTGAAGAGATAAATGTTAAACAATGCCAAAAATCACATAAATTTCGATTTATAAAAGATTCACAAAACATATATAGTACTTTCGGCGAACGAGTCCTTACGAAGGCGGCTACAACGGGGGCTACCATTCTCCCTGGACGGAAAAGGGATGTTTTGGACTCAGTGCACAGAGCTTCGACGCATAACGAGGCCATTACGAAGATTGCGACGCCGAAGCCGATCGTGGCGTAGCCGAGGGTTCGTTTTGGCTCACCATTTGCGGTCAGATGATTGGTATAAAAAATTCTCTAGAAACACAAAAATAGACGGCGAAGCAGGATCCGGGGGTTCTAAGGGGGCGGAGCCCCCTAGCGAGCTACAGCGAGTCTTCCCCTTATATATAACATCGCATGTGTAACCACTCACTCACTCATGTATACTAATTCCCGACCACTTCCAGAAAAGCTGGAGAGCTGAAATTTGTTGCACAGGTGGAGAAAAAATATTCATCGGGAGGAAAATTCCGAAAACTCGAAAAAGTCGATTAGTTTTCGAGATATATCGACTTGAATTAACATGGGAGCCTTATGGGACTAAAACTTTTTCCCAATTATTCCGTATTTGTTAATGTTTCAGGAATATGAGATTCCTGTGACGAAAACTAAATTTTTTTTTCAATTTTTCGATGTGATTGCCATTGCGATATTTTGATAAAATGTATTTTTTATGATTTTTTGAAAATTTCCTATGCTTTTCTTACGGGCCTATCTTTGGAATTTTTTTTGACCAACTTGCAATAATCGTAAGACAAATTCCTTGAAACGCAAGATACTAGATTTTTTGCTTGATTTTTTGGGCTATCTTGGAATATTCACAAGTCGAAAGAATTCCGAGGAATAAACGATTTTCGATTTTCCATTGTCGAGGAGACGAATATTAAATTTCGGATTTCGGCTTTGAGACTTCGGCATATGAAAATTTGGAATCTCCGTGAAAACCCTTAGAGGGTACTCCGTACCCTCACGCCCTACCCTGTTTTTCCGATAACCCTCTTGGTTAATTCATAATAAAATTCCGAAAAATATCCTGCACGTGAGAAAATCATTGTCGCCATTGTTTTGCGAAGCACACGATCTTGAATAACTTAGCAACCGTTCAAGTTAGACAAACGAAATTTTCAGGGTAATACTAATATCAAAAAGGACAACTTTTGCAATGATAACCAATTCTCTCGATAGATTCATGTGAGAGTTATATCGATACCAATCTCCTTGGATACGCTTTATTCGCTAATAACTTTCTCGTTATTCGAAGTATGAATACGAAATTCAAAGGTAATACTAAAGTTGACGTGCTTAATCTGCCAAAAGTTAAATCAAGCGGATCGAATTATTATAAGCGATGTTATAATCGATCCAAGGGTGCATTCGATACATGTCTTTTTCAGACTTGTTTACATAGTTACGGGGATAAAATTTTTAATTATTTGCTTAGACAGCAACGTACTATACGTACATGTAACATATTTTGATGAGTAATGATTCATAATGAAGATATATCGAAATGAAATAATATCGATATGCCTCATTTTCTCCTTTGTTATTGAATGTAGATGTCTGAAATTTTTAGGATAGTACGTGATTGGTGATATAAGATTTCTGTTATCTTTTGGTCTCCATGGCAACCATAGTTTCAACTTTATGCCGAAATATATTTTCAAAGTAAAGTAAATGGGGATATATCAAAATCGTTTTATACAAATATCCTCACAAGCACACGATCTTGAATAACTTGGCAACCGTTCAAGTTAGACAAACGAAATTTTCAGGGTAATACTAATATCAAAAAGGACAACTTTTGCAATGATAACCAATTCTCTCGATAGATTAATGTGTGAGTTATATCGATACCAATCTCCTTGGATACGCTTTCTTCGCTAATACCTATTTTGTTATTCAAGATATGAAATCGTAATTCAAATGCAATACCAAAGTTGACGTGCTCAATCTGGCAAAAGTTAAATCAGGCGGATCGAATAATTAGAAGCGAAGTTATAATCGATCCAAGGGTGCATTCGATACATGTCTTTTTCAGACTTGTTTACATAGTTACGGGGATAAAATTTTTAATTATTTGCTTAGACAGCAACGTACTATACGTACATGTAACATATTTTGATGAGTAATGATTCATAATGAAGATATATCGAAATGAAATAATATCGATATGCCTCATTTTCTCCTTTGTTATTGAATGTAGATGTCTGAAATGTTTAGGATAGTACGTGATTGGTGATATAAGATTTCTGTTATCTTTTGGTCTCCGTGGAAAACCATAGTTTTAACTTTATGGCGAAATATATTTTCAATGTTAAGTAAATGGGGATATATCGATATCGTTTTATACAAGTTTCCTCTTTTGCGAGATTAATAAAAATATAGGGACATGATCCTTACCATAGAGGTCACATTTAGCAATGATGAACATCCCGCTCTACCCGTTTTCCAACAAGAAAAATCGAATCTAAAATGCTGGAATTCGATTTGTCGCTTACATATTTTTTTATTTAATTATGAAAGGGACTTAAACTCTTACCGGTAGATAAAGAAAGGTACAAAACAAGATAAAAGTTTCAATAAACTAATGCAGTCGTTATAGTTGACGTTATGTTCGATAAAATTGTGTACTGTAGAGATTCCTTTTGCAGACCTTTTACTATAGTTGCTGGGATAAGACTTTTAACGGTATGCTAGAAGGTAACTTACGATTCATACATATAAAATATTTTGCAGAAGTACATCCCCTTTTCAAGATATGTCGATATGAAATTATATCGATAAGTGTCATTTTCTCCTACCATATTAACCGTACCTACCCCATATTTTCGTCTTTTAGTACGGTATTTATATTAAGGCCATCTTCAGCCAACAGAAACAAAACTGGATGGTTTACTCACGCGATAAAAGATGTCACGTAAAATTGTTTCGTTGTAAAAAACACGGTTTTCCCATATTTAAGCCACAAACAGACATACTTTGGTCTTATTTATTGTCATTGCGATTGCCAATCTAATTAGAAATTGAACCCGTATGTATTCATTTGGCACATCTGTCGGAATAATAGGGATTCGTGGCAGTAATACATCTCCTTGGAACATGCTATTTATATCTTAGTGTGATGGGAAAATATTTCAAACGGCATAAACAATATTGACGGTCGTCAAGGGAAAGGTAAGCGAAACACACTAAACTTGAACCTTTTTTGGATGTTTATTTCTAAATTCAGTGTAAATCAGGTATAAAACGAAATAATTCTGCAGCATTAACAAGGTGCAATTCTTTTCCTTTCGAATGATATGTGGCTTAACTTAATGTGACCATTTCCACTAATTTTAATGTGCAAACACAAAAACGTCTGCAGGCATTAAAAATTTAATTTACATGTATTTCTTATGGAAATGACTCATGGCACATTCCAGGGACTCATGAGCCCAAGAAGCTCAATAAGAAACCAATCAACTCTTCTTAATCATAACTCCCGATCCCCATTACGTAATATCAGGTGAAGGATAACGAAAATGATATTTCCTCATAACATGTTCTACGAAATGAAGTTAACAGTTTCTTTCAACGTCGTTGATTACTCAGAAAAAATTAAAATATTCCGAAAATCACAGAAAATTACGATTTACAAAGGATTAACACAAGATTTCCTGAACTTATTCCTGGCTATATAGTTCAAACTTTTCAATAATATACAACTATGCATATGATTTTAGGAAAGGCAATCGTTTCAGAAATATTTCAATCGATATATCCGCGAAAAAATAAAAATGGTGGACACTACTCATTTGTTTCCCGGGAATGTCTTACTTTTTACTGTATTACTCTCAAAATATGAATGCCATATGGGCATCCTCTCTTACATATGATAGTAAATAAATGTGACCATATATCTTCGAACCCCGGAAACACCAACAAAAATTAAATCATGCATATATGTCTCCTTTTCGGGTACTTTTCGTTACAATTACCCCAATTTTCCAACCCCTACCATGTCACGGAAATTATGTGGACGATTGGTGACACCGTTTCCCCAATACACCCCGAAAAAAGTTGAATTTTTCATTTTGAAGTCTACTTTTTGGGTACTTTTCGTCACAATTTCGCCGCTGATCCCTACCCCCACGAATCATCCCTACGGAGGTCACGTGAAATACTGGTGACCGCAAGCAGTACACCCATATAAACCCCAGGTATCCCCCTGAAACTCTCAAAAATGTAAAATGTGACATTAACTCTCCTTTTTGGGACTTTCTGGCCGACATTACGCCGCACTGCCCGTCCCATCACAGCTCTAGATATGGAATATTTGCCAAAAAAAGGGCCACCGTAAACCATACGGGGAAAAAACCTGAAAACCCTCGATGACCTCCTGGAACCCCCCAGGAAATTTTAATTTTTTAAGGTCGCCTTTACGGGTAGTTTTCCTCACCATTCATCAGTGTTCCCTAAACCTACGAGTTATTAAAACCCCCGACAACCCCGTTAAACTTCCCAAAAAATAATTTTAGTAAAGGTCGCCTATTTGGGTATTTATCTCCAGAATTCCGCCACTGTTCCGGATCCCCACGACTATCGGCACGGAATTTATGAGATCGATTTATTACCACTGGTTGACCACAAATATGAAACCCCCGGTATTTTGTTGAAACCTCCCCTTAAAAATTAAAATTTCCAAATAGGTTTTTCTTTGATGGGTACTTGTCGCCGCCACTACGCCACATTGCCCTACCCTTTCCAATCATCGCAACAGAATTAATGTGGATTTTTGTTATCCGCACGTATAACACACATTAAAACCCCTACATTCCTCTGGAGCCCCTGTCGGAGGAGGAGACCCGTCTTACCACCGAGGAGGCGAAGCCGCCCCTCAACCATTACTAATAGATTTGACTTGACGAGGTCGATCGTAGGGGAGAGTCGCTGCCCGCGGTTGCGCCGTGGCTTCGCCGAATCTCGTTTCGAAATATGCAAAAGTAAAAACGTCTGCAGGTATTAAAAAGTAGCTTTATCTGCATTTCTTATGGAAACGACTCCAGACCCTTTCCAGGGCCTCATAGGCCCAAGAAGGTCAATGAGAAACCAGTGAACTCTTCTTTACTGGGTTCCATTTTGACGAATCTAGGCAAAAGAAAGATAAGATCAAAAGCTATATTGTACAGGGAAAGATATGAATGCAAATATGTACTGCTATGAATGCCAGTGGCGCAGCGAGGGGGAGAGGTTATGTGGGATAGGTTCAAGGCTCTAAATAAGTTAAATATATTTTACTTACTTGGGTTAATATAACTTTCGGAATAGTGCTAGAATTAATAAAAATATCCCTCACAAAGCCGTAAAAATCACCATTTTGAGCCTTTTACCTTAATTTTTTTTCCGGCGGAAGGCCTCCGCACCTCCCGCTTACCCTGGTGGTAATGCAATATACCTCCAAACCCCCCAGTATTAGTTGTGCCTGAAACCCCTCCTAGCCTTATTTCGTAGCTGCGCCCCTGCCACCAATTATACGGTTAATGAATATGGCGAATCTCGGCAGATGAAAGATCAGATCGACAACTATAGTAAACAAGGAAAGATACGAATGCAAGCATGTACTATTTTCAATACATTCTCAAAATATATACTTAAGGGATCTTAGGGGAGTTTTAATAACTCAATTAAAATAAAAGAGTTGAATAACACACTGAATTCAATGCAATTTGCACTCTATTGTTGTTCCGTCCCGAATAACTGTTTATTTATTTTTATTTATTTATTTATGCAACGCCTTACTTCATAGCAACAATGCAAAATGACCAATCTGGAAAGCGTAAGCGGTGGTGAAAGGTACCCTCCGTGCACTCATGCGTAGGAGTTAGGGAAGAGTGTTTGGGGTACAGGAATCCCGGAGACTGAACCGATTATCAATGGAGCCACAGGAAACGTATGGTGTTCTTTGTTGACGGTACCTCTACGCTCAGGCAAGCGATCGATTTCAACATGGAGTGGAAGTGAAAGCGACTTTGATGTAGCGATGTAACTTTTCGAGGTGAGTTTAAATAACTTAATTCAACTAAAGTAGGTAAATAACACACTGATTTCAATGCAATATGCACTCTTTTGTTTCAACCAGAATAACTGCCTATTTATTTCACGCATTATTACATAACAGAAAGCCTAAGCGACCAATTTCGATCACAATATTTCACGCTGCGGCGATGAAAATGGTTTGAATTAAAATTATAATTGTTAATATTGTAGAAAAATAACCCTCCTGGTTGTCGCACCCATGTACTTTGCTTTACCTTCCTGGCACAATCTCTCGCGTAGCAGTGATGAATGTTGTTTTGAATGTAAATTTATGCGGAAAATGTTTGTGAAAAATCTTTAGTTAGTGGTTATGGGTGTCATCTAACCCTGATTTTCCTTAATGTTGCCCTCTCTCGCGTAACAGTAATGAACATGTTTTGGAATTTAAATTTTTATGGATAATAATAGTGAAAATACCTTGCGCAACTGGTTGTTACTAAAGTCTAACGCTGATTTGCGTTCGTGAAGCCATGCATCCCGTAAGAAATAAAAACATATTTTAGAATACCTATTTTTATTTATAATGTTAATGAAAATAACTTACATGCCTGGTGATAGTTTTTTTGTCTCGATAAGTCGCGTTCCTATTGCCATGTCTCGCATAACGTAGAAGAAAAAGTTTTAGAATTGCTAATTTTAAAGATGTTAGAAAACATTAAACTTACTGGTCTGGTGATATTTCTGTTTCACTTTATTCCGCGTTCCTATAGCCAAATAGTAGGCTGCATAATCAAATACATCTGTGGAAGTTAATCTGTCATGGAAATGGAATTGAAGTTATTACGGCCTATAAAATTATGCAATTAGACAGAAAATTAATTTACATAGCATCATTCAAACGCAGAATTTGTACTTTTTACAATACTTTGTGCTCCCTTCCTCGTACTTGTGACAGTAAGACGAAGTAAAGTAATACCTTATGCATTCCTAAAATGTTCTCCACTTAACATGAATAACGATTTCTTTCCGTCAACCTTTGTTCCAGTGAAAAGAATTAAACCATCTTTGAATTTTACTATTTTCCGAAAATACGCATGCTATTAATTTCATACTCCCGACCTTGGGATACTATACGGGTGGTTACAGTTTACTAGGAAAGTTAATGAATGTTTTCAGGCTCTCTTCAATTTACTTTACTCGTTTTTTAAGTAAGTCATTTCGAAAAGCTTTCGAATCGTACACATAACGGGAGAAAATGCAGTATTTCTCTATATTGTCATGTTTAGTCGCATTTTTGAGGTAAAAGAACACCAACATTTTCGGAATCACTGTACAGCTTTCATTAAATGAATAACTCTTATCACCTTCTATTTACGTATATTTGTATTTGGAATCTTGCGTTAAACCCGCATTTTAAATACAAACACTTAAGCCATACTTTACGTTCCAAGAACGGCAATTCCGTGTATGTACACTATGATCATTGTTTGGATAACTTACAATTTAACGTAACGCAGTATAATACTATCCAGACATTATTATAATTCACGAAATATTTCATTTCACGCATTTTGTACCGCGTACTACTATACGTCATTTCGGAGTGTGCTGGCGAAGCTGGCTGCGGCGGGCGCTTTACTTTCCCCTGGCCGGTAAAATTGGTCCCTGGGACTTAGTGGATAGACGTACGAGGAACGGCGTTCCGAGGAGTTCACCGTCGATGGCGGTCGTGGCACATCCAAGGGTCCGCTTCCCTCCCCTCTGCACAAGCACTTTTCGGTCACATTACTCGTATGAAAATTCTTCAAACACCCACAAAATTAGACGGCGACGGCCGTTACGAGGACTAACAGAGGTGGGCGCGGGGGGCGTCAGTAACCCCCGGGCGGCGAAGCCACCCTTTACTAGAAACTGCGAAGGCATCCGGAAGAAGAAGTGGCGCACCGGTGGGGGCTTCTACCCCCCCTGGGCGGCGAAGCCGCTTCTTAACGAATAACGGCGAAACAGTTACGATGACTAATCGGGGTACACCCGGGGGGGGCACGCTCAACCCCCGGGTGTGGCGAAGCCCCCACTAAGCGAGGAACTGCGAACCTGTCCAGGGGAATGAGCGCGGCAGCCCCGGTTAGACTGCTTTAATCTCCGGGCGGCGTGGTGCCCACAATGAGGAATGCCGAAGCCGTCTAGAGGTCTAGGCAGCGCAGCTTTGGGGGATTCCTTACGAAGCGCAGCCGCGGTTAACGACTCTTCCCTCCGACTGACCGTGGCAGGGAACGGTGAAGCCGTTCGGGAAGGCGGCCGACCAAGCTGGCCGCGAAGTGGGTTCTTCAGGTTCGAGCCCTATATCCCCCGAGGACTTTGTGGACAGCGGTAGGAGAATGAGCGATAACGTTCCGAAGACTTTGCCGACGATGCCTGTGGTGAAGCAGCCAAGGGTCCGCTCCCCTACCCCCTGGCCGGCGAAGACGGTGCCTCTCAATTTTTGGTCATATTATTCGAATAGAAATTCTTCGGACAACCACCAACTAAGACGGCGAAGCCGAACAAGGGGATTCTATATTAAAAATTGACGCCTATCGTACGACCGATCTCTTACAAAGCTTACAGTTACATGAAAGTATGCATTACAGTTCGGAATAAGTCAACTTAGCCGCGCCCCTCCCCCTTCCGCTCTGATCAGCGGGGATTTGGGAGCGGAGGATCAGGAAACGGCGAAGCCGTTACTAGGAGTTCGCTGGCCACGACGGACGTGGCGGGTGCTAACCCTACCCAATGGCCGGCGGATCCGGTACCTAGAACTATATGGACAAGATACAAGGAACGGCGATCCGTTCCAAGGAGTGTGCTGGAGAAGGTGGGTCGGTGTGCGCTATCCTTCCTCACTGGACGGCGAATACGGCCCCGAGGACTTTGTGCACAGAGATTCGAGGAATGACAAAGCCGTTCCGAAGAAATTGCCGGTGAAGCAGACCGTAGCGTTGTAGAGGGTGCGTTTTCCTTACCCACGCCCTTCTCTAACCCGGTAATTTTGGGAACTGAGCTTCCAAGTGGTGTTTCTGCGAAGCCGGCAGATAATCCGTTTGTGAATACCTTTTACGGAAAAAAAGAATACGTTCCATTGCCCTCGACTTATTTTCGTGGGTTGAATAATGAAAATGATTACCATACATGCTGGCAATATCTTCAACCGGATGTTGGCAACAGATTGTTTTAATCTCCCTTTGCTACAGAGATGTAAGCAGAACAATTCCAAAAATCACATAAATTTCGATAAATAAAAGATTCGGAAAACATATATCGTACTTTCGGCCGACCGAGTCCTTACGACGGCGGCTCAAGCGGGAGCTAACGTTCCCCCTGGACGGAAAAGGGGTTTTTGAACTAAATGGAAAGAACTTCGACGAATCAAGAGGCCGTTGCGAAGATTGCGACGCCGAAACCGGCAGTGGCGTAGCCGAGGGTTGGCTCTCGTTCTTCATTCGCGGTGAGATTATTCGTAAAAAAAATTCACCAAACACACACAAAATTAGACGGCGAAGCCGGATCCGGGGGTTCTAAGGGGGCGGAGCCCCCTAGCGAGCTACAGCGAGTCCCATCTATATACAGCCCTTGTGGTGACTGACTCATGGATACAAATTCCCGACCACTTCTAGAAGTGCTGGAGAGCTGAAATTTGGCACGCGTGCGGGGAACCCGAAATGATCCGGAGGAAAAATCCGAAAACCGGAAGTTTCCGCCACGTGTCGTCGCTAGGACGACAAAATGGCCGAAATCGGGCTTTTTCCGGTGACCGTCTTTCGGTTTTTATTTTACTGTGCGCGAACCGTGCGTGCCACACGAGTCGTTAATGCATTTTTTGAAAGCTGATGAACGTAGGCACGTAATTAAGTAAATTTATTAGTTTCCATTTGAGAAAGTTACAGCTAAAATGGCGTCCAAAAATTGATTTTTCGAAATAAATATCAAACTTTCCCCTCTCCTCGACTTAATTTACGGTGTTGGATAACGAAAATGATTATTATATATGCTTATCACGTTGTCTACGAAATATAGGTAACAATTTTCTTTCATCGTGCTTGGTTACTCAGAAAAAAATTAAAGTATTCCGAAAATCACCGAAAATTACGATTTCCAAAAGATTAACACAAGGTTTTGTCAATTTTTACCCGACTAATTTCTTTCAAACTTTGTTGTTACATACAACTATGAATTGTCTTTCAGAAAACATAAACATCTAGTAAATGATTTAATGGATTTAATCGCAAAAAAATAAAACTGGCGGGCTCTACTCACTTTTTTCGGGGACGGGTTTCCTTTTTTTTGTATTACTCCTGAAATATGGAGTTCATAGGGCACACTACTATTAGATATGACAGCAAATGAATGTGACCATATGGTATCGTCATATTTAAACCCCCCGAAACCCTCTAAAAATTAAAATTTGCATATAAGTAGCCTTTTCGGGTATTTTTCGTCACGATTCCGCCACTATCCCAAGCCTTGCCACTCATCACTACGGTATTGATGTCGACGACTGATGACCCCTGGTAGGACAAACCTATAAACCCCCGGTAAACCCACATACACCCCCCTAAAAATAAAATTTTGCATATTACTCTACTTTTTGGGTACTTTTCGTGAGTATACCACCGCCCCCAACGATTCATCCCCACGGAAATTATTTGAACGGATGGTGACCACCTGGAATACACACATAAACCCCCGGAATCCCCCTGAAATACCCCCCAAATGTCAAATGTGCCATTAAGTCTCCTATTTGGCAACATCTCTCAAACATTACGCCGCACTTCCCGTCCCCTCTGAGCTCTAGATCCGGAATATTTGGTGAGGGCGAGCCACCGTAAACCATACTGGAAAAATACCAGAAAACCCCCGATCACCTCCTGGAACATCACCAAAAAAAATCCTCAATCCCAAGGCGGCGAAGCCGCCCCAGAACGAGGAACGGCGAAGCCGTTCCGAGGAGTAACTGGCGTAGGCGAGGAGGAGCTTCAGTAACCCTCGGGCGGCGAAGCCGCCCCGATGTTCAAGCGGCGCAGAAGCTGTGGACTCCCCTAAAACGAAAAACGGTGAAACAGCTCCGAAATGCCTACGACCTCTGGGCGGCTATGGGGACCTTAGACGAGGAACGGCGAAGCCGTTCCGAGTATTAAGCGGGGAAGCCCCGGGGGGGCACACTGAACCCCTGGGCGGCGAAGCCGCCCTTCAGCGAGGAACGGCGAAGCCGTTCCGAGGAATGAGTGGGGCGCCTCCCTACCCCCTGGCCGGCGAAGCCGGCCCCTAGCTGAGGTGAGATTATTCGAACTTAAAAAGTCTTCGAGCGAACACAAATATAGACGGCGAAGCCGGAACCGGGGTTTTTAAGGGGCGGAGCCCCTTAACGAGCGCGCGGAGCGTGCGAGTCCCTTATATATACAGCCGGTTGTGTAACTGACTGATCTACTCATGGATACAAATTCACAGCCAAAACTGTGATAGGTGTGGACATTTGACTAATTGGACGTAAAAGTAAAAAAAAATTCATCGGGAGGAAAAATCTGAAAACTCGAAAAAGTCGATTACTTTTCGAGATATATCGACTTGAATTAACATGGGAGCCTTATGGGACTAAAACTTTTTCGCTTTTATTTCGTATTTTTAAACGTCGTAGGAACATGATATTCAATGGACGTAAACTAGATTTTTTGATTGATTTTTTGGTATGGTTGTCATAACGGTGTATTTATATTTACTATTTTTTATCATTTTTTTTAAAATTTCCAATGCTTTTCTTACGGGACTAACTTTGGAATTTTTTTTGACCAACTTTCAATAATCGTAGGACAAATTCCTTGAAACGCAAGATACTAGATTTTTTGCTTGATTTTTTGGCTATCTTGGAATATTCACAAGTCGAAAGAATTCCGAGGAATAAACGATTTTCGATTTTCCATTGTCGAGGAGACGAATATTAAATTTCGGATTTCGGCTTTGAGACTTCGGCATATGAAAATTTGGAATCTCCGTGAAAACCCTTAGAGGGTACTCCGTACCCTCACGCCCTACCCTGTTTTTCCGATAACCCTCTTGGTTAATTCATAATAAAATTCCGAAAAATATCCTGCACGTGAGAAAATCATTGTCGCCATTTTTTTGTGAAGCACACGATCTTGAATAACTTGGCAACCGTTCAAGTTAGAGGAATGAAATTTTCAGGGTTATACTATTATCAAAAAAGGCAACTTTTGACATGATAACCAATCCTCTCGATCGATTCATGTGTGAGTTATATCGATACCAATCTCCTTAGTTACGCTTTCTTCGCTAATAACTATTTTGTTATTCAAGGTATGAATACGAAATTCAAATGTAATACTAAAATTGACGTGTTTAATCTTGCAAAAGTTAAATCAAGTGGATCGAATAATTAGAAGCGAAGTTATAATCGATCCAATGGTGCATTCGATATATGTCTTTTTCAGACTTGTTTACATAGTTACGGGGATACAATTTTTAATTATTTGCTTGGACAGCAACGTACTATACGTACATGTAAAATATTTTGTTGAGTAATGATTCCTTTGGAAGATATATCGAAATGAAATAATTTCGATAGGTCGAATTTTCTCCTTTGTTATTGACCGTAGATGTGCGACATTTTTAGGATAGTACGTGATTGGTGATATAAGATTTCTGTTATATTTTGGTCTCCATGGCAACCATAGTTTCAACTTTATGCCGAAATATATTTTCAATGTAAAGTAAATGGGGATATATCTAAATCGTTTTATACAAGTTTCCTCACAAGCACACGATCTTGAATAACTTGGCAACCGTTCAAGTTAGATGAATGAAATTTTCAGGGTAATACTATAATCAAAAAGGACAACTTTTTCAATGATAACCATTCCACTCGATCGATTCATGTGAGAGTTATATCGATAACAATCTTCTTGGTTACGCTTTCTTCGCTAATAACTTTTTCGTTATTCAAGGTTTGATTACGAAATTCAAATTTAATACTAAAATTGACGTGCTCAATCTGGCAAAAGTTAAATCAAGCGGATCGAATAATTAGAAGCGAAGATGTAATCGATCCAAGGGTGCATTCGATACATGTCTTTTTCAGACTTATTTACATAGTTACGAGGATAGAATTTTTAATGTTTTGCTTATACAGCAACGTTCTTTACGTGCATGCAAATTATGTTGATGAGTAATGGTCCTTCATGAAGATATATCGAAATAAAATAATATCGATAGGTCTCATTTTCTCCTTTGTTATTGAGCGTGCCATTATGAAATTTTTATGATAGAACGTGAATTGTGATATAAGATTTCTGTTATCTTTTTCCAATATCTAAGCCACAAACAGACGTACTTTGGTCTTTTTTATTGACAGAGCGAATGCCAATCTAATTAGAAATTGAACTCATATGTATTCAATTGGAACATCTGTCGGAATAATAGGGATTCGTGGTAGTAATATATCTCCTTGGAACTTCCAGGAACTCATGAGCCCAATAAGGTCAATAAGAAACCAATCAAGTCTTCTTCACTGGAAAATTTCATAACTCGTTTTCCCCGCGACGGAATATCAGGTTTAGGATAACGAATATTTCATTTATATATGCTCATTATGAACGACTGATGACCGCTAGCAGTACACCCATATAGACCCCAGGCATCCCCCTGAACCCCCTAAAAAATGTAAAATGTGATATTTACTCTCCTTTTTGGGACATTCTTGCCGACATTACGCCACATTGCCCGTCCCCTCACAGCTCTAGATATGGAATATTTGCTAATAGCGGGCCACTGTAAACCATGCGGGAAAATAAACCTGAAAACACTCGATCACCTCCGGGACCTTCCAGAAAAATAAAATTTATTAAGTTCTCCTTTCCGGGTAGTTTTCGTCACCATTATGCCTTGTTCCTCAAACCTTCGAGTTATTAGAACCCACGATAACCCCGTGAAACTTCCCAAAAAGATTATTTTCTGAAAGCTCGCCTATTTCGGTATTTATCGTCAGAATTCCCCCACTGTTCCAGATCCCTACGACTTATCGGCACGGAATATATGAGAACGATTGGTGACCACTGGTTGATCACAAATATAAAACCCCCGGTATTCCGTTGAAACCCCCCATAAAAATGAAATTTGCCATTAGGTCTTCTTTTATGTGTACTTGTCGACGACATTACGCTGCATTGCCCTAAGATATAATCACTATAGAATAAATGTGGACTAGTGTACCTAATACTATTTTATGCATATTAAGTGCAGTATACCACTGCCAAGGAGTGCCACCGATCAGAGTCGCAGCGAGGTGGTTTTTAGGGATAACATCCCCCACCCCGGAGCTCACAGATCCCTCGAAAGGGCGTAAAAATCGCCAATTAGAACCATTTATCTCAATTTTTTCCGGCGGAGACGGCCGGAAGGCCTACGAACCTCCCGCTAACCCTGCGGGTATGCAATACCACCAAGCCCCCCAGCAATAACTGTGCCTGAAACCCCCCCTAGCCTTAATTCCTAGCTACCCCCTGCCATAAATCATGCGATTAATAAATATGATGAATCTCGGCAAATGAAAGATTAGATCGAAAGATATGCTGAACAAGGAAAGATATGAATGCAACTATGTACTGTTTCCAATATATTCTCCTAATATATACTTCAGAGATCTTAGGGGTCTTTTAATCATTCAATTAAAATAAAAGAGTTAAATAACACACTGAATTCAATGCAATGTGCACTCTTTTGTTGTCCCGTCCCGAATAACTGTTTAATTATGTAACGCCTTACTTCATAGCAACAATGCAAAACTGCCAATCTGGAAAGCGTCAGCGGTGCTGAGAGGTACCCTCCGTGCACTCACGCGTAGGAGTTAGGGACGAGTGTTTGGGGTACAGGAATTTCGGAGAGTGAACCGATTATCAATTAAGACACATGAAATGTATGGAGCTCTCCGTTGACTCTACCTCTACTCTCAGGCAAGCGCTCGATTTTTACCATGGAGTGGAAGTGAAAGCGGTTTTGAAGTAGCGATTCAACTTTTCGAGGGGAGTTTAAATAACTTAATTCAAATTAAGTAGTTAAATAACACACTGATTTCAATGCTATGTGCACTCTATTGTTGTGCCAACCGGAATAACTGCGTATTTATTCCACGCATTACTACATAACAGAAAGTCCAAACGACCAATTTGGACCACAATAATCCGCGTTACGGTGATGAAAATGGTTTTGAATTAAAATTGTTATTGTTAATGTTGTAGATAAAAAAGCCCTCCTGGTTGTCGCACCCATGTATATTGCTTTGCTTTCCTGGTACAATATCCCGCGCAGCAGTGGTGAATGTGGTTTTGAATGTAAATTTATGTGGAAAATGTTTATGAAAAAATCTTCAGTGAGTGGTTGCGGGTTTGGTCTAACTAACACTGCTCTTGCAGTGATGTATATGTTTTGGAATTTAAATTTTTATGGATAATGATAGAGACAAAAATGCCGAACAACCAAAGTGGACCACAATATTTCAAATTACGGTTATGAAAATGGTTTTGAATTAAAATTTTTAAGGTTTAAATTTCTGTCTGGATTTTTCGCGTTCCGATTGCCACCTCTCGCCTGAATAGTGTCGAAGTAATAAACGATCAAAGCGTGCATTCCATAGATTCCTTCAGATTTATTTACATTGCGATTGCCAATTTAATTAGAAATTGAACCCGTGTTTATTCAATTGGCACATCTGTCGGAATAATATGGATTCGTGGTAGTAGTAGGTCCAAGTCCAAGTATTTTTCTCGTTATTGTATTCCGCAGTCCCAGCTTTGCAGCTGTCTCCTGGGCGTTTCGTTTAGTAATCTTGCAGGCAGATTAGTTGATCACGTTTAACAGATTAAAAGAGTCATGGCATAATAATACTGGACAGGGAATAAGGGGATAGGGATATGGGAAGGGTTGAGGGCACATTTGGGGAGGCGGTGTTTTTGTTTCAGCGGAGGTTCGTAGTCCCAAAGATTTTTTAACAGTGCATTATTTGTTTTATCAAATGTAAGGGAAAATTTTCTAGAACAGATTTTAGTTTCGCTAGAAAGTGGTAGTAATACATCTCCTTGGAACATGCCATTTATAATTTAGTGTGATAGAAAGATATTTCAAACGGCATAAACAATATTGACGGTCGTCAAGGGGACAGTAAGCGAAACACGATAAAATTGAACATTTAATGGATGTTTATTTCTAAATTAAGTGTAAATCAGATAGAAAACGAAATGGTACTGCAGGAATAAGAAAGTGCAATTCTTTTTCTTTCAAATGATACGTGGCTTAACTTAATGAGACCATTATCACTAAATTTAATATGCAAAAACAAATACGTTTGTAGGCATTGAAAATTTAATTTACATGTATTTCTTATGGAATTGACTCATGGGACATGACCTGCCCGAAATTTTTCTCTATTAGTGCGATGAAGTGTACGGTATTTATAGTAAATCCATCCTTAGCCAATACAAACAAACTGAATGGCTGACCATGTGATAAAACGTGTAACGTAAAATTGTGTATGTGTGAAAAACTAAGATTTTCAATATTTGGAACATGCCATTTATAATTTAGTGTGATAGAAAGATATTTCAAACGGCATAAACAGTATTGATGGTCGTCAAGGGGACAGTAAGCAAAACACGCTCAAATTGAACCTTTTTTGGATATTTATTTATAAATTCAGTGTAAATCAGGTATAAAACGAAATGGAACTGCAGGAATAAGAAAGTGCAATTATTTTTCTTTCAAATGATACGTGACTTAGCTTAATGAGACCATTATCAGTAATCATAATACCGAAAAGCAAAGACGTCTGCAGGCAATAAACTTTAAATTTTCATGTATTACTTATTTAAATGACTCATGGCACATTCCAGGGACTCATGAGCCCAAGAAGGACTATGAGAAACCAATGAACACCTCTTTACTGGAAAACTTTCATAACTCCTAATCCCCGTGACGTAATATCAGGTGTAGGATAACGAAAATGATATTTATATATGCTCATAACATGTTATACGAATAGAAGTTAAGTTTCTTTCAACGTCCTTGATTACTCAGAAAAAGTTAAAATATGGAGAAAAAAAGTGTGGACACTACTCATTTGTTTCCCGCGAATGTCTTACTTTTTACTGTATTATTCTCAAAATATGGATGTCATAGGGGTGACCTCAGTTAGATATGATAGTAAATAAATGGGACCATATAATACCGTCATCTTCAAACCCGCTGAAACACCCTCAAAAGATTAAATTATGCATATAAGTCTCCTTTTCGGGTACTTATCGTCACTATTCCTCAACTTTTGCAACCCCTACCACTCATCGCCACGGAAATGATGTTCACGATTGGTGACCACTGGCAGTGGAAACCTATTAATCCCAATACACCCCCAAAAAAATTGAATTTTGCATTTGGAAGTCTACTTTTTGGGTACTTTTTGTCACAATTCCACCGCTGATCCCTACCCCCACGACTCATCCCTACGGAATTCATGTGAACGACTAGTGACAACTAGCAGTACACCCATATAAACCCCAGGTATCCCCCTGAAACCCCTCAAAAATGTAATATGTGACATTAAATCTCCATTTTGGGACTTTCTGGCCGATATTACGCCGCACTGCCCGTCCCCTCACAGCCCTAGATATGGAATATTTGCTAATGGCGGGCCACCGTAAACCATACGGGATAAAACCTGAAAACCCCCGATCGCATTCTGGAACCTCCCAGAAAAATTAAATTTTTTAAGGTCGCCTTTCCGGGTAGTTTTCGTCACCATTCAGCCCGTGTTCCCCAACCCTATGAGTTATTAAAACCCCCGACAACCCCTTGAAACTTCCCAAAATATTATTTTCTGAAAGGTTTTTTATTTATCGTCAGAATTCCGCCACTGTTCTGGATCCCTACGACTATCGGCACGGAATTAATGAGATCAATTTGTTACCCCTGGTTGAACACAAATATGACACCCACAGTATTTTTTTGAAACCTCCCCAATTACACAAACCTAAAAATTGAAATTTGTCATTAGGTTTTCTTTTATGGGTACTTGTTGCCGCAATTAAGTCGCATTGCCCTACCCATTTCAGTCACCACTACAGAATCAATGTGGATTATCGTTGACCTCATGAATCACACACATTAAAACCCCTGCATCCCACTGGAGCCCCCCTCGGAGGAGGAGACCCGTAATGGGGGCTAAGTGGAGCAGTAGCGGGGGGGCCTCCTCACCACCGAGGCGGCGAAGCCGCCCTTCAACGAACTGGCGAAGACAGGGGGCGTAAGTAACCCTTTGGCGGCGATGTCGCCCTTTACTAGAAACGGTAAAGCCGACCCAAGGAACAAGCGGCACAGCCGCTGGTGGCTTCCTCCACCCCCTTTTCAGTTCTGAAATATTCTGAACTGTCACTGCCCTCTAGGCGGCAAAGCCAACCCCTGTAGAGGAATGGCAAAGTCGATGCCTCTCCGAGGACTGAGCGGAGTACCCCTGGGGGGGCATACTCTTCCCCTGGGCGGCGAAGCCACCGCTTAACGAGGAACGGCAAAGCTATTCCGAGGAATGAGAGCGGCAGCCGCGGTAGGACTCCCTTAATCGTGGCGCGTGGCGCCCCCACCAAGGAATGACCACGCTGTGTTGAGGTCTGTGTATTGTAGCTCTAGGGGACTCCCTTGTCCCTTGGCGGCGAAGCTATCCCTGAAACGAGGTTCGGCGAAGCCGCGGTACAACCGCGGGTAGCGACTCTCCCCTCCCACCGACCGCGGCAGGGAACGGCGAAGCGGCTCGGGGAGGCGACCGACCAAGCTGGCCGCGAAGTGGGTTCGAGCCCTAGAGTGCCCGAGGACTTAGTGGGCAGACGTTCGATGAACAGCAAAGCTGTTACGAGGAGTTAACCGGGAATGGCGGTCGTGACGCATCCAAGGGTCCGCTTCCCTCCCCTTTGTACAAGCACTTCGCGGTCAGATTACTCTTATAAAATTCTTTAAACACCCACAAAATTAGACGGCGACGGCCGTTACGAGGACTAACTGGCGTAGGCGCGGGGGCGTCAGTTACCCTCGGGCGGCTGAGCCGCCCTTTACTATATACTGTGAAGCCGCACATTGAACTTTCAGGCTTCTAACACCCCTGGGCGGTGAAGCCGCACCTTAACGAATAACGGCGAAACAGTTACGAGTTTGAAGCGGGGTACCCCCGGGGGGCACACTCAACCTGACCTTAACCTCGTTGAGAGGCGACAAAGCCGCCTCTCAACGAGGAACTACGACGCCGTCCCGAGGAATGAGCGTGGCACCCGCGGTAAGACTCCTTTATCTCCGGGCGGCGTGGTGCAGCCTACGAGGAACGGCGATGCTGTCCAGAGGTCTGAGCAGCGCAGCTTCGGGGGATTCCCTTGCCCATGGGCGGCGATGCTATCTCTGAAACGAGGATGGGCGTAGCCGCGGTTAGTGATTCTTCCCTCCGACCGTCCGCGGCAGGGAACGGCAAAGCGGTCGAGGGGGGCGGCGAACCAAGGTGGCCGCAAAGGTGCTTCTAGGGGTTCGATCCCTTTTGCCCCGGAGGGCTTTGTGGACAGCGGTAGGAGGATGGGCGATGACGTTCCGAAGACTTTGCCGACGATGCTGGTGGTGGAGCAGCCAAGGGTCCGCTTCTCTACCCCCTGGCCGGCAAAGCCGGCCCATATCACTTTTTGGTCAGAATTTTCTAATAGAAATTCTTTGGACAACCACATTCTAAGACAGCGAAGCCGAATCAGGGGATTCTAAGTTAAAGATGGAAGCTGACCTTACGACCGATTTCTTATGAAGTTTGCATTTACAAAAAATTATGCATTCCATTTCGGAAAAAAGTGAACTTGGCCGCGGGGTCCTCCCATCCCCTCTGGTCACTGGAAATTTAAGAGCGGAGCTTCTAGGAACGGCGAAGCCGTTACGTGGAGTTCACTGGCGACGACGAACGTGGCGGGTGCTATCTTTCCCATTGGCCGCTGAAGCCGACACCTAGAACTATATGGACTGAGCTACGAGGAACATCAAACCGTTCCGAGGAATGTGCTGGAGAAGGTGAGTGCGGTGTGCGCCATCCTTCCTCACTAGACGGCGAAGACGGCCCCGAGGACTTTGTGCACAAAGCTTCGAGGAACGACAAAGCCGTTCCGAAGAATATGCCGGCGAAGCAGACCGTAGCGTAGAAGAGGGTTCGTTTTCCTCCCCTCCCCCCATTCCCGAAACCGGTAATTTTGGGAACGGAGCTTCCAATGGGTGTTTCTGCGAAGCCGGCAGAAAATTCGTCTTTGAATACATTTTATGGAAAAATATAATAAGTTCCATTGCCCTTGACGTAGTTTCGTGGGTTGAATAATGAAAATGATTACCATATATACTGTCAATATCTTCAACCGCTTGTTGGCAACAGATTGTTTTCATCTCCATTTTGTTACAGAGATTAATGTTAAACAATTCCAAAAATCACATAGATTACGATTTATAAAATATTCACAAAACATATCTAGTACTTTCGGCGAACGAATTCTTACGAAGGCGGCTGCGGCGGGTGTTAACATTCCTCCTAGACGGAAAAGGGGAGTTTTGGACTAAGTGGACAAATCTTCGACGAATTACGAGGCCTTTCCGAAGATTGCGACGCCGATGCCGGCCGTGGCATAACCGAGGTTTCGTTTTCGTTCACCATTCGCGGTGAGATTATTCGTAAAAAAAATTCACCAAACACACACAAAATTAGACGGCGAAGCCGGATCCGGGGGTTCTAAGGGGGCGGAGCCCCCTAGCGAGCTACAGCGAGTCTCTTATATATACAGCCGGATGTGTGACATACTCACTCACTCATGGATACAAATTCACAGCCAAATTGGTGATAGTCGTGGGTATTTGGCTTATTGGACGTAAAAGTAAAAAAAAATTCATCGGGAGGAAAAATCTGAAAACTCGAAAAAGTCGATTAGTTTTCGAGATATATCGACTTGAATTAACATGGGAGCCTTATGGGACTAAAACCTTTTCGGTTTTATTTCGTACTTTGAAACGTGGTAGGAACATGATATTCAATGGACATAAACAAGATTTTATGATTGATTTTTTGGTATGGTTGTCATAACGGTGTATTTATATTTACTATTTTTTATCATTTTTTTAAAAATTTCCAATGCTTTTCTTACGGGACTAACTTTGGAATTTTTTTTGACCAACTTGCAATAATCGTAGGACAAATTCCTTGAAACGCAAGATACTAGATTTTTTGCTTCATTTTTCGGCTATCTTGGAATATTCACAAGTCGAAAGAATTCCGAGGAATAAACGATTTTCGATTTTCCATTGTCGAGGAGACGAATATTAAATTTCGGATTTCGCCTTTGAGACTTCGGCATATGAAAATTTGGAATCTCCGTGAAAACCCTTAGAGGGTACTTCGTACCCTCACGCCCTACCCTGTTTTTCCGATAACCCTCTTGGTTAATTCATAATAAAATTCCGAAAAATATCCTGCACGTGAGAAAATCATTGTCGCCATTATTTTGTGAAGCACACGATCTTGAATAACTTGGCAACCGTTCAAGTTAGAGGAATGAAATTTTCAGGGTAATACTATTATCAAAAAAGACAACTTTTTCAATGATAACCATTCCACTCGATCGATTCATGTGAGAGTTATATCGATACCAATCTCCTTGGATACGCTTTATTCGCTAATAACTTTCTCGTTATTCGAAGTATGAATACGAAATTCAAATGTAATACTAAAGTTGACGTGTTTAATCTGGCAAAAGTTAAATCAAGTGGATCGAATAATTAGAAGCGAAGTTATAATCGATCCATTGGTGCATTCGATATATGTCTTTTTCAGACTTGTTTACATAGTTACGGGGATAAATTTTTTAATTATTTGCTTGGACAGCAACGTACTATACGTACATGTAAAATATGTTGTTGAGTAATGATTCCTTTGGAAGATATATCGAAATGAAATAATTTAGATAGGTCTAATTTTCTCCTTTGTTATTGACCGTAGATGTCCGAAATTTTAAGGATAGTACGTGATTGGTGATATAAGATTTCTGTTATCTTTCTGTCACCATGGCAACCATAGTTTCAACTTTATGCCTAAATATATTTTCAATGTAAAGTAAATGGGGATATGTCAAAATCGTTTTATACAAGTTTCCTCACAAGCACACGATCTTGAATAACTTGGCAACCGTTCAAGTTAGATGAATGAAATTTTCAGGGTAATACTATAATCAAAAAGGACAACTTTTTCAATGATAACCATTCCAATCGATCGATTCATGTGAGAGTTATATCGATAACAATCTTCTTGGTTACGCTTTCTTCGCTAATAACTTTTTCGTTATTCAAGGTTTGATTACGAAATTCAAATTTAATACTAAAATTGACGTGCTCAATCTGGCAAAAGTTAAATCAAGCGGATCGAATAATTAGAAGCGAAGATGTAATCGATCCAAGGGTGCATTCGATACATGTCTTTTTCAGACTTGTTTACATAGTTACGGGGATAAAATTTTTAATTATTTGCTTAGACAGCAACGTACTATACGTACATGTAACATATTTTGATGAGTAATGATTCATAATGAAGATATATCGAAATGAAATTATATCGATATTCCTCATTTTCTCCTTTGTTATTGAATGTAGATGTCTGAAATTTTTAGGATAGTACGTGATTGGTGATATAAGATTTCTGTTATCTTTTGGTCTCCGTGGAAAACCATAGTTTTAACTTTATGGCGAAATATATTTTCAATGTTAAGTAAATGGGGATGTATCGATATCGTTTTATACAAGTTTCCTCTTTTGCGAGATTAATAAAAATATGAGGACATGATCCTTACTATAGAGGTCACATTTAGCAATGATGAACATCCCGCTCTACCCGTTTTCCAACAAGAAAACTCGAATCTAAAATGCTGGAATTCGATTTGTCTCTTACATATTTTTTTATTTAATCATGAAAGGGACTTAAACTCTTACCGGTAGATAAAGAAAGGTACAAAACAAGGTAAAAGTTTCAATAAACTAATGCAGTCGTTATAGTTGACGTTATGTTCGATAAAATTGTGTACTGTAGAGATTCCTTTTGCAGACCTTTTACTATAGTTGCTGGGATAAGACTTTTAACGGTATGCTATAAGGTAACTTACGATTCATACATATAAAATATTTTGCAGAAGTACATCCCCTTTTCAAGATATGTCGATATGAAATTATATCGATAAGTGTCATTTTCTCCTAATATATTAACCGTACCTACCCCATATTTTCGTCTTTTAGTACGGTATTTATATTAAGGCCATCTTCAGCCAACAGAAACAAAACTGGATGGTTTACTCACGCGATAAAAGATGTCACGTAAAATTGTTTCGTTGTAAAAAACACGGTTTTCCCATATTTAAGCCACGAACAGAGATACTTTGGTCTTATTTATTGTCATTGCGATTGCCAATCTAATTAGAAATTGAACCCGTATGTATTCAATTGGCACATCTGTCGGAATAATAGGGATTCGTGGCAGTAATACATCTCCTTGGAACATGCTATTTATATCTTAGTGTGATGGGAAAATATTTCAAACGGCATAAACAATATTGACGGTCGTCAAGGGAAAGGTAAGCGAAAGTGGCTAAACTTGAACCTTTTTTGGATGTTTATTTCTAAATTCAGTGTAAATCAGGTATAAAACGAAATGGATCTGCAGCATTAAGAAGGTGCAATTCTTTTCCTTTCGAATGATATATGGCTTAACTTAATGTGACCATTTCCACTAATTTTAATGTGCAAATACAAATACGACTGCAGGCATTAAAAATTTGATTTACATGTATTTCTTATGGAAATGACTCATGGCACATTCCAGGGACTCATGAGCCCAAGAAGCTCAATAAGAAACCAATCAACTCTTCTTAATCATAACTCCCGATCCCCGTTACGTAATATCAGGTGAAGGATAACGAAAATGATATTTCCTCATAACATGTTCTACGAAATGAAGTTAACAGTTTCTTACAGCGTCGTTGATTACTCAGAAAAAATTAAAATATTCCGATACTCAGAAAATTACGATTTACAAAGGATTAACACAACATTTCGTGAAACTATTCCTGACCAAGCGTTCGACTTTTACCTTCGAGCGGGAGTGAAAGTGACTTTGTATCAACGATATAACTCTTCGCGGGGAGTTTAATTAACTTAATTCAAATAAAGTAGTTAAATAATCCACTCATTTAAATGAAATGTGCACTCTATTGTCGTTACGACCAGAATAACAGCCTATGTATGTCACCAAGTTATAGCCAACGTTTCGAATTATTTTAAATAATAATCAGGGCTATGAATAAGATTAATAGATACACAGCAGGTATTTCTCCCTTATATCTGTTTTATTTATTTAGGTTAGGGACTGAAACTCTAGTTGGTAGATAAAAATAAGGTACAAAACGAGATAAAAGTTAAAGAAAAGTAATGCAGCAGTTACAGTTGAAGTTATAATCGAAAAAATTGTGCGTTTTATACATCGCTTTTGCAGACCTGTTACTGTATTTGCTGCGATAAGGCTTTTAATGGTATGATTGAAGGCAAGGTAGTATTCATACAAATTAAGTATTTAGCAGAACTACATCCTGTTATCAAGATGTATCGATATGAAGTTATATCAGTCGGTGACATTTTCTCCTACCATATAAACCGTACCTGACCGAAATTTTTGTCTATTACCGCGATGAAATGTACGATATTTATAGTAATTCATTCTCTAGGCAACACAAATTAACTGGATGTTATACCGCACGCGATAAAACATGCCACGTAAAATTGTGTCTATGTGAAAAACAAAGTTTTCCAATATCTAAGCCACAAACAGACATACTTTGGTCTTATTTATTGTCATTGCGATTGCCAATCTAATTAGAAATTGAACCCGTATGTATTCAATTGGCACATCTGTCGGAATAATAGGGATTCGTGGTAGTAATATATTTCCTTGGGACATGCCATTTATAATTTTGTGTGATAGAAAGATATTTCAAACGGCATAAACAATATTGACGGTCGTCAAGGGGACAGTAAGCGAAACACGCTAAACTTGAACCTTTTTTGGATGTTTACTTCTAAATTCAGTGTTAATCAGGTATAAAATGAAGTGGATCTGCAGCATTAAGAAAGTGCAATTCTTTTCCTTTCGAATGATATGTGGCTTAACCTAATGTGACCATTTCCACTAATTTTAATGTGCAAACACAAAAACGTCTGCAGGCATTAAAAATTTAATTTACATGTATTTCTTATGGAAATGACTCATGGCACATTCCAGGGACTCATGAGCCCAAGAAGCTCAATAAGAAACCAATCAACTCTTCTTAATCATAACTCCCGATCCCCGTTACGTAATATCAGGTGAAGGATAACGAAAATGATATTTCCTCATAACATGTTCTACGAAATGAAGTTAACAGTTTCTTTCAACGTCGTTGATTACTCAGAAAAAATTAAAATATTCCGATACTCAGAAAATTACGATTTACAAAGGATTAACACAACATTTCGTGAAACTATTCCTGACCAAGCGTTCGACTTTTACCATCGAGCGGGAGTGAAAGTGACTTTGTATCAACGATATAACTCTTCGCGGGGAGTTTAATTACGATTTACAAAGGATTAACACAAGATTTCCTGAACTTATTCCTGGCTATATAGTTAAAACTCTTCAATAATATACAACTATGCATATGATTTTAGGAAAGGCAATCGTTTCAGAAATATTTCAATCGATATATCCGCGAAAAAATAAAAATGGTGGACACTACTCATTTGTTTCCCGGGAATGTCTTACTTTTTACTGTATTACTCTCAAAATATGAATGCCATATGGGCATCCTCTCTTACATATGATAGTAAATAAATGTGACCGTATATCTTCGAACCCCGGAAACACCAACAAAAATTAAATCATGCATATATGTCTCCTTTTCGGGTATTTTTCGTTACAATTACCCCAATTTTCCAACCCCTACCATGTCACGGAAATTATGTGGACGATTGGTGACCCCGTTTCCCCAATACACCCCGAAAAAAGTTGAATTTTTCATTTTGAAGTCTACTTTTTGGGTACTTTTCGTCACAATTTCACCGCTGATCCCTACCCCCACGAATCATCCCTACGGAGGTCACGTGAAATACTGGTGACCGCAAGCAGTACACCCATATAAACCCCAGGTATCCCCCTGAAACTCTCAAAAATGTAAAATGTGACATTAACTCTCCTTTTTGGGACTTTCTGGCCGACATTACGCCGCACTGCCCGTCCCGTCACAGCTCTAGATATGGAATATTTGCCAATAAAGGGCCACGGTAAACCATACGGGAAAAAAACCTGAAAACCCTCGATGACCTCCTGGAACCCCCTAGGAAATTTTAATTTTTTAAGGTCGCCTTTACGGGTAGTTTTCCTCACCATTCATCAGTGTTCCCTAAACCAACGAGTTATTAAAACCCCCGACAACCCCGTTAAACTTCCCAAAAAATAATTTTAGTAAAGGTCGCCTATTTGGGTATTTATCTCCAGAATTCCGCCACTGTTCCGGATCCCTACGACTATCGGCACGGAATTTATGAGATCGATTTATTACCACTGGTTGACCACAAATATGAAACCCCCGGTATTTTGTTGAAACCTCCCCTTAAAAATTAAAATTTCCAAATAGGTTTTTCTTTGATGGGTACTTGTCGCCGCCACTACGCCACATTGCCCTACCCTTTCCAATCATCGCAACAGAATTAATGTGGATTTTTGTTATCCGCACGTATAACACACATTAAAACCCCTACATTCCTCTGGAGCCCCTGTCGGAGGAGTAGACCCGTCTAACCACCGAGGAGGCGAAGCCGCCCCTCAACCATTACTAATAGATTTGACTTGACGAGGTCGGTCGTAGGGGAGAGTCGCTACCCGCGGTTGCGCCGCGGCTTCGCCGAATCTCGTTTCGAAATATACAAAAGTAAAAACGTCTGCAGGTATTAAAAAGTAGCTTTATCTGCATTTCTTATGGAAACGACTCCGGACCCTTTCCAGGGCCTCATAGGCCCAAGAAGGTCAATGAGAAACCAGTGAACTCTTCTTTACTGGGTTCCATTTTGGCGAATCTAGGCAAAAGAAAGATAAGATCAAAAGCTATACTGTACAGGGAAAGATATGAATGCATATATGTACTGCTATGAATGCCAGTGGCGCAGCGAGGGGGAGAGGTTATGTGGGATAGGTTCAAGGCTCTAAATAAGTTAAATATATTTTACTTACTTGGGTTAATATAACTTTCGGAATAGTGCTAGAATTAATAAAAATATCCCTCACAAAGCCGTAAAAATCACCATTTTGAGCCTTTTACCTTAATTTTTTTCCGGCGGAAGGCCTCCGCACCTCCCGCTTACCCTGGTGGTAATGCAATATACCTCCAAACCCCCCAGTATTAGTTGTGCCTGAAACCCCTCCTAGCCTTATTTCGTAGCTGCGCCCCTGCCAGCAATCATGCGGTTAATGTATATGGCGAATCTCGGCAGATGAAAGATCAGATCGACAGCTATAGTAAACAAGGAAAGATACGAATGCAAGCATGTACTGTTTTCAATACATTCTCAAAATATATACTTAAGGGATCTTAGGGGAGTTTTAATAACTCAATTAAAATAAAAGAGTTGAATAACACACTGAATTCAATGCAATTTGCACTCTATTGTTGTTCCGTCCCGAATAACTGTTTATTTATTTTTATTTATTTATTTATTTATGCAACGCCTTACTTCATAGCAACAATGCAAAATGACCAATCTGGAAAGCGTAAGCGGTGGTGAAAGGTACTCTCCGTGCACTCATGCGTAGGAGTTAGGGAAGAGTGTTTGGGGTACAGGAATCCCGGAGACTGAACCGATTATCAATGGAGCCACAGGAAACGTATGGTGTTCTTTGTTGACGGTACCTCTACGCTCAGGCAAGCGATCGATTTCAACCATGGAGTGGAAGTGAAAGCGACTTTGATGTAGCGATGTAACATTTCGAGGTGAGTTTAAATAACTTAATTCAACTAAAGTAGGTAAATAACACACTGATTTCAATGCAATATGCACTCTTTTGTTTCAACCAGAATAACTGCCTATTTATTTCACGCATTATTACATAACAGAAAGCCTAAGCGACCAATTTCGACCACAATATTTCGCGCTGCGGCGATGAAAATGGTTTGAATTAAAATTATTATTGTTAATATTGTAGAAAAATAACCCTCCTGGTTGTCGCACCCATGTACTTTGCTTTACCTTCCTGGCACAATCTCTCGCGTAGCAGTGATGAATGTTGTTTTGAATGTAAATTTATGCGGAAAATGTTTGTGAAAAATCTTTAGTTAGTGGTTATGGGTGTCATCTAACGCTGATTTTCCTTAATGTTGCCCTCTCTCGCGTAACAGTAATGAACATGTTTTGGAATTTAAATTTTTATGGATAATAATAGTGAAAATACCTTGCGCAACTGGTTGTTACTAAAGTCTAACGCTGATTTGCGTTCGTGAAGCCATGCATCCCGTAAGAAATAAAAACATATTTTAGAATACCTATTTTTATTTATAATGTTAATGAAAATAACTTACATGCCTGGTGATAGTTTTTTTGTCTCGATAAGTCGCGTTCCTATTGCCATGTCTCGCATAACGTAGAAGAAAAAGTTTTAGAATTGCTAATTTTAAAGATGTTAGAAAACATTAGACTTACAGGTCTGGTGATATTTCTGTTTCACTTTATTCCGCGTTCCTATAGCCAAATAGTAGGCTGCATAATCAAATACATCTGTGGAAGTTTATCTGTCATGGAAATGGAATTGAAGTTATTACGGCCTATAAAATTATGCCTTATGCAGATGCACGCAGCAGCGTTATTATTATTTCGACAGAAAATTAATTTACATAGCATCATTCAAACGCAGAATTTGTACTTTTTACAATACTTTGTGCTCCCTTCCTCGTACTTGTGACAGTAAGACGAAGTAAAGTAATACCTTATGCATTCCTAAAATGTTCTCCACTTAACATGAGTAACAATTTCTTTCCGTCAACCTTTGTTCCAGTGAAAAGAATTAAACCATCTTTGAATTTTACTATTTTCCGAAAATACGCATGCTATTAATTTTATACTCCCGACCTTGGGATACTATACGGGAGGTTACAGTTTACTAGGAAAGTTAATGAATGTTTTCAGGCTCTCTTCAATTTACTTTACTCGTTTTTTAAGTAAGTCATTTCGAAAAGCTTTCGAATCGTACACATAACGGGAGAAAATGCAGTATTTCTCAATATTGTCATGTTTAGTCGCATTTTTGAGGTAAAAGAACACCAACATTTTCGGAATCACTGTACAGATTTCATTAAATGAATAACTCTTATCACCTTCTATTTACGTATATTTGTATTTGGAATCTTGCGTTAAACCCGCATTTTAAATACAAACACTTAAGCCATACTTTACGTTCCAAGAACGGCAATTCCGTGTATGTACACTATGATCATTGTTTGGATAACTTACAATTTAACGTAACGCAGTATAATACTATCCAGACATTATTATAATTCACGAAATATTTCATTTCACGCATTTTGTACCGCGTACTACTATACGTCATTTCGGAGTGTGCTGGCGAAGCTGGCTGCGGCGGGCGCTTTACTTTCCCCTGGCCGGTAAAATTGGTCCCTGGGACTTAGTGGATAGACGTACGAGGAACGGCGTTCCGAGGAGTTCACCGTCGATGGCG